>NW_027135947.1:0-300000 GCF_039906515.1 Pseudorca crassidens | reverse complement strand
GTGTGTGTGTTTGTGATGGTATAGTACATGCATTGTATCAGAGAGAGCCATGCATGCGTCTCTGTGTGTGTGTGCTGGCATAGGCATTACATTGTGTCACAGTGAGCCATGTGTTTGTATGCTGGTGGAGACTCTGCATTGAGTCACAGTAAGACTTGTGTGTGTGCCAGTACAGGCTGTGCAAGGAGTCAGTGAGTCATATATGTGTGTGTGTGTGTGTGTGTGCTGATATATGAAGTGCATTGAGTCCAAGTGAATCATGTATGTTTGTGTGTGTTTGTGGGTGCTGCTATAGGTGGTTCACTGAGTCACAGTCAGGTATGTGTGAGTGTTTGTGTGTTCTTGTATAGGCTGTGCATTGATTCACAGTGAGGCATGTGTGTAAGCTGGTACAGGAGGTGCATTGAGTCACAGTGATGGTTGTGTTTGTGTGTGTGTGTGTGCTGCAGTAGGCTGTGTATTGAGTCACAGAAAGTGGGTCTTTGTGTGTGTATGTGCATGTACAGGCTGCGGTTTGAGTCACAGTGATGGGTGTCTCTGTGTGGTGTTATAGGCTGTGCATTGAATCACAGCCCTGTGTTAGTGTTGTGTATTTGGTGCTGTAGAGTCTGCATGAGTCACAGTAAGGTGTGTGTGTGTGCTGCTATATGCTGAGAATTGAGTCACACCTAGGTGAGTGTATGTGTATGTGTATGCTGATATGGGATTTGCATTGAATCACTGAGCGGTGTGTGTTTGTGTGTGTGTGTACTGCTATAGTCTGTACACTGAGCCATGTTAAGGTGTGTTTCTGTGTGTGTGTGTGCGGGTATAGGCTATGCATTGACTCACATTGAGCCATGTGTTTGTATGTGCTAGTATACACTGTTCATTGAGTCTCAGTGAGCCTTTGTTTTGTGTGTCTGTTTACTTGTATGGGCTTGGCATTGAGTCTCAGTCAGGTGTGTGTGTGTGTCTGTGTGGTGGTATCATCTGCATTGAGTCACACGGCGGTGTGTGTGAGAGTGTGTGTGTGTGCAGGTAGAGGCTGGTATTGAATGACAGTGAGCCGTGTGTGTGCCTGTGTGTGTGTGTGTGCTGGAATAGGCAGAGCATTGAGTCTCAGGTGTGTGTATGTGTGTGTGTATGCTGGTATGGTCTCTGCATTGATTCACTAAGGTGTGTTGTGTGTGTATGTACATGGAGCTGAAGACTGTACACTGATTCACAGTGAGCTGTGTGTGTATGTGTGTGTGTGTGTGATGGTATGGGCTTTGCATTGAGTCACTGAGGTGTGTGTCTGTGTGTGTATACCTGGAACTACAGACTGTGCACTGATTCACAATGAGCCATGTGTGAATGTGTGTATGTGATAGTATAGGGTGTGCATAGAGTCACAAAGAGCCGTGCATATGTGTCTTTGCATGGGTGTTGTGGTATAGGGTCTGCGTTGTGTCACAGTGACTGTGCGTGTGTGTGTGCTTGTGATGGTATAGTACGTGCATTGAATCAGAGAGAGCCATGCATGTGTCTCTGTGTGTGTGTGCTGGCATAGGCATTACATTGAGTCACAGTGAGCCATGTGTTTGTATGCTGGTGTAGACTCTGCATTGAGTCACAGTAAGCCTTGTGTGTGTGCCAGTACAGGCTGTGCATTGAGTCAGTGAGTCATATGTGTGTGTGTGTTTGTGTGTGTGTGTGCTGGTTTAGGCAGTGCATTGAGTCCAATGAGCAGTGTATGTTTGTGTGTGTGTGTGTGTGCTGCTATAGGTGGTTCACTGAGTCACAGTCAGGTATGTGTGAGTGAGTGTTTGTGTGTTCTTCTATAGGCTGTGCATTGATTCACAGTGAGCTCTGTGTGTATGGTGGTATAGGCGGTGCATTGAATCACAGTGATGGTTGTTTTTCTGTGTGTATGCTGCAGTAGGCTGTGAATTGAGTCACAGAAGGTGGGTCTTTGTGTGTGTATGTGCAGGTACAAGCTGCAGTTCGAGTCACAGTGATGGGTGTCTCTGTGTGATGTTATAGGCTGTGCATTGAATCACAGCGAGCCGTATTAGTGTGTGTACGTGTATTTGTGTATGCGTGTGTGTGTGTGATGGTACAGGCTGAACATTGAGTCACTGAGGTGTGCATGTGTGTATGTGGTGTTACAGACTGTTCGTTAGGTCAAACTGAGCAATATGTGTGTGTAGGGGTGTGTGTGTACAGTTATTTGCTGTGCACTGAGTCACAGTGAACCATGTGTGTGTGGGGAGCTGGTATAGTCAGAGCACTGAGTCACAGTTGAATGTGTGGGAGTTGTTTGTGTATGTGTGTGTGTATTTGCTGGTGTAGACTGTGCATTGAGTCACAGTGAGTAGTGCGGTGTGTGTGTGCTGTGATGGTGTGGACTGTGGTTTTATCCACTTTGACCTGAACGGCTGTGTGTGTTTGTGTGTTTGTGTGTGTGTGTGTGTGCTGGCACTAGATGACAGTTGAGACAGAGTGGGCTGTGTGTCTGTGTGTGCGCTGGTATAGACTCTGTATTGAGTCACTGTGAGCTGTGTGTGTATGTGTGTGCTCGTATAGGCTGTGCATTGAGTCACAGTGAGGTGTTTGTGTGTGTGTGTGCTGGTACAGGAAGCGTTTTGAGTCACAGTCTCGTGTGTGTGTGTGTGCATGTGAGTTTGTGTGCTGGTATGGGCTTTATTGTGCTGGTATGGGCTTTATTGACTCATGGGTGTGTGTGTGAGTGTGGGTGATACAGACTGCATTGAGTCACAGTGCGCTGTGTGTGTGTGTGCTGGTATAGGCGATTTATTGAGTACCAGTGAGCCATGTGTGAGTGCGTGTTGGTGTGTGTGTGTGTGTACTGGTATAGGCTGTGCATTGAGTCACAGTGAGGCCTGCATCTGTGCATGTCTGTGTTTGTGTGTGTGTGTTTGCTGGTATAGGCTGAGCTTTGAATCACTCTGAGGTGTGTGTGCATGTGCTGGTAAAATTGTGCCTTGATTCACTGTGCCATGTGAGTGTGTGTGCACGCTGGTATAGGTTGTGCATTGAGTCAGAGTGGGAGGTGTGTGTGTCTGTGTGTTCTGGTATAGGCTGACAATTGAGGCACACTGAGGTCTGTGTGCACATGTGTGTATATGTGTGCTGGTACAGCCTGCTCATTGAGTCATATTGAGTTTTTTGTGTGTGTGTGTGCAGGTAGAGGCAGCACATTGAGTCACAGTGAGGTGTATGTGTGTGATGTTATATGCTATGCACTGATTCATAGGGAGGTTTGTGTCTGTGTGTGTGCACTTTCTAGTTTAGGATTTGCATTGAATCACACTGAGCTGTGTTTTTGAGTGTCAGTATGTGTGCGTGTGTGGAGGTATGGGCTGTGGATTGACTCACATTTTGCCGTATGTGCTTCTCTGTGTGTGTATGTCTGCTAGCATATCCTGTGCACTAAGTCACAGGGAGCCATGTGTGTGTGTGTGTGTGTGTCCTGGTACAGAGTGTGCATTGATTCACAGTCAGCCATGTGTGTGTGTGTGTGAGTGCACTGGTATAAGATGTGCAGTGAGTCAGAGTGATGTGTGTGTGTGTCTGCATGTTCTGATATAGGCTGACCATTGTGTAACATTGAGGGTGTGTGTGTGTGTGTGCTGGTATAGGCTGCATATTTTGTCACAGTGAGCTGTGTGTGTGTGTATGTGTAGGTACAGGCTGTGCATTGAGTCACAGTGTGGGGTGTGTGTGTGATGTTATATTCTGTGCACTAGGACAGAGTGAGCCGTGTGTGTGTGCTGGTATAATCTGAACATTGAGTCACAGTGTGGTGTGGTGTGTGTGCCTTTGCTGGTATGGACTGTGCATTGAATCCCAGCCCTGTGTTCGTGTTTGTGTATTTGGTGCTGTAGAGTCTGCATGAGTCACAGTAAGATGTGTGTGTGTGTACTGCTATAGGCTGTACACTGAGCCATATTAAGGTGTGTTTCTGTGTGTGTGTGTGCGGGTATAGGCTATGCATTGACTCACATTGAGCCATGTGTTTGTATGTGCTACTATACGCTATTCATTGAGTCTCAGTGAGCCATTGTTGTGTGTGTCTGTTTACTTGCATGGGCTTGGCATTGAGTCACAGAGAGGTGTTTGTGTGTGTTTGTGTGTCTGTGTGGTGGTATAAACTGCATTGAGTCACACGGCGGTGTGTGTGAGAGTGTGTGTGTGTGCAGGTACAGGCTGGTATTGAACCACAGTGAGCCGTGTGTGTGTGTGCTGGAATAGGCAGAGCATTGAGTCTCAGGTGTGTGTATGTGTGTGTGTATGCTGGTATGGTCTCTGCATTGATTCACTAAGGTGTGTTGTGTGTGTATGTACATGGAGCTGAAGACTGTACACTGATTCACAGTGAGCTGTGTGTGTATGTGTGTGTGTGTGTGATGGTATGGGCTTTGCATTGAGTCACTGAGGTGTGTGTCTGTGTGTGTATACCTGGAACTACAGACTGTGCACTGATTCACAATGAGCCATGTGTGAATGTGTGTATGTGATAGTATAGGGTGTTCATAGAGTCACAATGAGCCGTGCATATGTGTCTTTGCATGGGTGTTGTGGTATAGGGTCTGCATTGTGTCACAGTGACTGTGCGTGTGTGTGTGTTTGTGATGGTATAGTACATGCATTGTATCAGAGAGAGCCATGCATGCGTCTCTGTGTGTGTGTGCTGGCATAGGCATTACATTGTGTCACAGTGAGCCATGTGTTTGTATGCTGGTGGAGACTCTGCATTGAGTCACAGTAAGACTTGTGTGTGTGCCAGTACAGGCTGTGCAAGGAGTCAGTGAGTCATATATGTGTGTGTGTGTGTGTGTGTGCTGATATATGAAGTGCATTGAGTCCAAGTGAATCATGTATGTTTGTGTGTGTTTGTGGGTGCTGCTATAGGTGGTTCACTGAGTCACAGTCAGGTATGTGTGAGTGTTTGTGTGTTCTTGTATAGGCTGTGCATTGATTCACAGTGAGGCATGTGTGTAAGCTGGTACAGGAGGTGCATTGAGTCACAGTGATGGTTGTGTTTGTGTGTGTGTGTGTGCTGCAGTAGGCTGTGTATTGAGTCACAGAAAGTGGGTCTTTGTGTGTGTATGTGCATGTACAGGCTGCGGTTTGAGTCACAGTGATGGGTGTCTCTGTGTGGTGTTATAGGCTGTGCATTGAATCACAGCCCTGTGTTAGTGTTGTGTATTTGGTGCTGTAGAGTCTGCATGAGTCACAGTAAGGTGTGTGTGTGTGCTGCTATATGCTGAGAATTGAGTCACACCTAGGTGAGTGTATGTGTATGTGTATGCTGATATGGGATTTGCATTGAATCACTGAGCGGTGTGTGTTTGTGTGTGTGTGTACTGCTATAGTCTGTACACTGAGCCATGTTAAGGTGTGTTTCTGTGTGTGTGTGTGCGGGTATAGGCTATGCATTGACTCACATTGAGCCATGTGTTTGTATGTGCTAGTATACACTGTTCATTGAGTCTCAGTGAGCCTTTGTTTTGTGTGTCTGTTTACTTGTATGGGCTTGGCATTGAGTCTCAGTCAGGTGTGTGTGTGTGTCTGTGTGGTGGTATCATCTGCATTGAGTCACACGGCGGTGTGTGTGAGAGTGTGTGTGTGTGCAGGTAGAGGCTGGTATTGAATGACAGTGAGCCGTGTGTGTGCCTGTGTGTGTGTGTGTGCTGGAATAGGCAGAGCATTGAGTCTCAGGTGTGTGTATGTGTGTGTGTATGCTGGTATGGTCTCTGCATTGATTCACTAAGGTGTGTTGTGTGTGTATGTACATGGAGCTGAAGACTGTACACTGATTCACAGTGAGCTGTGTGTGTATGTGTGTGTGTGTGTGATGGTATGGGCTTTGCATTGAGTCACTGAGGTGTGTGTCTGTGTGTGTATACCTGGAACTACAGACTGTGCACTGATTCACAATGAGCCATGTGTGAATGTGTGTATGTGATAGTATAGGGTGTGCATAGAGTCACAAAGAGCCGTGCATATGTGTCTTTGCATGGGTGTTGTGGTATAGGGTCTGCGTTGTGTCACAGTGACTGTGCGTGTGTGTGTGCTTGTGATGGTATAGTACGTGCATTGAATCAGAGAGAGCCATGCATGTGTCTCTGTGTGTGTGTGCTGGCATAGGCATTACATTGAGTCACAGTGAGCCATGTGTTTGTATGCTGGTGTAGACTCTGCATTGAGTCACAGTAAGCCTTGTGTGTGTGCCAGTACAGGCTGTGCATTGAGTCAGTGAGTCATATGTGTGTGTGTGTTTGTGTGTGTGTGTGCTGGTTTAGGCAGTGCATTGAATCCAATGAGCAGTGTATGTTTGTGTGTGTGTGTGTGTGCTGCTATAGGTGGTTCACTGAGTCACAGTCAGGTATGTGTGAGTGAGTGTTTGTGTGTTCTTCTATAGGCTGTGCATTGATTCACAGTGAGCTCTGTGTGTATGGTGGTATAGGCGGTGCATTGAATCACAGTGATGGTTGTTTTTCTGTGTGTATGCTGCAGTAGGCTGTGAATTGAGTCACAGAAGGTGGGTCTTTGTGTGTGTATGTGCAGGTACAAGCTGCAGTTCGAGTCACAGTGATGGGTGTCTCTGTGTGATGTTATAGGCTGTGCATTGAATCACAGCGAGCCGTATTAGTGTGTGTACGTGTATTTGTGTATGCGTGTGTGTGTGTGATGGTACAGGCTGAACATTGAGTCACTGAGGTGTGCATGTGTGTATGTGGTGTTACAGACTGTTCGTTAGGTCAAACTGAGCAATATGTGTGTGTAGGGGTGTGTGTGTACAGTTATTTGCTGTGCACTGAGTCACAGTGAACCATGTGTGTGTGGGGAGCTGGTATAGTCAGAGCACTGAGTCACAGTTGAATGTGTGGGAGTTGTTTGTGTATGTGTGTGTGTATTTGCTGGTGTAGACTGTGCATTGAGTCACAGTGAGTAGTGCGGTGTGTGTGTGCTGTGATGGTGTGGACTGTGGTTTTATCCACTTTGACCTGAACGGCTGTGTGTGTTTGTGTGTTTGTGTGTGTGTGTGTGCTGGCACTAGATGACAGTTGAGACAGAGTGGGCTGTGTGTCTGTGTGTGCACTGGTATAGACTCTGTATTGAGTCACTGTGAGCTGTGTGTGTATGTGTGTGCTCGTATAGGCTGTGCATTGAGTCACAGTGAGGTGTTTGTGTGTGTGTGTGCTGGTACAGGAAGCGTTTTGAGTCACAGTCTCGTGTGTGTGTGTGTGCATGTGAGTTTGTGTGCTGGTATGGGCTTTATTGTGCTGGTATGGGCTTTATTGACTCATGGGTGTGTGTGTGAGTGTGGGTGATACAGACTGCATTGAGTCACAGTGCGCTGTGTGTGTGTGTGCTGGTATAGGCGATTTATTGAGTACCAGTGAGCCATGTGTGAGTGCGTGTTGGTGTGTGTGTGTGTGTACTGGTATAGGCTGTGCATTGAGTCACAGTGAGGCCTGCATCTGTGCATGTCTGTGTTTGTGTGTGTGTGTTTGCTGGTATAGGCTGAGCTTTGAATCACTCTGAGGTGTGTGTGCATGTGCTGGTAAAATTGTGCCTTGATTCACTGTGCCATGTGAGTGTGTGTGCACGCTGGTATAGGTTGTGCATTGAGTCAGAGTGGGAGGTGTGTGTGTCTGTGTGTTCTGGTATAGGCTGACAATTGAGGCACACTGAGGTCTGTGTGCACATGTGTGTATATGTGTGCTGGTACAGCCTGCTCATTGAGTCATATTGAGTTTTTTGTGTGTGTGTGTGCAGGTAGAGGCAGCACATTGAGTCACAGTGAGGTGTATGTGTGTGATGTTATATGCTATGCACTGATTCATAGGGAGGTTTGTGTCTGTGTGTGTGCACTTTCTAGTTTAGGATTTGCATTGAATCACACTGAGCTGTGTTTTTGAGTGTCAGTATGTGTGCGTGTGTGGAGGTATGGGCTGTGGATTGACTCACATTTTGCCGTATGTGCTTCTCTGTGTGTGTATGTCTGCTAGCATATCCTGTGCACTAAGTCACAGGGAGCCATGTGTGTGTGTGTGTGTGTGTCCTGGTACAGAGTGTGCATTGATTCACAGTCAGCCGTGTGTGTGTGTGTGAGTGCACTGGTATAAGATGTGCAGTGAGTGAGAGTGATGTGTGTGTGTGTCTGCATGTTCTGATATAGGCTGACCATTGTGTAACATTGAGGGTGTGTGTGTGTGTGTGCTGGTATAGGCTGCATATTTTGTCACAGTGAGCTGTGTGTGTGTGTATGTGTAGGTACAGGCTGTGCATTGAGTCACAGTGTGGGGTGTGTGTGTGATGTTATATTCTGTGCACTAGGACAGAGTGAGCCGTGTGTGTGTGCTGGTATAATCTGAACATTGAGTCACAGTGTGGTGTGGTGTGTGTGCCTTTGCTGGTATGGACTGTGCATTGAATCCCAGCCCTGTGTTCGTGTTTGTGTATTTGGTGCTGTAGAGTCTGCATGAGTCACAGTAAGATGTGTGTGTGTGTACTGCTATAGGCTGTACACTGAGCCATATTAAGGTGTGTTTCTGTGTGTGTGTGTGCGGGTATAGGCTATGCATTGACTCACATTGAGCCATGTGTTTGTATGTGCTACTATACGCTATTCATTGAGTCTCAGTGAGCCATTGTTGTGTGTGTCTGTTTACTTGCATGGGCTTGGCATTGAGTCACAGAGAGGTGTTTGTGTGTGTTTGTGTGTCTGTGTGGTGGTATAAACTGCATTGAGTCACACGGCGGTGTGTGTGAGAGTGTGTGTGTGTGCAGGTACAGGCTGGTATTGAACCACAGTGAGCCGTGTGTGTGTGTGCTGGAATAGGCAGAGCATTGAGTCTCAGGTGTGTGTATGTGTGTGTGTATGCTGGTATGGTCTCTGCATTGATTCACTAAGGTGTGTTGTGTGTGTATGTACATGGAGCTGAAGACTGTACACTGATTCACAGTGAGCTGTGTGTGTATGTGTGTGTGTGTGTGATGGTATGGGCTTTGCATTGAGTCACTGAGGTGTGTGTCTGTGTGTGTATACCTGGAACTACAGACTGTGCACTGATTCACAATGAGCCATGTGTGAATGTGTGTATGTGATAGTATAGGGTGTTCATAGAGTCACAATGAGCCGTGCATATGTGTCTTTGCATGGGTGTTGTGGTATAGGGTCTGCATTGTGTCACAGTGACTGTGCGTGTGTGTGTGTTTGTGATGGTATAGTACATGCATTGTATCAGAGAGAGCCATGCATGCGTCTCTGTGTGTGTGTGCTGGCATAGGCATTACATTGTGTCACAGTGAGCCATGTGTTTGTATGCTGGTGGAGACTCTGCATTGAGTCACAGTAAGACTTGTGTGTGTGCCAGTACAGGCTGTGCAAGGAGTCAGTGAGTCATATATGTGTGTGTGTGTGTGTGTGTGCTGATATATGAAGTGCATTGAGTCCAAGTGAATCATGTATGTTTGTGTGTGTTTGTGGGTGCTGCTATAGGTGGTTCACTGAGTCACAGTCAGGTATGTGTGAGTGTTTGTGTGTTCTTGTATAGGCTGTGCATTGATTCACAGTGAGGCATGTGTGTAAGCTGGTACAGGAGGTGCATTGAGTCACAGTGATGGTTGTGTTTGTGTGTGTGTGTGTGCTGCAGTAGGCTGTGTATTGAGTCACAGAAAGTGGGTCTTTGTGTGTGTATGTGCATGTACAGGCTGCGGTTTGAGTCACAGTGATGGGTGTCTCTGTGTGGTGTTATAGGCTGTGCATTGAATCACAGCCCTGTGTTAGTGTTGTGTATTTGGTGCTGTAGAGTCTGCATGAGTCACAGTAAGGTGTGTGTGTGTGCTGCTATATGCTGAGAATTGAGTCACACCTAGGTGAGTGTATGTGTATGTGTATGCTGATATGGGATTTGCATTGAATCACTGAGCGGTGTGTGTTTGTGTGTGTGTGTACTGCTATAGTCTGTACACTGAGCCATGTTAAGGTGTGTTTCTGTGTGTGTGTGTGCGGGTATAGGCTATGCATTGACTCACATTGAGCCATGTGTTTGTATGTGCTAGTATACACTGTTCATTGAGTCTCAGTGAGCCTTTGTTTTGTGTGTCTGTTTACTTGTATGGGCTTGGCATTGAGTCTCAGTCAGGTGTGTGTGTGTGTCTGTGTGGTGGTATCATCTGCATTGAGTCACACGGCGGTGTGTGTGAGAGTGTGTGTGTGTGCAGGTAGAGGCTGGTATTGAATGACAGTGAGCCGTGTGTGTGCCTGTGTGTGTGTGTGTGCTGGAATAGGCAGAGCATTGAGTCTCAGGTGTGTGTATGTGTGTGTGTATGCTGGTATGGTCTCTGCATTGATTCACTAAGGTGTGTTGTGTGTGTATGTACATGGAGCTGAAGACTGTACACTGATTCACAGTGAGCTGTGTGTGTATGTGTGTGTGTGTGTGATGGTATGGGCTTTGCATTGAGTCACTGAGGTGTGTGTCTGTGTGTGTATACCTGGAACTACAGACTGTGCACTGATTCACAATGAGCCATGTGTGAATGTGTGTATGTGATAGTATAGGGTGTGCATAGAGTCACAAAGAGCCGTGCATATGTGTCTTTGCATGGGTGTTGTGGTATAGGGTCTGCGTTGTGTCACAGTGACTGTGCGTGTGTGTGTGCTTGTGATGGTATAGTACGTGCATTGAATCAGAGAGAGCCATGCATGTGTCTCTGTGTGTGTGTGCTGGCATAGGCATTACATTGAGTCACAGTGAGCCATGTGTTTGTATGCTGGTGTAGACTCTGCATTGAGTCACAGTAAGCCTTGTGTGTGTGCCAGTACAGGCTGTGCATTGAGTCAGTGAGTCATATGTGTGTGTGTGTTTGTGTGTGTGTGTGCTGGTTTAGGCAGTGCATTGAGTCCAATGAGCAGTGTATGTTTGTGTGTGTGTGTGTGTGCTGCTATAGGTGGTTCACTGAGTCACAGTCAGGTATGTGTGAGTGAGTGTTTGTGTGTTCTTCTATAGGCTGTGCATTGATTCACAGTGAGCTCTGTGTGTATGGTGGTATAGGCGGTGCATTGAATCACAGTGATGGTTGTTTTTCTGTGTGTATGCTGCAGTAGGCTGTGAATTGAGTCACAGAAGGTGGGTCTTTGTGTGTGTATGTGCAGGTACAAGCTGCAGTTCGAGTCACAGTGATGGGTGTCTCTGTGTGATGTTATAGGCTGTGCATTGAATCACAGCGAGCCGTATTAGTGTGTGTACGTGTATTTGTGTATGCGTGTGTGTGTGTGATGGTACAGGCTGAACATTGAGTCACTGAGGTGTGCATGTGTGTATGTGGTGTTACAGACTGTTCGTTAGGTCAAACTGAGCAATATGTGTGTGTAGGGGTGTGTGTGTACAGTTATTTGCTGTGCACTGAGTCACAGTGAACCATGTGTGTGTGGGGAGCTGGTATAGTCAGAGCACTGAGTCACAGTTGAATGTGTGGGAGTTGTTTGTGTATGTGTGTGTGTATTTGCTGGTGTAGACTGTGCATTGAGTCACAGTGAGTAGTGCGGTGTGTGTGTGCTGTGATGGTGTGGACTGTGGTTTTATCCACTTTGACCTGAACGGCTGTGTGTGTTTGTGTGTTTGTGTGTGTGTGTGTGCTGGCACTAGATGACAGTTGAGACAGAGTGGGCTGTGTGTCTGTGTGTGCACTGGTATAGACTCTGTATTGAGTCACTGTGAGCTGTGTGTGTATGTGTGTGCTCGTATAGGCTGTGCATTGAGTCACAGTGAGGTGTTTGTGTGTGTGTGTGCTGGTACAGGAAGCGTTTTGAGTCACAGTCTCGTGTGTGTGTGTGTGCATGTGAGTTTGTGTGCTGGTATGGGCTTTATTGTGCTGGTATGGGCTTTATTGACTCATGGGTGTGTGTGTGAGTGTGGGTGATACAGACTGCATTGAGTCACAGTGCGCTGTGTGTGTGTGTGCTGGTATAGGCGATTTATTGAGTACCAGTGAGCCATGTGTGAGTGCGTGTTGGTGTGTGTGTGTGTGTACTGGTATAGGCTGTGCATTGAGTCACAGTGAGGCCTGCATCTGTGCATGTCTGTGTTTGTGTGTGTGTGTTTGCTGGTATAGGCTGAGCTTTGAATCACTCTGAGGTGTGTGTGCATGTGCTGGTAAAATTGTGCCTTGATTCACTGTGCCATGTGAGTGTGTGTGCACGCTGGTATAGGTTGTGCATTGAGTCAGAGTGGGAGGTGTGTGTGTCTGTGTGTTCTGGTATAGGCTGACAATTGAGGCACACTGAGGTCTGTGTGCACATGTGTGTATATGTGTGCTGGTACAGCCTGCTCATTGAGTCATATTGAGTTTTTTGTGTGTGTGTGTGCAGGTAGAGGCAGCACATTGAGTCACAGTGAGGTGTATGTGTGTGATGTTATATGCTATGCACTGATTCATAGGGAGGTTTGTGTCTGTGTGTGTGCACTTTCTAGTTTAGGATTTGCATTGAATCACACTGAGCTGTGTTTTTGAGTGTCAGTATGTGTGCGTGTGTGGAGGTATGGGCTGTGGATTGACTCACATTTTGCCGTATGTGCTTCTCTGTGTGTGTATGTCTGCTAGCATATCCTGTGCACTAAGTCACAGGGAGCCATGTGTGTGTGTGTGTGTGTGTCCTGGTACAGAGTGTGCATTGATTCACAGTCAGCCATGTGTGTGTGTGTGTGAGTGCACTGGTATAAGATGTGCAGTGAGTCAGAGTGATGTGTGTGTGTGTCTGCATGTTCTGATATAGGCTGACCATTGTGTAACATTGAGGGTGTGTGTGTGTGTGTGCTGGTATAGGCTGCATATTTTGTCACAGTGAGCTGTGTGTGTGTGTATGTGTAGGTACAGGCTGTGCATTGAGTCACAGTGTGGGGTGTGTGTGTGATGTTATATTCTGTGCACTAGGACAGAGTGAGCCGTGTGTGTGTGCTGGTATAATCTGAACATTGAGTCACAGTGTGGTGTGGTGTGTGTGCCTTTGCTGGTATGGACTGTGCATTGAATCCCAGCCCTGTGTTCGTGTTTGTGTATTTGGTGCTGTAGAGTCTGCATGAGTCACAGTAAGATGTGTGTGTGTGTACTGCTATAGGCTGTACACTGAGCCATATTAAGGTGTGTTTCTGTGTGTGTGTGTGCGGGTATAGGCTATGCATTGACTCACATTGAGCCATGTGTTTGTATGTGCTACTATACGCTATTCATTGAGTCTCAGTGAGCCATTGTTGTGTGTGTCTGTTTACTTGCATGGGCTTGGCATTGAGTCACAGAGAGGTGTTTGTGTGTGTTTGTGTGTCTGTGTGGTGGTATAAACTGCATTGAGTCACACGGCGGTGTGTGTGAGAGTGTGTGTGTGTGCAGGTACAGGCTGGTATTGAACCACAGTGAGCCGTGTGTGTGTGTGCTGGAATAGGCAGAGCATTGAGTCTCAGGTGTGTGTATGTGTGTGTGTATGCTGGTATGGTCTCTGCATTGATTCACTAAGGTGTGTTGTGTGTGTATGTACATGGAGCTGAAGACTGTACACTGATTCACAGTGAGCTGTGTGTGTATGTGTGTGTGTGTGTGATGGTATGGGCTTTGCATTGAGTCACTGAGGTGTGTGTCTGTGTGTGTATACCTGGAACTACAGACTGTGCACTGATTCACAATGAGCCATGTGTGAATGTGTGTATGTGATAGTATAGGGTGTTCATAGAGTCACAATGAGCCGTGCATATGTGTCTTTGCATGGGTGTTGTGGTATAGGGTCTGCATTGTGTCACAGTGACTGTGCGTGTGTGTGTGTGTGTGTTTGTGATGGTATAGTACATGCATTGTATCAGAGAGAGCCATGCATGCGTCTCTGTGTGTGTGTGCTGGCATAGGCATTACATTGTGTCACAGTGAGCCATGTGTTTGTATGCTGGTGGAGACTCTGCATTGAGTCACAGTAAGACTTGTGTGTGTGCCAGTACAGGCTGTGCAAGGAGTCAGTGAGTCATATATGTGTGTGTGTGTGTGTGTGCTGATATATGAAGTGCATTGAGTCCAAGTGAATCATGTATGTTTGTGTGTGTTTGTGGGTGCTGCTATAGGTGGTTCACTGAGTCACAGTCAGGTATGTGTGAGTGTTTGTGTGTTCTTGTATAGGCTGTGCATTGATTCACAGTGAGGCATGTGTGTAAGCTGGTACAGGAGGTGCATTGAGTCACAGTGATGGTTGTGTTTGTGTGTGTGTGTGTGCTGCAGTAGGCTGTGTATTGAGTCACAGAAAGTGGGTCTTTGTGTGTGTATGTGCATGTACAGGCTGCGGTTTGAGTCACAGTGATGGGTGTCTCTGTGTGGTGTTATAGGCTGTGCATTGAATCACAGCCCTGTGTTAGTGTTGTGTATTTGGTGCTGTAGAGTCTGCATGAGTCACAGTAAGGTGTGTGTGTGTGCTGCTATATGCTGAGAATTGAGTCACACCTAGGTGAGTGTATGTGTATGTGTATGCTGATATGGGATTTGCATTGAATCACTGAGCGGTGTGTGTTTGTGTGTGTGTGTACTGCTATAGTCTGTACACTGAGCCATGTTAAGGTGTGTTTCTGTGTGTGTGTGTGCGGGTATAGGCTATGCATTGACTCACATTGAGCCATGTGTTTGTATGTGCTAGTATACACTGTTCATTGAGTCTCAGTGAGCCTTTGTTTTGTGTGTCTGTTTACTTGTATGGGCTTGGCATTGAGTCTCAGTCAGGTGTGTGTGTGTGTCTGTGTGGTGGTATCATCTGCATTGAGTCACACGGCGGTGTGTGTGAGAGTGTGTGTGTGTGCAGGTAGAGGCTGGTATTGAATGACAGTGAGCCGTGTGTGTGCCTGTGTGTGTGTGTGTGCTGGAATAGGCAGAGCATTGAGTCTCAGGTGTGTGTATGTGTGTGTGTATGCTGGTATGGTCTCTGCATTGATTCACTAAGGTGTGTTGTGTGTGTATGTACATGGAGCTGAAGACTGTACACTGATTCACAGTGAGCTGTGTGTGTATGTGTGTGTGTGTGTGATGGTATGGGCTTTGCATTGAGTCACTGAGGTGTGTGTCTGTGTGTGTATACCTGGAACTACAGACTGTGCACTGATTCACAATGAGCCATGTGTGAATGTGTGTATGTGATAGTATAGGGTGTGCATAGAGTCACAATGAGCCGTGCATATGTGTCTTTGCATGGGTGTTGTGGTATAGGGTCTGCGTTGTGTCACAGTGACTGTGCGTGTGTGTGTGCTTGTGATGGTATAGTACGTGCATTGAATCAGAGAGAGCCATGCATGTGTCTCTGTGTGTGTGTGCTGGCATAGGCATTACATTGAGTCACAGTGAGCCATGTGTTTGTATGCTGGTGTAGACTCTGCATTGAGTCACAGTAAGCCTTGTGTGTGTGCCAGTACAGGCTGTGCATTGAGTCAGTGAGTCATATGTGTGTGTGTGTTTGTGTGTGTGTGTGCTGGTTTAGGCAGTGCATTGAGTCCAATGAGCAGTGTATGTTTGTGTGTGTGTGTGTGTGCTGCTATAGGTGGTTCACTGAGTCACAGTCAGGTATGTGTGAGTGAGTGTTTGTGTGTTCTTCTATAGGCTGTGCATTGATTCACAGTGAGCTCTGTGTGTATGGTGGTATAGGCGGTGCATTGAATCACAGTGATGGTTGTTTTTCTGTGTGTATGCTGCAGTAGGCTGTGAATTGAGTCACAGAAGGTGGGTCTTTGTGTGTGTATGTGCAGGTACAAGCTGCAGTTCGAGTCACAGTGATGGGTGTCTCTGTGTGATGTTATAGGCTGTGCATTGAATCACAGCGAGCCGTATTAGTGTGTGTACGTGTATTTGTGTATGCGTGTGTGTGTGTGATGGTACAGGCTGAACATTGAGTCACTGAGGTGTGCATGTGTGTATGTGGTGTTACAGACTGTTCGTTAGGTCAAACTGAGCAATATGTGTGTGTAGGGGTGTGTGTGTACAGTTATTTGCTGTGCACTGAGTCACAGTGAACCATGTGTGTGTGGGGAGCTGGTATAGTCAGAGCACTGAGTCACAGTTGAATGTGTGGGAGTTGTTTGTGTATGTGTGTGTGTATTTGCTGGTGTAGACTGTGCATTGAGTCACAGTGAGTAGTGCGGTGTGTGTGTGCTGTGATGGTGTGGACTGTGGTTTTATCCACTTTGACCTGAACGGCTGTGTGTGTTTGTGTGTTTGTGTGTGTGTGTGTGTGCTGGCACTAGATGACAGTTGAGACAGAGTGGGCTGTGTGTCTGTGTGTGCGCTGGTATAGACTCTGTATTGAGTCACTGTGAGCTGTGTGTGTATGTGTGTGCTCGTATAGGCTGTGCATTGAGTCACAGTGAGGTGTTTGTGTGTGTGTGTGCTGGTACAGGAAGCGTTTTGAGTCACAGTCTCGTGTGTGTGTGTGTGCATGTGAGTTTGTGTGCTGGTATGGGCTTTATTGTGCTGGTATGGGCTTTATTGACTCATGGGTGTGTGTGTGAGTGTGGGTGATACAGACTGCATTGAGTCACAGTGCGCTGTGTGTGTGTGTGCTGGTATAGGCGATTTATTGAGTACCAGTGAGCCATGTGTGAGTGCGTGTTGGTGTGTGTGTGTGTGTACTGGTATAGGCTGTGCATTGAGTCACAGTGAGGCCTGCATCTGTGCATGTCTGTGTTTGTGTGTGTGTGTTTGCTGGTATAGGCTGAGCTTTGAATCACTCTGAGGTGTGTGTGCATGTGCTGGTAAAATTGTGCCTTGATTCACTGTGCCATGTGAGTGTGTGTGCACGCTGGTATAGGTTGTGCATTGAGTCAGAGTGGGAGGTGTGTGTGTCTGTGTGTTCTGGTATAGGCTGACAATTGAGGCACACTGAGGTCTGTGTGCACATGTGTGTATATGTGTGCTGGTACAGCCTGCTCATTGAGTCATATTGAGTTTTTTGTGTGTGTGTGTGCAGGTAGAGGCAGCACATTGAGTCACAGTGAGGTGTATGTGTGTGATGTTATATGCTATGCACTGATTCATAGGGAGGTTTGTGTCTGTGTGTGTGCACTTTCTAGTTTAGGATTTGCATTGAATCACACTGAGCTGTGTTTTTGAGTGTCAGTATGTGTGCGTGTGTGGAGGTATGGGCTGTGGATTGACTCACATTTTGCCGTATGTGCTTCTCTGTGTGTGTATGTCTGCTAGCATATCCTGTGCACTAAGTCACAGGGAGCCATGTGTGTGTGTGTGTGTGTGTCCTGGTACAGAGTGTGCATTGATTCACAGTCAGCCATGTGTGTGTGTGTGAGTGCACTGGTATAGGATGTGCAGTGAGTCAGAGTGATGTGTGTGTGTGTCTGCATGTTCTGATATAGGCTGACCATTGTGTAACATTGAGGGTGTGTGTGTGTGTGTGCTGGTATAGGCTGCATATTTTGTCACAGTGAGCTGTGTGTGTGTGTATGTGTAGGTACAGGCTGTGCATTGAGTCACAGTGTGGGGTGTGTGTGTGATGTTATATTCTGTGCACTAGGACAGAGTGAGCCGTGTGTGTGTGCTGGTATAATCTGAACATTGAGTCACAGTGTGGTGTGGTGTGTGTGCCTTTGCTGGTATGGACTGTGCATTGAATCCCAGCCCTGTGTTCGTGTTTGTGTATTTGGTGCTGTAGAGTCTGCATGAGTCACAGTAAGATGTGTGTGTGTGTACTGCTATAGGCTGTACACTGAGCCATATTAAGGTGTGTTTCTGTGTGTGTGTGTGCGGGTATAGGCTATACATTGACTCACATTGAGCCATGTGTTTGTATGTGCTACTATACGCTATTCATTGAGTCTCAGTGAGCCATTGTTGTGTGTGTCTGTTTACTTGTATGGGCTTGGCATTGAGTCACAGAGAGGTGTTTGTGTGTGTTTGTGTGTCTGTGTGGTGGTATAAACTGCATTGAGTCACACGGCGGTGTGTGTGAGAGTGTGTGTGTGTGCAGGTACAGGCTGGTATTGAACCACAGTGAGCCGTGTGTGTGTGTGCTGGAATAGGCAGAGCATTGAGTCTCAGGTGTGTGTATGTGTGTGTGTATGCTGGTGTGGTCTCTGCATTGATTCACTAAGGTGTGTTGTGTGTGTATGTACATGGAGCTGAAGACTGTACACTGATTCACAGTGAGCTGTGTGTGTATGTGTGTGTGTGTGTGATGGTATGGGCTTTGCATTGAGTCACTGAGGTGTGTGTCTGTGTGTGTATACCTGGAACTACAGACTGTGCACTGATTCACAATGAGCCATGTGTGAATGTGTGTATGTGATAGTATAGGGTGTTCATAGAGTCACAATGAGCCGTGCATATGTGTCTTTGCATGGGTGTTGTGGTATAGGCTGTGCATTGTGTCACAGTGACTGTGCGTGTGTGTGTGTGTGTGTTTGTGATGGTATAGTACATGCATTGTATCAGAGAGAGCCATGCATGCGTCTCTGTGTGTGTGTGCTGGCATAGGCATTACATTGTGTCACAGTGAGCCATGTGTTTATATGCTGGTGGAGACTCTGCATTGAGTCACAGTAAGACTTGTGTGTGTGCCAGTACAGGCTGTGCAAGGAGTCAGTGAGTCATATATGTGTGTGTGTGTGTGTGTGTGCTGATATATGAAGTGCATTGAGTCCAAGTCAATCATGTATGTTTGTGTGTGTTTGTGGGTGCTGCTATAGGTGGTTCACTGAGTCACAGTCAGGTATGTGTGAGTGTTTGTGTGTTCTTGTATAGGCTGTGCATTGATTCACAGTGAGGCATGTGTGTAAGCTGGTACAGGAGGTGCATTGAGTCACAGTGATGGTTGTGTTTGTGTGTGTGTGTGTGCTGCAGTAGGCTGTGTATTGAGTCACAGAAAGTGGGTCTTTGTGTGTGTATGTGCATGTACAGGCTGCGGTTTGAGTCACAGTGATGGGTGTCTCTGTGTGGTGTTATAGGCTGTGCATTGAATCACAGCCCTGTGTTAGTGTTGTGTATTTGGTGCTGTAGAGTCTGCATGAGTCACAGTAAGGTGTGTGTGTGTGCTGCTATATGCTGAGAATTGAGTCACACCTAGGTGAGTGTATGTGTATGTGTATGCTGATATGGGATTTGCATTGAATCACTGAGCGGTGTGTGTTTGTGTGTGTGTGTACTGCTATAGTCTGTACACTGAGCCATGTTAAGGTGTGTTTCTGTGTGTGTGTGTGCGGGTATAGGCTATGCATTGACTCACATTGAGCCATGTGTTTGTATGTGCTAGTATACACTATTCATTGAGTCTCAGTGAGCCTTTGTTTTGTGTGTCTGTTTACTTGTATGGGCTTGGCATTGAGTCTCAGTCAGGTGTGTGTGTGTGTCTGTGTGGTGGTATCATCTGCATTGAGTCACACGGCGGTGTGTGTGAGAGTGTGTGTGTGTGCAGGTAGAGGCTGGTATTGAATGACAGTGAGCCGTGTGTGTGCCTGTGTGTGTGTGTGTGCTGGAATAGGCAGAGCATTGAGTCTCAGGTGTGTGTATGTGTGTGTGTATGCTGGTATGGTCTCTGCATTGATTCACTAAGGTGTGTTGTGTGTGTATGTACATGGAGCTGAAGACTGTACACTGATTCACAGTGAGCTGTGTGTGTATGTGTGTGTGTGTGTGATGGTATGGGCTTTGCATTGAGTCACTGAGGTGTGTGTCTGTGTGTGTATACCTGGAACTACAGACTGTGCACTGATTCACAATGAGCCATGTGTGAATGTGTGTATGTGATAGTATAGGGTGTGCATAGAGTCACAAAGAGCCGTGCATATGTGTCTTTGCATGGGTGTTGTGGTATAGGGTCTGCGTTGTGTCACAGTGACTGTGCGTGTGTGTGTGTTTGTGATGGTATAGTACGTGCATTGAATCAGAGAGAGCCATGCATGTGTCTCTGTGTGTGTGTGCTGGCATAGGCATTACATTAAGTCACAGTGAGCCATGTGTTTGTATGCTGGTGTAGACTCTGCATTGAGTCACAGTAAGCCTTGTGTGTGTGCCAGTACAGGCTGTGCATTGAGTCAGTGAGTCATATGTGTGTGTGTGTTTGTGTGTGTGTGTGCTGGTTTAGGCAGTGCATTGAGTCCAATGAGCAGTGTATGTTTGTGTGTGTGTGTGTGTGCTGCTATAGGTGGTTCACTGAGTCACAGTCAGGTATGTGTGAGTGAGTGTTTGTGTGTTCTTCTATAGGCTGTGCATTGATTCACAGTGAGCTCTGTGTGTATGGTGGTATAGGCGGTGCATTGAATCACAGTGATGGTTGTTTTTCTGTGTGTATGCTGCAGTAGGCTGTGAATTGAGTCACAGAAGGTGGGTCTTTGTGTGTGTATGTGCAGGTACAAGCTGCAGTTCGAGTCACAGTGATGGGTGTCTCTGTGTGATGTTATAGGCTGTGCATTGAATCACAGCGAGCCGTATTAATGTGTGTACGTGTATTTGTGTATGCGTGTGTGTGTGTGATGGTACAGGCTGAACATTGAGTCACTGAGGTATGCATGTGTGTATGTGGTGTTACAGACTGTTCGTTAGGTCAAACTGAGCAATATGTGTGTGTAGGGGTGTGTGTGTACAGTTATTTGCTGTGCACTGAGTCACAGTGAACCATGTGTGTGTGGGGAGCTGGTATAGTCAGAGCACTGAGTCACAGTTGAATGTGTGGGAGTTGTTTGTGTATGTGTGTGTGTATTTGCTGGTGTAGACTGTGCATTGAGTCACAGTGAGTAGTGCGGTGTGTGTGTGCTGTGATGGTGTGGACTGTGGTTTTATCCACTTTGACCTGAATGGCTGTGTGTGTTTGTGTGTTTGTGTGTGTGTGTGTGCTGGCACTAGATGACAGTTGAGACAGAGTGGGCTGTGTGTCTGTGTGTGCACTGGTATAGACTCTGTATTGAGTCACTGTGAGCTGTGTGTGTATGTGTGTGCTCGTATAGGCTGTGCATTGAGTCACAGTGAGGTGTTTGTGTGTGTGTGTGCTGGTACAGGAAGCGTTTTGAGTCACAGTCTCGTGTGTGTGTGTGTGCATGTGAGTTTGTGTGCTGGTATGGGCTTTATTGTGCTGGTATGGGCTTTATTGACTCATGGGTGTGTGTGTGAGTGTGGGTGATACAGACTGCATTGAGTCACAGTGCGCTGTGTGTGTGTGTGCTGGTATAGGCGATTTATTGAGTACGAGTGAGCCATGTGTGAGTGCGTGTTGGTGTGTGTGTGTGTGTACTGGTATAGGCTGTGCATTGAGTCACAGTGAGGCCTGCATCTGTGCATGTCTGTGTTTGTGTGTGTGTGTTTGCTGGTATAGGCTGAGCTTTGAATCACTCTGAGGTGTGTGTGCATGTGCTGGTAAAATTGTGCCTTGATTCACTGTGCCATGTGAGTGTGTGTGCACGCTGGTATAGGTTGTGCATTGAGTCAGAGTGGGAGGTGTGTGTGTCTGTGTGTTCTGGTATAGGCTGACAATTGAGGCACACTGAGGTCTGTGTGCACATGTGTGTATATGTGTGCTGGTACAGCCTGCTCATTGAGTCATATTGAGTTTTTTGTGTGTGTGTGTGCAGGTAGAGGCAGCACATTGAGTCACAGTGAGGTGTATGTGTGTGATGTTATATGCTATGCACTGATTCATAGGGAGGTTTGTGTCTGTGTGTGTGCACTTTCTAGTTTAGGATTTGCATTGAATCACACTGAGCTGTGTTTTTGAGTGTCAGTATGTGTGCGTGTGTGGAGGTATGGGCTGTGGATTGACTCACATTTTGCCGTATGTGCTTCTCTGTGTGTGTATGTCTGCTAGCATATCCTGTGCACTAAGTCACAGGGAGCCATGTGTGTGTGTGTGTGTGTGTCCTGGTACAGAGTGTGCATTGATTCACAGTCAGCCATGTGTGTGTGTGTGTGAGTGCACTGGTATAAGATGTGCAGTGAGTCAGAGTGATGTGTGTGTGTGTCTGCATGTTCTGATATAGGCTGACCATTGTGTAACATTGAGGGTGTGTGTGTGTGTGTGCTGGTATAGGCTGCATATTTTGTCACAGTGAGCTGTGTGTGTGTGTATGTGTAGGTACAGGCTGTGCATTGAGTCACAGTGTGGGGTGTGTGTGTGATGTTATATTCTGTGCACTAGGACAGAGTGAGCCGTGTGTGTGTGCTGGTATAATCTGAACATTGAGTCACAGTGTGGTGTGGTGTGTGTGCCTTTGCTGGTATGGACTGTGCATTGAATCCCAGCCCTGTGTTCGTGTTTGTGTATTTGGTGCTGTAGAGTCTGCATGAGTCACAGTAAGATGTGTGTGTGTGTACTGCTATAGGCTGTACACTGAGCCATATTAAGGTGTGTTTCTGTGTGTGTGTGTGCGGGTATAGGCTATGCATTGACTCACATTGAGCCATGTGTTTGTATGTGCTACTATACGCTATTCATTGAGTCTCAGTGAGCCATTGTTGTGTGTGTCTGTTTACTTGCATGGGCTTGGCATTGAGTCACAGAGAGGTGTTTGTGTGTGTTTGTGTGTCTGTGTGGTGGTATAAACTGCATTGAGTCACACGGCGGTGTGTGTGAGAGTGTGTGTGTGTGCAGGTACAGGCTGGTATTGAACCACAGTGAGCCGTGTGTGTGTGTGCTGGAATAGGCAGAGCATTGAGTCTCAGGTGTGTGTATGTGTGTGTGTATGCTGGTATGGTCTCTGCATTGATTCACTAAGGTGTGTTGTGTGTGTATGTACATGGAGCTGAAGACTGTACACTGATTCACAGTGAGCTGTGTGTGTATGTGTGTGTGTGTGTGATGGTATGGGCTTTGCATTGAGTCACTGAGGTGTGTGTCTGTGTGTGTATACCTGGAACTACAGACTGTGCACTGATTCACAATGAGCCATGTGTGAATGTGTGTATGTGATAGTATAGGGTGTTCATAGAGTCACAATGAGCCGTCCATATGTGTCTTTGCATGGGTGTTGTGGTATAGGGTCTGCATTGTGTCACAGTGACTGTGCGTGTGTGTGTGTGTGTGTTTGTGATGGTATAGTACATGCATTGTATCAGAGAGAGCCATGCATGCGTCTCTGTGTGTGTGTGCTGGCATAGGCATTACATTGTGTCACAGTGAGCCATGTGTTTGTATGCTGGTGGAGACTCTGCATTGAGTCACAGTAAGACTTGTGTGTGTGCCAGTACAGGCTGTGCAAGGAGTCAGTGAGTCATATATGTGTGTGTGTGTGTGTGTGTGCTGATATATGAAGTGCATTGAGTCCAAGTGAATCATGTATGTTTGTGTGTGTTTGTGGGTGCTGCTATAGGTGGTTCACTGAGTCACAGTCAGGTATGTGTGAGTGTTTGTGTGTTCTTGTATAGGCTGTGCATTGATTCACAGTGAGGCATGTGTGTAAGCTGGTACAGGAGGTGCATTGAGTCACAGTGATGGTTGTGTTTGTGTGTGTGTGTGTGCTGCAGTAGGCTGTGTATTGAGTCACAGAAAGTGGGTCTTTGTGTGTGTATGTGCATGTACAGGCTGCGGTTTGAGTCACAGTGATGGGTGTCTCTGTGTGGTGTTATAGGCTGTGCATTGAATCACAGCCCTGTGTTAGTGTTGTGTATTTGGTGCTGTAGAGTCTGCATGAGTCACAGTAAGGTGTGTGTGTGTGCTGCTATATGCTGAGAATTGAGTCACACCTAGGTGAGTGTATGTGTATGTGTATGCTGATATGGGATTTGCATTGAATCACTGAGCGGTGTGTGTTTGTGTGTGTGTGTACTGCTATAGTCTGTACACTGAGCCATGTTAAGGTGTGTTTCTGTGTGTGTGTGTGCGGGTATAGGCTATGCATTGACTCACATTGAGCCATGTGTTTGTATGTGCTAGTATACACTGTTCATTGAGTCTCAGTGAGCCTTTGTTTTGTGTGTCTGTTTACTTGTATGGGCTTGGCATTGAGTCTCAGTCAGGTGTGTGTGTGTGTCTGTGTGGTGGTATCATCTGCATTGAGTCACACGGCGGTGTGTGTGAGAGTGTGTGTGTGTGCAGGTAGAGGCTGGTATTGAATGACAGTGAGCCGTGTGTGTGCCTGTGTGTGTGTGTGTGCTGGAATAGGCAGAGCATTGAGTCTCAGGTGTGTGTATGTGTGTGTGTATGCTGGTATGGTCTCTGCATTGATTCACTAAGGTGTGTTGTGTGTGTATGTACATGGAGCTGAAGACTGTACACTGATTCACAGTGAGCTGTGTGTGTATGTGTGTGTGTGTGTGATGGTATGGGCTTTGCATTGAGTCACTGAGGTGTGTGTCTGTGTGTGTATACCTGGAACTACAGACTGTGCACTGATTCACAATGAGCCATGTGTGAATGTGTGTATGTGATAGTATAGGGTGTGCATAGAGTCACAAAGAGCCGTGCATATGTGTCTTTGCATGGGTGTTGTGGTATAGGGTCTGCGTTGTGTCACAGTGACTGTGCGTGTGTGTGTGCTTGTGATGGTATAGTACGTGCATTGAATCAGAGAGAGCCATGCATGTGTCTCTGTGTGTGTGTGCTGGCATAGGCATTACATTGAGTCACAGTGAGCCATGTGTTTGTATGCTGGTGTAGACTCTGCATTGAGTCACAGTAAGCCTTGTGTGTGTGCCAGTACAGGCTGTGCATTGAGTCAGTGAGTCATATGTGTGTGTGTGTTTGTGTGTGTGTGTGCTGGTTTAGGCAGTGCATTGAGTCCAATGAGCAGTGTATGTTTGTGTGTGTGTGTGTGTGCTGCTATAGGTGGTTCACTGAGTCACAGTCAGGTATGTGTGAGTGAGTGTTTGTGTGTTCTTCTATAGGCTGTGCATTGATTCACAGTGAGCTCTGTGTGTATGGTGGTATAGGCGGTGCATTGAATCACAGTGATGGTTGTTTTTCTGTGTGTATGCTGCAGTAGGCTGTGAATTGAGTCACAGAAGGTGGGTCTTTGTGTGTGTATGTGCAGGTACAAGCTGCAGTTCGAGTCACAGTGATGGGTGTCTCTGTGTGATGTTATAGGCTGTGCATTGAATCACAGCGAGCCGTATTAGTGTGTGTACGTGTATTTGTGTATGCGTGTGTGTGTGTGATGGTACAGGCTGAACATTGAGTCACTGAGGTGTGCATGTGTGTATGTGGTGTTACAGACTGTTCGTTAGGTCAAACTGAGCAATATGTGTGTGTAGGGGTGTGTGTGTACAGTTATTTGCTGTGCACTGAGTCACAGTGAACCATGTGTGTGTGGGGAGCTGGTATAGTCAGAGCACTGAGTCACAGTTGAATGTGTGGGAGTTGTTTGTGTATGTGTGTGTGTATTTGCTGGTGTAGACTGTGCATTGAGTCACAGTGAGTAGTGCGGTGTGTGTGTGCTGTGATGGTGTGGACTGTGGTTTTATCCACTTTGACCTGAACGGCTGTGTGTGTTTGTGTGTTTGTGTGTGTGTGTGTGTGCTGGCACTAGATGACAGTTGAGACAGAGTGGGCTGTGTGTCTGTGTGTGCGCTGGTATAGACTCTGTATTGAGTCACTGTGAGCTGTGTGTGTATGTGTGTGCTCGTATAGGCTGTGCATTGAGTCACAGTGAGGTGTTTGTGTGTGTGTGTGCTGGTACAGGAAGCGTTTTGAGTCACAGTCTCGTGTGTGTGTGTGTGCATGTGAGTTTGTGTGCTGGTATGGGCTTTATTGTGCTGGTATGGGCTTTATTGACTCATGGGTGTGTGTGTGAGTGTGGGTGATACAGACTGCATTGAGTCACAGTGCGCTGTGTGTGTGTGTGCTGGTATAGGCGATTTATTGAGTACCAGTGAGCCATGTGTGAGTGCGTGTTGGTGTGTGTGTGTGTGTACTGGTATAGGCTGTGCATTGAGTCACAGTGAGGCCTGCATCTGTGCATGTCTGTGTTTGTGTGTGTGTGTTTGCTGGTATAGGCTGAGCTTTGAATCACTCTGAGGTGTGTGTGCATGTGCTGGTAAAATTGTGCCTTGATTCACTGTGCCATGTGAGTGTGTGTGCACGCTGGTATAGGTTGTGCATTGAGTCAGAGTGGGAGGTGTGTGTGTCTGTGTGTTCTGGTATAGGCTGACAATTGAGGCACACTGAGGTCTGTGTGCACATGTGTGTATATGTGTGCTGGTACAGCCTGCTCATTGAGTCATATTGAGTTTTTTGTGTGTGTGTGTGCAAGTAGAGGCAGCACATTGAGTCACAGTGAGGTGTATGTGTGTGATGTTATATGCTATGCACTGATTCATAGGGAGGTTTGTGTCTGTGTGTGTGCACTTTCTAGTTTAGGATTTGCATTGAATCACACTGAGCTGTGTTTTTGAGTGTCAGTATGTGTGCGTGTGTGGAGGTATGGGCTGTGGATTGACTCACATTTTGCCGTATGTGCTTCTCTGTGTGTGTATGTCTGCTAGCATATCCTGTGCACTAAGTCACAGGGAGCCATGTGTGTGTGTGTGTGTGTGTGTCCTGGTACAGAGTGTGCATTGATTCACAGTCAGCCATGTGTGTGTGTGTGAGTGCACTGGTATAGGATGTGCAGTGAGTCAGAGTGATGTGTGTGTGTGTCTGCATGTTCTGATATAGGCTGACCATTGTGTAACATTGAGGGTGTGTGTGTGTGTGTGCTGGTATAGGCTGCATATTTTGTCACAGTGAGCTGTGTGTGTGTGTATGTGTAGGTACAGGCTGTGCATTGAGTCACAGTGTGGGGTGTGTGTGTGATGTTATATTCTGTGCACTAGGACAGAGTGAGCCGTGTGTGTGTGCTGGTATAATCTGAACATTGAGTCACAGTGTGGTGTGGTGTGTGTGCCTTTGCTGGTATGGACTGTGCATTGAATCCCAGCCCTGTGTTCGTGTTTGTGTATTTGGTGCTGTAGAGTCTGCATGAGTCACAGTAAGATGTGTGTGTGTGTACTGCTATAGGCTGTACACTGAGCCATATTAAGGTGTGTTTCTGTGTGTGTGTGTGCGGGTATAGGCTATACATTGACTCACATTGAGCCATGTGTTTGTATGTGCTACTATACGCTATTCATTGAGTCTCAGTGAGCCATTGTTGTGTGTGTCTGTTTACTTGTATGGGCTTGGCATTGAGTCACAGAGAGGTGTTTGTGTGTGTTTGTGTGTCTGTGTGGTGGTATAAACTGCATTGAGTCACACGGCGGTGTGTGTGAGAGTGTGTGTGTGTGCAGGTACAGGCTGGTATTGAACCACAGTGAGCCGTGTGTGTGTGTGCTGGAATAGGCAGAGCATTGAGTCTCAGGTGTGTGTATGTGTGTGTGTATGCTGGTGTGGTCTCTGCATTGATTCACTAAGGTGTGTTGTGTGTGTATGTACATGGAGCTGAAGACTGTACACTGATTCACAGTGAGCTGTGTGTGTATGTGTGTGTGCGTGTGATGGTATGGGCTTTGCATTGAGTCACTGAGGTGTGTGTCTGTGTGTGTATACCTGGAACTACAGACTGTGCACTGATTCACAATGAGCCATGTGTGAATGTGTGTATGTGATAGTATAGGGTGTTCATAGAGTCACAATGAGCCGTGCATATGTGTCTTTGCATGGGTGTTGTGGTATAGGCTGTGCATTGTGTCACAGTGACTGTGCGTGTGTGTGTGTGTGTGTTTGTGATGGTATAGTACATGCATTGTATCAGAGAGAGCCATGCATGTGTCTCTGTGTGTGTGTGCTGGCATAGGCATTACATTGTGTCACAGTGAGCCATGTGTTTATATGCTGGTGGAGACTCTGCATTGAGTCACAGTAAGACTTGTGTGTGTGCCAGTACAGGCTGTGCAAGGAGTCAGTGAGTCATATATGTGTGTGTGTGTGTGTGTGTGTGCTGATATATGAAGTGCATTGAGTCCAAGTGAATCATGTATGTTTGTGTGTGTTTGTGGGTGCTGCTATAGGTGGTTCACTGAGTCACAGTCAGGTATGTGTGAGTGTTTGTGTGTTCTTGTATAGGCTGTGCATTGATTCACAGTGAGGCATGTGTGTAAGCTGGTACAGGAGGTGCATTGAGTCACAGTGATGGTTGTGTTTGTGTGTGTGTGTGTGCTGCAGTAGGCTGTGTATTGAGTCACAGAAAGTGGGTCTTTGTGTGTGTATGTGCATGTACAGGCTGCGGTTTGAGTCACAGTGATGGGTGTCTCTGTGTGGTGTTATAGGCTGTGCATTGAATCACAGCCCTGTGTTAGTGTTGTGTATTTGGTGCTGTAGAGTCTGCATGAGTCACAGTAAGGTGTGTGTGTGTGTGCTGCTATATGCTGAGAATTGAGTCACACCTAGGTGAGTGTATGTGTATGTGTATGCTGATATGGGATTTGCATTGAATCACTGAGCGGTGTGTGTTTGTGTGTGTGTGTACTGCTATAGTCTGTACACTGAGCCATGTTAAGGTGTGTTTCTGTGTGTGTGTGTGCGGGTATAGGCTATGCATTGACTCACATTGAGCCATGTGTTTGTATGTGCTAGTATACACTATTCATTGAGTCTCAGTGAGCCTTTGTTTTGTGTGTCTGTTTACTTGTATGGGCTTGGCATTGAGTCTCAGTCAGGTGTGTGTGTGTGTCTGTGTGGTGGTATCATCTGCATTGAGTCACACGGCGGTGTGTGTGAGAGTGTGTGTGTGTGCAGGTACAGGCTGGTATTGAATGACAGTGAGCCGTGTGTGTGCCTGTGTGTGTGTGTGTGCTGGAATAGGCAGAGCATTGAGTCTCAGGTGTGTGTATGTGTGTGTGTATGCTGGTATGGTCTCTGCATTGATTCACTAAGGTGTGTTGTGTGTGTATGTACATGGAGCTGAAGACTGTACACTGATTCACAGTGAGCTGTGTGTGTATGTGTGTGTGTGTGTGATGGTATGGGCTTTGCATTGAGTCACTGAGGTGTGTGTCTGTGTGTGTATACCTGGAACTACAGACTGTGCACTGATTCACAATGAGCCATGTGTGAATGTGTGTATGTGATAGTATAGGGTGTGCATAGAGTCACAAAGAGCCATGCATATGTGTCTTTGCATGGGTGTTGTGGTATAGGGTCTGCGTTGTGTCACAGTGACTGTGCGTGTGTGTGTGTTTGTGATGGTATAGTACGTGCATTGAATCAGAGAGAGCCATGCATGCGTCTCTGTGTGTGTGTGCTGGCATAGGCATTACATTAAGTCACAGTGAGCCATGTGTTTGTATGCTGGTGTAGACTCTGCATTGAGTCACAGTAAGCCTTGTGTGTGTGCCAGTACAGGCTGTGCATTGAGTCAGTGAGTCATATGTGTGTGTGTGTTTGTGTGTGTGTGTGCTGGTTTAGGCAGTGCATTGAGTCCAATGAGCAGTGTATGTTTGTGTGTGTGTGTGTGTGCTGCTCTAGGTGGTTCACTGAGTCACAGTCAGGTATGTGTGAGTGAGTGTTTGTGTGTTCTTCTATAGGCTGTGCATTGATTCACAGTGAGCTCTGTGTGTATGGTGGTATAGGCGGTGCATTGAATCACAGTGATGGTTGTTTTTCTGTGTGTATGCTGCAGTAGGCTGTGAATTGAGTCACAGAAGGTGGGTCTTTGTGTGTGTATGTGCAGGTACAAGCTGCAGTTCGAGTCACAGTGATGGGTGTCTCTGTGTGATGTTATAGGCTGTGCATTGAATCACAGCGAGCCGTATTAGTGTGTGTACGTGTATTTGTGTATGCGTGTGTGTGTGTGATGGTACAGGCCGAACATTGAGTCACTGAGGTATGCATGTGTGTATGTGGTGTTACAGACTGTTCGTTAGGTCAAACTGAGCAATATGTGTGTGTAGGGGTGTGTGTGTACAGTTATTTGCTGTGCACTGAGTCACAGTGAACCATGTGTGTGTGGGGAGCTGGTATAGTCAGAGCACTGAGTCACAGTTGAATGTGTGGGAGTTGTTTGTGTATGTGTGTGTGTATTTGCTGGTGTAGACTGTGCATTGAGTCACAGTGAGTAGTGCGGTGTGTGTGTGCTGTGATGGTGTGGACTGTGGTTTTATCCACTTTGACCTGAATGGCTGTGTGTGTTTGTGTGTTTGTGTGTGTGTGTGTGCTGGCACTAGATGACAGTTGAGACAGAGTGGGCTGTGTGTCTGTGTGTGCACTGGTATAGACTCTGTATTGAGTCACTGTGAGCTGTGTGTGTATGTGTGTGCTCGTATAGGCTGTGCATTGAGTCACAGTGAGGTGTTTGTGTGTGTGTGTGCTGGTACAGGAAGCGTTTTGAGTCACAGTCTCGTGTGTGTGTGTGTGCATGTGAGTTTGTGTGCTGGTATGGGCTTTATTGTGCTGGTATGGACTTTATTGACTCATGGGTGTGTGTGTGAGTGTGGGTGATACAGACTGCATTGAGTCACAGTGCGCTGTGTGTGTGTGTGCTGGTATAGGCGATTTATTGAGTACCAGTGAGCCATGTGTGAGTGCGTGTTGGTGTGTGTGTGTGTGTACTGGTATAGGCTGTGCATTGAGTCACAGTGAGGCCTGCATCTGTGCATGTCTGTGTTTGTGTGTGTGTGTTTGCTGGTATAGGCTGAGCTTTGAATCACTCTGAGGTGTGTGTGCATGTGCTGGTAAAATTGTGCCTTGATTCACTGTGCCATGTGAGTGTGTGTGCACGCTGGTATAGGTTGTGCATTGAGTCAGAGTGGGAGGTGTGTGTGTCTGTGTGTTCTGGTATAGGCTGACAATTGAGGCACACTGAGGTCTGTGTGCACATGTGTGTATATGTGTGCTGGTACAGCCTGCTCATTGAGTCATATTGAGTTTTTTGTGTGTGTGTGTGCAGGTAGAGGCAGCACATTGAGTCACAGTGAGGTGTATGTGTGTGATGTTATATGCTATGCACTGATTCATAGGGAGGTTTGTGTCTGTGTGTGTGCACTTTCTAGTTTAGGATTTGCATTGAATCACACTGAGCTGTGTTTTTGAGTGTCAGTATGTGTGCGTGTGTGGAGGTATGGGCTGTGGATTGACTCACATTTTGCCGTATGTGCTTCTCTGTGTGTGTATGTCTGCTAGCATATCCTGTGCACTAAGTCACAGGGAGCCATGTGTGTGTGTGTGTGTGTGTCCTGGTACAGAGTGTGCATTGATTCACAGTCAGCCATGTGTGTGTGTGTGAGTGCACTGGTATAGGATGTGCAGTGAGTCAGAGTGATGTGTGTGTGTGTCTGCATGTTCTGATATAGGCTGACCATTGTGTAACATTGAGGGTGTGTGTGTGTGTGTGCTGGTATAGGCTGCATATTTTGTCACAGTGAGCTGTGTGTGTGTGTATGTGTAGGTACAGGCTGTGCATTGAGTCACAGTGTGGGGTGTGTGTGTGATGTTATATTCTGTGCACTAGGACAGAGTGAGCCGTGTGTGTGTGCTGGTATAATCTGAACATTGAGTCACAGTGTGGTGTGGTGTGTGTGCCTTTGCTGGTATGGACTGTGCATTGAATCCCAGCCCTGTGTTAGTGTTTGTGTATTTGGTGCTGTAGAGTCTGCATGAGTCACAGTAAGATGTGTGTGTGTGTACTGCTATAGGCTGTACACTGAGCCATATTAAGGTGTGTTTCTGTGTGTGTGTGTGCGGGTATAGGCTATACATTGACTCACATTGAGCCATGTGTTTGTATGTGCTACTATACGCTATTCATTGAGTCTCAGTGAGCCATTGTTGTGTGTGTCTGTTTACTTGTATGGGCTTGGCATTGAGTCACAGAGAGGTGTTTGTGTGTGTTTGTGTGTCTGTGTGGTGGTATAAACTGCATTGAGTCACACGGCGGTGTGTGTGAGAGTGTGTGTGTGTGCAGGTACAGGCTGGTATTGAACCACAGAGAGCCATGTGTGTGTGTGCTGGAATAGGCAGAGCATTGAGTCTCAGGTGTGTGTATGTGTGTGTGTATGCTGGTGTGGTCTCTGCATTGATTCACTAAGGTGTGTTGTGTGTGTATGTACATGGAGCTGAACACTGTACACTGATTCACAGTGAGCTGTGTGTGTATGTGTGTGTGCGTGTGATGGTATGGGCTTTGCATTGAGTCACTGAGGTGTGTGTCTGTGTGTGTATACCTGGAACTACAGACTGTGCACTGATTCACAATGAGCCATGTGTGAATGTGTGTATGTGATAGTATAGGGTGTTCATAGAGTCACAATGAGCCGTGCATATGTGTCTTTGCATGGGTGTTGTGGTATAGGGTCTGCATTGTGTCACAGTGACTGTGCGTGTGTGTGTGTGTGTGTTTGTGATGGTATAGTACATGCATTGTATCAGAGAGAGCCATGCATGCGTCTCTGTGTGTGTGTGCTGGCATAGGCATTACATTGTGTCACAGTGAGCCATGTGTTTGTATGCTGGTGGAGACTCTGCATTGAGTCACAGTAAGACTTGTGTGTGTGCCAGTACAGGCTGTGCAAGGAGTCAGTGAGTCATATATGTGTGTGTGTGTGTGTGCTGATATATGAAGTGCATTGAGTCCAAGTGAATCATGTATGTTTGTGTGTGTTTGTGGGTGCTGCTATAGGTGGTTCACTGAGTCACAGTCAGGTATGTGTGAGTGTTTGTGTGTTCTTGTATAGGCTGTGCATTGATTCACAGTGAGGCATGTGTGTAAGCTGGTACAGGAGGTGCATTGAGTCACAGTGATGGTTGTGTTTGTGTGTGTGTGTGTGCTGCAGTAGGCTGTGTATTGAGTCACAGAAAGTGGGTCTTTGTGTGTGTATGTGCATGTACAGGCTGCGGTTTGAGTCACAGTGATGGGTGTCTCTGTGTGGTGTTATAGGCTGTGCATTGAATCACAGCCCTGTGTTAGTGTTGTGTATTTGGTGCTGTAGAGTCTGCATGAGTCACAGTAAGGTGTGTGTGTGTGCTGCTATATGCTGAGAATTGAGTCACACCTAGGTGAGTGTATGTGTATGTGTATGCTGATATGGGATTTACATTGAATCACTGAACGGTGTGTGTTTGTGTGTGTGTGTACTGCTATAGTCTGTACACTGAGACATGTTAAGGTGTGTTTCTGTGTGTGTGTGTGCGGGTATAGGCTATGCATTGACTCACATTGAGCCATGTGTTTGTATGTGCTAGTATACACTGTTCATTGAGTCTCAGTGAGCCTTTGTTTTGTGTGTCTGTTTACTTGTATGGGCTTGGCATTGAGTCTCAGACAGGTGTGTGTGTGTGTCTGTGTGTCTGTGTGGTGGTATCATCTGCATTGAGTCACACGGCAGTGTGTGTGAGAGTGTGTGTGTGTGCAGGTACAGGCTGGTATTGAATGACAGTGAGCCATGTGTGTGCCTGTGTGTGTGTGTGTGCTGGAATAGGCAGAGCATTGAGTCTCAGGTGTGTGTATGTGTGTGTGTATGCTGGTATGGTCTCTGCATTGATTCACTAAGGTGTGTTGTGTGTGTATGTACATGGAGCTGAAGACTGTACACTGATTCACAGTGAGCTGTGTGTGTATGTGTGTGTGTGTGTGATGGTATGGGCTTTGCATTGAGTCACTGAGGTGTGTGTCTGTGTGTGTATACCTGGAACTACAGACTGTGCACTGATTCACAATGAGCCATGTGTGAATGTGTGTATGTGATAGTATAGGGTGTGCATAGAGTCACAAAGAGCCGTGCATATGTGTCTTTGCATGGGTGTTGTGGTATAGGGTCTGCGTTGTGTCACAGTGACTGTGCGTGTGTGTGTGTTTGTGATGGTATAGTACGTGCATTGAATCAGAGAGAGCCATGCATGTGTCTCTGTGTGTGTGTGCTGGCATAGGCATTACATTGAGTCACAGTGAGCCATGTGTTTGTATGCTGGTGTAGACTCTGCATTGAGTCACAGTAAGCCTTGTGTGTGTGCCAGTACAGGCTGTGCATTGAGTCAGTGAGTCATATGTGTGTGTGTGTTTGTGTGTGTGTGTGCTGGTTTAGGCAGTGCATTGAGTCCAATGAGCAGTGTATGTTTGTGTGTGTGTGTGTGTGCTGCTATAGGTGGTTCACTGAGTCACAGTCAGGTATGTGTGAGTGAGTGTTTGTGTGTTCTTCTATAGGCTGTGCATTGATTCACAGTGAGCTCTGTGTGTATGGTGGTATAGGCGGTGCATTGAATCACAGTGATGGTTGTTTTTCTGTGTGTATGCTGCAGTAGGCTGTGAATTGAGTCACAGAAGGTGGGTCTTTGTGTGTGTATGTGCAGGTACAAGCTGCAGTTCGAGTCACAGTGATGGGTGTCTCTGTGTGATGTTATAGGCTGTGCATTGAATCACAGCGAGCCGTATTAGTGTGTGTACGTGTATTTGTGTATGCGTGTGTGTGTGTGATGGTACAGGCTGAACATTGAGTCACTGAGGTGTGCATGTGTGTATGTGGTGTTACAGACTGTTCGTTAGGTCAAACTGAGCAATATGTGTGTGTAGGGGTGTGTGTGTACAGTTATTTGCTGTGCACTGTGTCACAGTGAACCATGTGTGTGTGGGGAGCTGGTATAGTCAGAGCACTGAGTCACAGTTGAATGTGTGGGAGTTGTTTGTGTATGTGTGTGTGTATTTGCTGGTGTAGACTGTGCATTGAGTCACAGTGAGTAGTGCGGTGTGTGTGTGCTGTGATGGTGTGGACTGTGGTTTTATCCACTTTGACCTGAACGGCTGTGTGTGTTTGTGTGTTTGTGTGTGTGTGTGTGTGTGTTGGCACTAGATGACAATTGAGACAGAGTGGGCTGTGTGTCTGTGTGTGCGCTGGTTTAGACTCTGTATTGAGTCACTGTGAGCTGTGTGTGTACGTGTGTGCTCGTATAGGCTGTGCATTGAGTCACAGTGAGGTGTTTGTGTGTGTGTGTGCTGGTACAGGAAGCGTTTTGAGTCACAGTCTCGTGTGTGTGTGTGTGCATGTGAGTTTGTGTGCTGGTATGGGCTTTATTGTGCTGGTATGGGCTTTATTGACTCATGGGTGTGTGTGTGAGTGTGGGTGATACAGACTGCATTGAGTCACAGTGCGCTGTGTGTGTGTGTGCTGGTATAGGCGATTTATTGAGTACCAGTGAGCCATGTGTGAGTGCGTGTTGGTGTGTGTGTGTGTGTACTGGTATAGGCTGTGCATTGAGTCACAGTGAGGCCTGCATCTGTGCATGTCTGTGTTTGTGTGTGTGTGTTTGCTGGTATAGGCTGAGCTTTGAATCACTCTGAGGTGTGTGTGCATGTGCTGGTAAAATTGTGCCTTGATTCACTGTGCCATGTGAGTGTGTGTGCACGCTGGTATAGGTTGTGCATTGAGTCAGAGTGGGAGGTGTGTGTGTCTGTGTGTTCTGGTATAGGCTGACAATTGAGGCACACTGAGGTCTGTGTGCACATGTGTGTATATGTGTGCTGGTACAGCCTGCTCATTGAGTCATATTGAGTTTTTTGTGTGTGTGTGTGCAGGTAGAGGCAGCACATTGAGTCACAGTGAGGTGTATGTGTGTGATGTTATATGCTATGCACTGATTCATAGGGAGGTTTGTGTCTGTGTGTGTGCACTTTCTAGTTTAGGATTTGCATTGAATCACACTGAGCTGTGTTTTTGAGTGTCAGTATGTGTGCGTGTGTGGAGGTATGGGCTGTGGATTGACTCACATTTTGCCGTATGTGCTTCTCTGTGTGTGTATGTCTGCTAGCATATCCTGTGCACTAAGTCACAGGGAGCCATGTGTGTGTGTGTGTGTGTGTCCTGGTACAGAGTGTGCATTGATTCACAGTCAGCCATGTGTGTGTGTGTGAGTGCACTGGTATAGGATGTGCAGTGAGTCAGAGTGATGTGTGTGTGTGTCTGCATGTTCTGATATAGGCTGACCATTGTGTAACATTGAGGGTGTGTGTGTGTGTGTGCTGGTATAGGCTGCATATTTTGTCACAGTGAGCTGTGTGTGTGTGTATGTGTAGGTACAGGCTGTGCATTGAGTCACAGTGTGGGGTGTGTGTGTGATGTTATATTCTGTGCACTAGGAGAGACTGAGCCGTGTGTGTGTGCTGGTATAATCTGAACATTGAGTCACAGTGTGGTGTGGTGTGTGTGCCTTTGCTGGTATGGACTGTGCATTGAATCCCAGCCCTGTGTTAGTGTTTGTGTATTTGGTGCTGTAGAGTCTGCATGAGTCATAGTAAGATGTGTGTGTGTGTACTGCTATAGGCTGTACACTGAGACATAATAAGGTGTGTTTCTGTGTGTGTGTGTGCGGGTATAGGCTATACATTGACTCACATTGAGCCATGTGTTTGTATGTGCTACTATACGCTATTCATTGAGTCTCAGTGAGCCATTGTTGTGTGTGTCTGTTTACTTGTATGGGCTTGGCATTGAGTCACAGAGAGGTGTTTGTGTGTGTCTGTGTGTCTGTGTGGTGGTATAAACTGCATTGAGTCACACGGCGGTGTGTGTGAGAGTGTGTGTGTGTGCAGGTACAGGCTGGTATCGAACCACAGTGAGCCGTGTGTGTGTGTGCTGGAATAGGCAGAGCATTGTGTCTCAGGTGTGTGTATGTGTGTGTGTATGCTGGTATGGTCTCTGCATTGATTCACTAAGGTGTGTTGTGTGTGTATGTACATGGAGCTGAAGACTGTACACTGATTCACAGTGAGCTGTGTGTGTATGTGTGTGTGTGTGTGATGGTATGGGCTTTGCATTGAGTCACTGAGGTGTGTGTCTGTGTGTGTATACCTGGAACTACAGACTGTGCACTTATTCACAATGAGCCATGTGTGAATGTGTGTATGTGATAGTATAGGGTGTTCATAGAGTCACAATGAGCCGTGCATATGTGTCTTTGCATGGGTGTTGTGGTATAGGCTGTGCATTGTGTCACGGTGACTGTGCGTGTGTGTGTGTTTGTGATGGTATAGTACATGCATTGTATCAGAGAGAGCCATGCATGCGTCTCTGTGTGTGTGTGCTGGCATAGGCATTACATTGTGTCACAGTGAGCCATGTGTTTGTATGCTGGTGGAGACTCTGCATTGAGTCACAGTAAGACTTGTGTGTGTGCCAGTACAGGCTGTGCAAGGAGTCAGTGAGTCATATATGTGTGTGTGTGTGTGTGTGCTGATATATGAAGTGCATTGAGTCCAAGTGAATCATGTATGTTTGTGTGTGTTTGTGGGTGCTGCTATAGGTGGTTCACTGAGTCACAGTCAGGTATGTGTGAGTGTTTGTGTGTTCTTGTATAGGCTGTGCATTGATTCACAGTGAGGCATGTGTGTAAGCTGGTACAGGAGGTGCATTGAGTCACAGTGATGGTTGTGTTTGTGTGTGTGTGTGTGCTGCAGTAGGCTGTGTATTGAGTCACAGAAAGTGGGTCTTTGTGTGTGTATGTGCATGTACAGGCTGCGGTTTGAGTCACAGTGATGGGTGTCTCTGTGTGGTGTTATAGGCTGTGCATTGAATCACAGCCCTGTGTTAGTGTTGTGTATTTGGTGCTGTAGAGTCTGCATGAGTCACAGTAAGGTGTGTGTGTGTGCTGCTATATGCTGAGAATTGAGTCACACCTAGGTGAGTGTATGTGTATGTGTATGCTGATATGGGATTTGCATTGAATCACTGAACGGTGTGTGTTTGTGTGTGTGTGTACTGCTATAGTCTGTACACTGAGACATGTTAAGGTGTGTTTCTGTGTGTGTGTGTGCGGGTATAGGCTATGCATTGACTCACATTGAGCCATGTGTTTGTATGTGCTAGTATACACTGTTCATTGAGTCTCAGTGAGCCTTTGTTTTGTGTGTCTGTTTACTTGTATGGGCTTGGCATTGAGTCTCAGACAGGTGTGTGTGTGTGTCTGTGTGTCTGTGTGGTGGTATCATCTGCATTGAGTCACACGGCAGTGTGTGTGAGAGTGTGTGTGTGTGCAGGTACAGGCTGGTATTGAATGACAGTGAGCCATGTGTGTGCCTGTGTGTGTGTGTGTGCTGGAATAGGCAGAGCATTGAGTCTCAGGTGTGTGTATGTGTGTGTGTAGGCTGGTATGGTCTCTGCATTGATTCACTAAGGTGTGTTGTGTGTGTATGTACATGGAGCTGAAGACTGTACACTGATTCACAGTGAGCTGTGTGTGTATGTGTGTGTGTGTGTGATGGTATGGGCTTTGCATTGAGTCACTGAGGTGTGTGTCTGTGTGTGTATACCTGGAACTACAGACTGTGCACTGATTCACAATGAGCCATGTGTGAATGTGTGTATGTGATAGTATAGGGTGTGCATAGAGTCACAAAGAGCCGTGCATATGTGTCTTTGCATGGGTGTTGTGGTATAGGGTCTGCGTTGTGTCACAGTGACTGTGCGTGTGTGTGTGCTTGTGATGGTATAGTACGTGCATTGAATCAGAGAGAGCCATGCATGTGTCTCTGTGTGTGTGTGCTGGCATAGGCATTACATTGAGTCACAGTGAGCCATGTGTTTGTATGCTGGTGTAGACTCTGCATTGAGTCACAGTAAGCCTTGTGTGTGTGCCAGTACAGGCTGTGCATTGAGTCAGTGAGTCATATGTGTGTGTGTGTTTGTGTGTGTGTGTGCTGGTTTAGGCAGTGCATTGAGTCCAATGAGCAGTGTATGTTTGTGTGTGTGTGTGTGTGCTGCTATAGGTGGTTCACTGAGTCACAGTCAGGTATGTGTGAGTGAGTGTTTGTGTGTTCTTCTATAGGCTGTGCATTGATTCACAGTGAGCTCTGTGTGTATGGTGGTATAGGCGGTGCATTGAATCACAGTGATGGTTGTTTTTCTGTGTGTATGCTGCAGTAGGCTGTGAATTGAGTCACAGAAGGTGGGTCTTTGTGTGTGTATGTGCAGGTACAAGCTGCAGTTCGAGTCACAGTGATGGGTGTCTCTGTGTGATGTTATAGGCTGTGCATTGAATCACAGCGAGCCGTATTAGTGTGTGTACGTGTATTTGTGTATGCGTGTGTGTGTGTGATGGTACAGGCTGAACATTGAGTCACTGAGGTGTGCATGTGTGTATGTGGTGTTACAGACTGTTCGTTAGGTCAAACTGAGCAATATGTGTGTGTAGGGGTGTGTGTGTACAGTTATTTGCTGTGCACTGAGTCACAGTGAACCATGTGTGTGTGGGGAGCTGGTATAGTCAGAGCACTGAGTCACAGTTGAATGTGTGGGAGTTGTTTGTGTATGTGTGTGTGTATTTGCTGGTGTAGACTGTGCATTGAGTCACAGTGAGTAGTGCGGTGTGTGTGTGCTGTGATGGTGTGGACTGTGGTTTTATCCACTTTGACCTGAACGGCTGTGTGTGTTTGTGTGTTTGTGTGTGTGTGTGTGTGCTGGCACTAGATGACAGTTGAGACAGAGTGGGCTGTGTGTCTGTGTGTGCGCTGGTATAGACTCTGTATTGAGTCACTGTGAGCTGTGTGTGTATGTGTGTGCTCGTATAGGCTGTGCATTGAGTCACAGTGAGGTGTTTGTGTGTGTGTGTGCTGGTACAGGAAGCGTTTTGAGTCACAGTCTCGTGTGTGTGTGTGTGCATGTGAGTTTGTGTGCTGGTATGGGCTTTATTGTGCTGGTATGGGCTTTATTGACTCATGGGTGTGTGTGTGAGTGTGGGTGATACAGACTGCATTGAGTCACAGTGCGCTGTGTGTGTGTGTGCTGGTATAGGCGATTTATTGAGTACCAGTGAGCCATGTGTGAGTGCGTGTTGGTGTGTGTGTGTGTGTACTGGTATAGGCTGTGCATTGAGTCACAGTGAGGCCTGCATCTGTGCATGTCTGTGTTTGTGTGTGTGTGTTTGCTGGTATAGGCTGAGCTTTGAATCACTCTGAGGTGTGTGTGCATGTGCTGGTAAAATTGTGCCTTGATTCACTGTGCCATGTGAGTGTGTGTGCACGCTGGTATAGGTTGTGCATTGAGTCAGAGTGGGAGGTGTGTGTGTCTGTGTGTTCTGGTATAGGCTGACAATTGAGGCACACTGAGGTCTGTGTGCACATGTGTGTATATGTGTGCTGGTACAGCCTGCTCATTGAGTCATATTGAGTTTTTTGTGTGTGTGTGTGCAGGTAGAGGCAGCACATTGAGTCACAGTGAGATGTATGTGTGTGATGTTATATGCTATGCACTGATTCATAGGGAGGTTTGTGTCTGTGTGTGTGCACTTTCTAGTTTAGGATTTGCATTGAATCACACTGAGCTGTGTTTTTGAGTGTCAGTATGTGTGCGTGTGTGGAGGTATGGGCTGTGGATTGACTCACATTTTGCCGTATGTGTTTCTCTGTGTGTGTATGTCTGCTAGCATATCCTGTGCACTAAGTCACAGGGAGCCATGTGTGTGTGTGTGTGTCCTGGTACAGAGTGTGCATTGATTCACAGTCAGCCATGTGTGTGTGTGTGAGTGCACTGGTATAGGATGTGCAGTGAGTCAGAGTGATGTGTGTGTGTGTCTGCATGTTCTGATATAGGCTGACCATTGTGTAACATTGAGGGTGTGTGTGTGTGTGTGCTGGTATAGGCTGCATATTTTGTCACAGTGAGCTGTGTGTGTGTGTATGTGTAGGTACAGGCTGTGCATTGAGTCACAGTGTGGGGTGTGTGTGTGATGTTATATTCTGTGCACTAGGACAGAGTGAGCCGTGTGTGTGTGCTGGTATAATCTGAACATTGAGTCACAGTGTGGTGTGGTGTGTGTGCCTTTGCTGGTATGGACTGTGCATTGAATCCCAGCCCTGTGTTCGTGTTTGTGTATTTGGTGCTGTAGAGTCTGCATGAGTCACAGTAAGATGTGTGTGTGTGTACTGCTATAGGCTGTACACTGAGCCATATTAAGGTGTGTTTCTGTGTGTGTGTGTGCGGGTATAGGCTATACATTGACTCACATTGAGCCATGTGTTTGTATGTGCTACTATACGCTATTCATTGAGTCTCAGTGAGCCATTGTTGTGTGTGTCTGTTTACTTGTATGGGCTTGGCATTGAGTCACAGAGAGGTGTTTGTGTGTGTTTGTGTGTCTGTGTGGTGGTATAAACTGCATTGAGTCACACGGCGGTGTGTGTGAGAGTGTGTGTGTGTGCAGGTACAGGCTGGTATTGAACCACAGTGAGCCGTGTGTGTGTGTGCTGGAATAGGCAGAGCATTGAGTCTCCGGTGTGTGTATGTGTGTGTGTATGCTGGTGTGGTCTCTGCATTGATTCACTAAGGTGTGTTGTGTGTGTATGTACATGGAGCTGAAGACTGTACACTGATTCACAGTGAGCTGTGTGTGTATGTGTGTGTGCGTGTGATGGTATGGACTTTGCATTGAGTCACTGAGGTGTGTGTCTGTGTGTGTATACCTGGAACTACAGACTGTGCACTGATTCACAATGAGCCATGTGTGAATGTGTGTATGTGATAGTATAGGGTGTTCATAGAGTCACAATGAGCCGTGCATATGTGTCTTTGCATGGGTGTTGCGGTATAGGCTGTGCATTGTGTCACAGTGACTGTGCGTGTGTGTGTGTGTGTGTTTGTGATGGTATAGTACATGCATTGTATCAGAGAGAGCCATGCATGCGTCTCTGTGTGTGTGTGCTGGCATAGGCATTACATTGTGTCACAGTGAGCCATGTGTTTGTATGCTGGTGGAGACTCTGCATTGAGTCACAGTAAGACTTGTGTGTGTGCCAGTACAGGCTGTGCAAGGAGTCAGTGAGTCATATATGTGTGTGTGTGTGTGTGCTGATATATGAAGTGCATTGAGTCCAAGTGAATCATGTATGTTTGTGTGTGTTTGTGGGTGCTGCTATAGGTGGTTCACTGAGTCACAGTCAGGTATGTGTGAGTGTTTGTGTGTTCTTGTATAGGCTGTGCATTGATTCACAGTGAGGCATGTGTGTAAGCTGGTACAGGAGGTGCATTGAGTCACAGTGATGGTTGTGTTTGTGTGTGTGTGTGTGCTGCAGTAGGCTGTGTATTGAGTCACAGAAAGTGGGTCTTTGTGTGTGTATGTGCATGTACAGGCTGCGGTTTGAGTCACAGTGATGGGTGTCTCTGTGTGGTGTTATAGGCTGTGCATTGAATCACAGCCCTGTGTTAGTGTTGTGTATTTGGTGCTGTAGAGTCTGCATGAGTCACAGTAAGGTGTGTGTGTGTGCTGCTATATGCTGAGAATTGAGTCACACCTAGGTGAGTGTATGTGTATGTGTATGCTGATATGGGATTTGCATTGAATCACTGAACGGTGTGTGTTTGTGTGTGTGTGTACTGCTATAGTCTGTACACTGAGACATGTTAAGGTGTGTTTCTGTGTGTGTGTGTGCGGGTATAGGCTATGCATTGACTCACATTGAGCCATGTGTTTGTATGTGCTAGTATACACTGTTCATTGAGTCTCAGTGAGCCTTTGTTTTGTGTGTCTGTTTACTTGTATGGGCTTGGCATTGAGTCTCAGACAGGTGTGTGTGTGTGTCTGTGTGTCTGTGTGGTGGTATCATCTGCATTGAGTCACACGGCAGTGTGTGTGAGAGTGTGTGTGTGTGCAGGTACAGGCTGGTATTGAATGACAGTGAGCCATGTGTGTGCCTGTGTGTGTGTGTGTGCTGGAATAGGCAGAGCATTGAGTCTCAGGTGTGTGTATGTGTGTGTGTATGCTGGTATGGTCTCTGCATTGATTCACTAAGGTGTGTTGTGTGTGTATGTACATGGAGCTGAAGACTGTACACTGATTCACAGTGAGCTGTGTGTGTATGTGTGTGTGTGTGTGATGGTATGGGCTTTGCATTGAGTCACTGAGGTGTGTGTCTGTGTGTGTATACCTGGAACTACAGACTGTGCACTGATTCACAATGAGCCATGTGTGAATGTGTGTATGTGATAGTATAGGGTGTGCATAGAGTCACAAAGAGCCGTGCATATGTGTCTTTGCATGGGTGTTGTGGTATAGGGTCTGCGTTGTGTCACAGTGACTGTGCGTGTGTGTGTGTTTGTGATGGTATAGTACGTGCATTGAATCAGAGAGAGCCATGCATGTGTCTCTGTGTGTGTGTGCTGGCATAGGCATTACATTGAGTCACAGTGAGCCATGTGTTTGTATGCTGGTGTAGACTCTGCATTGAGTCACAGTAAGCCTTGTGTGTGTGCCAGTACAGGCTGTGCATTGAGTCAGTGAGTCATATGTGTGTGTGTGTTTGTGTGTGTGTGTGCTGGTTTAGGCAGTGCATTGAGTCCAATGAGCAGTGTATGTTTGTGTGTGTGTGTGTGTGCTGCTATAGGTGGTTCACTGAGTCACAGTCAGGTATGTGTGAGTGAGTGTTTGTGTGTTCTTCTATAGGCTGTGCATTGATTCACAGTGAGCTCTGTGTGTATGGTGGTATAGGCGGTGCATTGAATCACAGTAATGGTTGTTTTTCTGTGTGTATGCTGCAGTAGGCTGTGAATTGAGTCACAGAAGGTGGGTCTTTGTGTGTGTATGTGCAGGTACAAGCTGCAGTTCGAGTCACAGTGATGGGTGTCTCTGTGTGATGTTATAGGCTGTGCATTGAATCACAGCGAGCCGTATTAGTGTGTGTACGTGTATTTGTGTATGCGTGTGTGTGTGTGATGGTACAGGCTGAACATTGAGTCACTGAGGTGTGCATGTGTGTATGTGGTGTTACAGACTGTTCGTTAGGTCAAACTGAGCAATATGTGTGTGTAGGGGTGTGTGTGTACAGTTATTTGCTGTGCACTGTGTCACAGTGAACCATGTGTGTGTGGGGAGCTGGTATAGTCAGAGCACTGAGTCACAGTTGAATGTGTGGGAGTTGTTTGTGTATGTGTGTGTGTATTTGCTGGTGTAGACTGTGCATTGAGTCACAGTGAGTAGTGCGGTGTGTGTGTGCTGTGATGGTGTGGACTGTGGTTTTATCCACTTTGACCTGAACGGCTGTGTGTGTTTGTGTGTTTGTGTGTGTGTGTGTGTGCTGGCACTAGATGACAATTGAGACAGAGTGGGCTGTGTGTCTGTGTGTGCGCTGGTATAGACTCTGTATTGAGTCACTGTGAGCTGTGTGTGTATGTGTGTGCTCGTATAGGCTGTGCATTGAGTCACAGTGAGGTGTTTGTGTGTGTGTGTGCTGGTACAGGAAGCGTTTTGAGTCACAGTCTTGTGTGTGTGTGTGTGCATGTGAGTTTGTGTGCTGGTATGGGCTTTATTGTGCTGGTATGGGCTTTATTGACTCATGGGTGTGTGTGTGAGTGTGGGTGATACAGACTGCATTGAGTCACAGTGCGCTGTGTGTGTGTGTGCTGGTATAGGCGATTTATTGAGTACCAGTGAGCCATGTGTGAGTGCGTGTTGGTGTGTGTGTGTGTGTACTGGTATAGGCTGTGCATTGAGTCACAGTGAGGCCTGCATCTGTGCATGTCTGTGTTTGTGTGTGTGTGTTTGCTGGTATAGGCTGAGCTTTGAATCACTCTGAGGTGTGTGTGCATGTGCTGGTAAAATTGTGCCTTGATTCACTGTGCCATGTGAGTGTGTGTGCACGCTGGTATAGGTTGTGCATTGAGTCAGAGTGGGAGGTGTGTGTGTCTGTGTGTTCTGGTATAGGCTGACAATTGAGGCACACTGAGGTCTGTGTGCACATGTGTGTATATGTGTGCTGGTACAGCCTGCTCATTGAGTCATATTGAGTTTTTTGTGTGTGTGTGTGCAGGTAGAGGCAGCACATTGAGTCACAGTGAGGTGTATGTGTGTGATGTTATATGCTATGCACTGATTCATAGGGAGGTTTGTGTCTGTGTGTGTGCACTTTCTAGTTTAGGATTTGCATTGAATCACACTGAGCTGTGTTTTTGAGTGTCAGTATGTGTGCGTGTGTGGAGGTATGGGCTGTGGATTGACTCACATTTTGCCGTATGTGCTTCTCTGTGTGTGTATGTCTGCTAGCATATCCTGTGCACTAAGTCACAGGGAGCCATGTGTGTGTGTGTGTGTGTGTCCTGGTACAGAGTGTGCATTGATTCACAGTCAGCCATGTGTGTGTGTGTGAGTGCACTGGTATAGGATGTGCAGTGAGTCAGAGTGATGTGTGTGTGTGTCTGCATGTTCTGATATAGGCTGACCATTGTGTAACATTGAGGGTGTGTGTGTGTGTGTGCTGGTATAGGCTGCATATTTTGTCACAGTGAGCTGTGTGTGTGTGTATGTGTAGGTACAGGCTGTGCATTGAGTCACAGTGTGGGGTGTGTGTGTGATGTTATATTCTGTGCACTAGGAGAGACTGAGCCGTGTGTGTGTGCTGGTATAATCTGAACATTGAGTCACAGTGTGGTGTGGTGTGTGTGCCTTTGCTGGTATGGACTGTGCATTGAATCCCAGCCCTGTGTTAGTGTTTGTGTATTTGGTGCTGTAGAGTCTGCATGAGTCATAGTAAGATGTGTGTGTGTGTACTGCTATAGGCTGTACACTGAGACATATTAAGGTGTGTTTCTGTGTGTGTGTGTGCGGGTATAGGCTATATATTGACTCACATTGAGCCATGTGTTTGTATGTGCTACTATACGCTATTCATTGAGTCTCAGTGAGCCATTGTTGTGTGTGTCTGTTTACTTGTATGGGCTTGGCATTGAGTCACAGAGAGGTGTTTGTGTGTGTCTGTGTGTCTGTGTGGTGGTATAAACTGCATTGAGTCACACGGCGGTGTGTGTGAGAGTGTGTGTGTGTGCAGGTACAGGCTGGTATTGAACCACAGTGAGCCGTGTGTGTGTGTGCTGGAATAGGCAGAGCATTGAGTCTCAGGTGTGTGTATGTGTGTGTGTATGCTGGTATGGTCTCTGCATTGATTCACTAAGGTGTGTTGTGTGTGTATGTACATGGAGCTGAAGACTGTACACTGATTCACAGTGAGCTGTGTGTGTATGTGTGTGTGTGTGTGATGGTATGGGCTTTGCATTGAGTCACTGAGGTGTGTGTCTGTGTGTGTATACCTGGAACTACAGACTGTGCACTGATTCACAATGAGCCATGTGTGAATGTGTGTATGTGATAGTATAGGGTGTTCATAGAGTCACAATGAGCCGTGCATATGTGTCTTTGCATGGGTGTTGTGGTATAGGGTCTGCATTGTGTCACAGTGACTGTGCGTGTGTGTGTGTGTGTGTTTGTGATGGTATAGTACATGCATTGTATCAGAGAGAGCCATGCATGCGTCTCTGTGTGTGTGTGCTGGCATAGGCATTACATTGTGTCACAGTGAGCCATGTGTTTGTATGCTGGTGGAGACTCTGCATTGAGTCACAGTAAGACTTGTGTGTGTGCCAGTACAGGCTGTGCAAGGAGTCAGTGAGTCATATATGTGTGTGTGTGTGTGTGTGTGCTGATATATGAAGTGCATTGAGTCCAAGTGAATCATGTATGTTTGTGTGTGTTTGTGGGTGCTGCTATAGGTGGTTCACTGAGTCACAGTCAGGTATGTGTGAGTGTTTGTGTGTTCTTGTATAGGCTGTGCATTGATTCACAGTGAGGCATGTGTGTAAGCTGGTACAGGAGGTGCATTGAGTCACAGTGATGGTTGTGTTTGTGTGAGTGTGTGTGCTGCAGTAGGCTGTGTATTGAGTCACAGAAATTGTGTCTTTGTGTGTGTATGTGCATGTACAGGCTGCGGTTTGAGTCACAGTGATGGGTGTCTCTGTGTGGTGTTATAGGCTGTGCATTGAATCACAGCCCTGTGTTAGTGTTGTGTATTTGGTGCTGTAGAGTCTGCATGAGTCACAGTAAGGTGTGTGTGTGTGCTGCTATATGCTGAGAATTGAGTCACACCTAGGTGAGTGTATGTGTATGTGTATGCTGATATGGGATTTGCATTGAATCACTGAGCGGTGTGTGTTTGTGTGTGTGTGTACTGCTATAGTCTGTACACTGAGCCATGTTAAGGTGTGTTTCTGTGTGTGTGTGTGCGGGTATAGGCTATGCATTGACTCACATTGAGCCATGTGTTTGTATGTGCTAGTATACACTATTCATTGAGTCTCAGTGAGCCTTTGTTTTGTGTGTCTGTTTACTTGTATGGGCTTGGCATTGAGTCTCAGTCAGATGTGTGTGTGTGTCTGTGTGGTGGTATCATCTGCATTGAGTCACACGGCGGTGTGTGTGAGAGTGTGTGTGTGTGCAGGTAGAGGCTGGTATTGAATGACAGTGAGCCGTGTGTGTGCCTGTGTGTGTGTGTGTGCTGGAATAGGCAGAGCATTGAGTCTCAGGTGTGTGTATGTGTGTGTGTATGCTGGTATGGTCTCTGCATTGATTCACTAAGGTGTGTTGTGTGTGTATGTACATGGAGCTGAAGACTGTACACTGATTCACAGTGAGCTGTGTGTGTATGTGTGTGTGTGTGTGATGGTATGGGCTTTGCATTGAGTCACTGAGGTGTGTGTCTGTGTGTGTATACCTGGAACTACAGACTGTGCACTGATTCACAATGAGCCATGTGTGAATGTGTGTATGTGATAGTATAGGGTGTGCATAGAGTCACAAAGAGCCGTGCATATGTGTCTTTGCATGGGTGTTGTGGTATAGGGTCTGCGTTGTGTCACAGTGACTGTGCGTGTGTGTGTGTTTGTGATGGTATAGTACGTGCATTGAATCAGAGAGAGCCATGCATGTGTCTCTGTGTGTGTGTGCTGGCATAGGCATTACATTGAGTCACAGTGAGCCATGTGTTTGTATGCTGTTGTAGACTCTGCATTGAGTCACAGTAAGCCTTGTGTGTGTGCCAGTACAGGCTGTGCATTGAGTCAGTGAGTCATATGTGTGTGTGTGTTTGTGTGTGTGTGTGCTGGTTTAGGCAGTGCATTGAGTCCAATGAGCAGTGTATGTTTGTGTGTGTGTGTGTGTGCTGCTATAGGTGGTTCACTGAGTCACAGTCAGGTATGTGTGAGTGAGTGTTTGTGTGTTCTTCTATAGGCTGTGCATTGATTCACAGTGAGCTCTGTGTGTATGGTGGTATAGGCGGTGCATTGAATCACAGTGATGGTTGTTTTTCTGTGTGTATGCTGCAGTAGGCTGTGAATTGAGTCACAGAAGGTGGGTCTTTGTGTGTGTATGTGCAGGTACAAGCTGCAGTTCGAGTCACAGTGATGGGTGTCTCTGTGTGATGTTATAGGCTGTGCATTGAATCACAGCGAGCCGTATTAGTGTGTGTACGTGTATTTGTGTATGCGTGTGTGTGTGTGATGGTACAGGCTGAACATTGAGTCACTGAGGTATGCATGTGTGTATGTGGTGTTACAGACTGTTCGTTAGGTCAAACTGAGCAATATGTGTGTGTAGGGGTGTGTGTGTACAGTTATTTGCTGTGCACTGAGTCACAGTGAACCATGTGTGTGTGGGGAGCTGGTATAGTCAGAGCACTGAGTCACAGTTGAATGTGTGGGAGTTGTTTGTGTATGTGTGTGTGTATTTGCTGGTGTAGACTGTGCATTGAGTCACAGTGAGTAGTGCGGTGTGTGTGTGCTGTGATGGTGTGGACTGTGGTTTTATCCACTTTGACCTGAACGGCTGTGTGTGTTTGTGTGTTTGTGTGTGTGTGTGTGCTGGCACTAGATGACAGTTGAGACAGAGTGGGCTGTGTGTCTGTGTGTGCGCTGGTATAGACTCTGTATTGAGTCACTGTGAGCTGTGTGTGTATGTGTGTGCTCGTATAGGCTGTGCATTGAGTCACAGTGAGGTGTTTGTGTGTGTGTGTGCTGGTACAGGAAGCGTTTTGAGTCACAGTCTCGTGTGTGTGTGTGTGCATGTGAGTTTGTGTGCTGGTATGGGCTTTATTGTGCTGGTATGGACTTTATTGACTCATGGGTGTGTGTGTGAGTGTGGGTGATACAGACTGCATTGAGTCACAGTGCGCTGTGTGTGTGTGTGCTGGTATAGGCGATTTATTGAGTACCAGTGAGCCATGTGTGAGTGCGTGTTGGTGTGTGTGTGTGTGTACTGGTATAGGCTGTGCATTGAGTCACAGTGAGGCCTGCATCTGTGCATGTCTGTGTTTGTGTGTGTGTGTTTGCTGGTATAGGCTGAGCTTTGAATCACTCTGAGGTGTGTGTGCATGTGCTGGTAAAATTGTGCCTTGATTCACTGTGCCATGTGAGTGTGTGTGCACGCTGGTATAGGTTGTGCATTGAGTCAGAGTGGGAGGTGTGTGTGTCTGTGTGTTCTGGTATAGGCTGACAATTGAGGCACACTGAGGTCTGTGTGCACATGTGTGTATATGTGTGCTGGTACAGCCTGCTCATTGAGTCATATTGAGTTTTTTGTGTGTGTGTGTGCAGGTAGAGGCAGCACATTGAGTCACAGTGAGGTGTATGTGTGTGATGTTATATGCTATGCACTGATTCATAGGGAGGTTTGTGTCTGTGTGTGTGCACTTTCTAGTTTAGGATTTGCATTGAATCACACTGAGCTGTGTTTTTGAGTGTCAGTATGTGTGCGTGTGTGGAGGTATGGGCTGTGGATTGACTCACATTTTGCCGTATGTGCTTCTCTGTGTGTGTATGTCTGCTAGCATATCCTGTGCACTAAGTCACAGGGAGCCGTGTGTGTGTGTGTGTGTGTCCTGGTACAGAGTGTGCATTGATTCACAGTCAGCCATGTGTGTGTGTGTGTGAGTGCACTGGTATAGGATGTGCAGTGAGTCAGAGTGATGTGTGTGTGTGTCTGCATGTTCTGATATAGGCTGACCATTGTGTAACATTGAGGGTGTGTGTGTGTGTGTGCTGGTATAGGCTGCATATTTTGTCACAGTGAGCTGTGTGTGTGTGTATGTGTAGGTACAGGCTGTGCATTGAGTCACAGTGTGGGGTGTGTGTGTGATGTTATATTCTGTGCACTAGGACAGAGTGAGCCGTGTGTGTGTGCTGGTATAATCTGAACATTGAGTCACAGTGTGGTGTGGTGTGTGTGCCTTTGCTGGTATGGACTGTGCATTGAATCCCAGCCCTGTGTTCGTGTTTGTGTATTTGGTGCTGTAGAGTCTGCATGAGTCACAGTAAGATGTGTGTGTGTGTACTGCTATAGGCTGTACACTGAGCCATATTAAGGTGTGTTTCTGTGTGTGTGTGTGCGGGTATAGGCTATGCATTGACTCACATTGAGCCATGTGTTTGTATGTGCTACTATACGCTATTCATTGAGTCTCAGTGAGCCATTGTTGTGTGTGTCTGTTTACTTGCATGGGCTTGGCATTGAGTCACAGAGAGGTGTTTGTGTGTGTTTGTGTGTCTGTGTGGTGGTATAAACTGCATTGAGTCACACGGCGGTGTGTGTGAGAGTGTGTGTGTGTGCAGGTACAGGCTGGTATTGAACCACAGTGAGCCATGTGTGTGTGTGCTGGAATAGGCAGAGCATTGAGTCTCAGGTGTGTGTATGTGTGTGTGTATGCTGGTATGGTCTCTGCATTGATTCACTAAGGTGTGTTGTGTGTGTATGTACATGGAGCTGAAGACTGTACACTGATTCACAGTGAGCTGTGTGTGTATGTGTGTGTGTGTGTGATGGTATGGGCTTTGCATTGAGTCACTGAGGTGTGTGTCTGTGTGTGTATACCTGGAACTACAGACTGTGCACTGATTCACAATGAGCCATGTGTGAATGTGTGTATGTGATAGTATAGGGTGTTCATAGAGTCACAATGAGCCGTGCATATGTGTCTTTGCATGGGTGTTGTGGTATAGGGTCTGCATTGTGTCACAGTGACTGTGCGTGTGTGTGTGTGTGTTTGTGATGGTATAGTACATGCATTGTATCAGAGAGAGCCATGCATGCGTCTCTGTGTGTGTGTGCTGGCATAGGCATTACATTGTGTCACAGTGAGCCATGTGTTTGTATGCTGGTGGAGACTCTGCATTGAGTCACAGTAAGACTTGTGTGTGTGCCAGTACAGGCTGTGCAAGGAGTCAGTGAGTCATATATGTGTGTGTGTGTGTGTGTGTGTGTGTGTGCTGATATATGAAGTGCATTGAGTCCAAGTGAATCATGTATGTTTGTGTGTGTTTGTGGGTGCTGCTATAGGTGGTTCACTGAGTCACAGTCAGGTATGTGTGAGTGTTTGTGTGTTCTTGTATAGGCTGTGCATTGATTCACAGTGAGGCATGTGTGTAAGCTGGTACAGGAGGTGCATTGAGTCACAGTGATGGTTGTGTTTGTGTGTGTGTGTGTGCTGCAGTAGGCTGTGTATTGAGTCACAGAAAGTGGGTCTTTGTGTGTGTATGTGCATGTACAGGCTGCGGTTTGAGTCACAGTGATGGGTGTCTCTGTGTGGTGTTATAGGCTGTGCATTGAATCACAGCCCTGTGTTAGTGTTGTGTATTTGGTGCTGTAGAGTCTGCATGAGTCACAGTAAGGTGTGTGTGTGTGCTGCTATATGCTGAGAATTGAGTCACACCTAGGTGAGTGTATGTGTATGTGTATGCTGATATGGGATTTGCATTGAATCACTGAGCGGTGTGTGTTTGTGTGTGTGTGTACTGCTATAGTCTGTACACTGAGCCATGTTAAGGTGTGTTTCTGTGTGTGTGTGTGCGGGTATAGGCTATGCATTGACTCACATTGAGCCATGTGTTTGTATGTGCAATTCACTGTTCATTGAGTCTCAGTGAGCCTTTGTTTTGTGTGTCTGTTTACTTGTATGGGCTTGGCATTGAGTCTCAGTCAGGTGTGTGTGTGTGTCTGTGTGGTGGTATCATCTGCATTGAGTCACACGGCGGTGTGTGTGAGAGTGTGTGTGTGTGCAGGTAGAGGCTGGTATTGAATGACAGTGAGCCGTGTGTGTGCCTGTGTGTGTGTGTGTGTGCTGGAATAGGCAGAGCATTGAGTGTCAGGTGTGTGTATGTGTGTGTGTATGCTGGTATGGTCTCTGCATTGATTCACTAAGGTGTGTTGTGTGTGTATGTACATGGAGCTGAAGACTGTACACTGATTCACAGTGAGCTGTGTGTGTATGTGTGTGTGTGTGTGATGGTATGGGCTTTGCATTGAGTCACTGAGGTGTGTGTCTGTGTGTGTATACCTGGAACTACAGACTGTGCACTGATTCACAATGAGCCATGTGTGAATGTGTGTATGTGATAGTATAGGGTGTGCATAGAGTCACAAAGAGCCGTGCATATGTGTCTTTGCATGGGTGTTGTGGTATAGGGTCTGCGTTGTGTCACAGTGACTGTGCGTGTGTGTGTGTTTGTGATGGTATAGTACGTGCATTGAATCAGAGAGAGCCATGCATGTGTCTCTGTGTGTGTGTGCTGGCATAGGCATTACATTGAGTCACAGTGAGCCATGTGTTTGTATGCTGGTGTAGACTCTGCATTGAGTCACAGTAAGCCTTGTGTGTGTGCCAGTACAGGCTGTGCATTGAGTCAGTGAGTCATATGTGTGTGTGTGTTTGTGTGTGTGCTGGTTTAGGCAGTGCATTGAGTCCAATGAGCAGTGTATGTTTGTGTGTGTGTGTGTGTGCTGCTATAGGTGGTTCACTGAGTCACAGTCAGGTATGTGTGAGTGAGTGTTTGTGTGTTCTTCTATAGGCTGTGCATTGATTCACAGTGAGCTCTGTGTGTATGGTGGTATAGGCGGTGCATTGAATCACAGTGATGGTTGTTTTTCTGTGTGTATGCTGCAGTAGGCTGTGAATTGAGTCACAGAAGGTGGGTCTTTGTGTGTGTATGTGCAGGTACAAGCTGCAGTTCGAGTCACAGTGATGGGTGTCTCTGTGTGATGTTATAGGCTGTGCATTGAATCACAGCGAGCCGTATTAGTGTGTGTACGTGTATTTGTGTATGCGTGTGTGTGTGTGATGGTACAGGCTGAACATTGAGTCACTGAGGTGTGCATGTGTGTATGTGGTGTTACAGACTGTTCGTTAGGTCAAACTGAGCAATATGTGTGTGTAGGGGTGTGTGTGTACAGTTATTTGCTGTGCACTGTGTCACAGTGAACCATGTGTGTGTGGGGAGCTGGTATAGTCAGAGCACTGAGTCACAGTTGAATGTGTGGGAGTTGTTTGTGTATGTGTGTGTGTATTTGCTGGTGTAGACTGTGCATTGAGTCACAGTGAGTAGTGCGGTGTGTGTGTGCTGTGATGGTGTGGACTGTGGTTTTATCCACTTTGACCTGAACGGCTGTGTGTGTTTGTGTGTTTGTGTGTGTGTGTGTGTGCTGGCACTAGATGACAATTGAGACAGAGTGGGCTGTGTGTCTGTGTGTGCGCTGGTATAGACTCTGTATTGAGTCACTGTGAGCTGTGTGTGTACGTGTGTGCTCGTATAGGCTGTGCATTGAGTCACAGTGAGGTGTTTGTGTGTGTGTGTGCTGGTACAGGAAGCGTTTTGAGTCACAGTCTCGTGTGTGTGTGTGTGCATGTGAGTTTGTGTGCTGGTATGGGCTTTATTGTGCTGATATGGGCTTTATTGACTCATGGGTGTGTGTGTGAGTGTGGGTGATACAGACTGCATTGAGTCACAGTGCGCTGTGTGTGTGTGTGCTGGTATAGGCGATTTATTGAGTACCAGTGAGCCATGTGTGAGTGCGTGTTGGTGTGTGTGTGTGTGTACTGGTATAGGCTGTGCATTGAGTCACAGTGAGGCCTGCATCTGTGCATGTCTGTGTTTGTGTGTGTGTGTTTGCTGGTATAGGCTGAGCTTTGAATCACTCTGAGGTGTGTGTGCATGTGCTGGTAAAATTGTGCCTTGATTCACTGTGCCATGTGAGTGTGTGTGCACGCTGGTATAGGTTGTGCATTGAGTCAGAGTGGGAGGTGTGTGTGTCTGTGTGTTCTGGTATAGGCTGACAATTGAGGCACACTGAGGTCTGTGTGCACATGTGTGTATATGTGTGCTGGTACAGCCTGCTCATTGAGTCATATTGAGTTTTTTGTGTGTGTGTGTGCAGGTAGAGGCAGCACATTGAGTCACAGTGAGGTGTATGTGTGTGATGTTATATGCTATGCACTGATTCATAGGGAGGTTTGTGTCTGTGTGTGTGCACTTTCTAGTTTAGGATTTGCATTGAATCACACTGAGCTGTGTTTTTGAGTGTCAGTATGTGTGCGTGTGTGGAGGTATGGGCTGTGGATTGACTCACATTTTGCCGTATGTGCTTCTCTGTGTGTGTATGTCTGCTAGCATATCCTGTGCACTAAGTCACAGGGAGCCATGTGTGTGTGTGTGTGTGTGTCCTGGTACAGAGTGTGCATTGATTCACAGTCAGCCATGTGTGTGTGTGTGAGTGCACTGGTATAGGATGTGCAGTGAGTCAGAGTGATGTGTGTGTGTGTCTGCATGTTCTGATATAGGCTGACCATTGTGTAACATTGAGGGTGTGTGTGTGTGTGTGCTGGTATAGGCTGCATATTTTGTCACAGTGAGCTGTGTGTGTGTGTATGTGTAGGTACAGGCTGTGCATTGAGTCACAGTGTGGGGTGTGTGTGTGATGTTATATTCTGTGCACTAGGAGAGACTGAGCCGTGTGTGTGTGCTGGTATAATCTGAACATTGAGTCACAGTGTGGTGTGGTGTGTGTGCCTTTGCTGGTATGGACTGTGCATTGAATCCCAGCCCTGTGTTAGTGTTTGTGTATTTGGTGCTGTAGAGTCTGCATGAGTCATAGTAAGATGTGTGTGTGTGTACTGCTATAGGCTGTACACTGAGACATAATAAGGTGTGTTTCTGTGTGTGTGTGTGCGGGTATAGGCTATACATTGACTCACATTGAGCCATGTGTTTGTATGTGCTACTATACGCTATTCATTGAGTCTCAGTGAGCCATTGTTGTGTGTGTCTGTTTACTTGTATGGGCTTGGCATTGAGTCACAGAGAGGTGTTTGTGTGTGTCTGTGTGTCTGTGTGGTGGTATAAACTGCATTGAGTCACACGGCGGTGTGTGTGAGAGTGTGTGTGTGTGCAGGTACAGGCTGGTATCGAACCACAGTGAGCCGTGTGTGTGTGTGCTGGAATAGGCAGAGCATTGTGTCTCAGGTGTGTGTATGTGTGTGTGTATGCTGGTATGGTCTCTGCATTGATTCACTAAGGTGTGTTGTGTGTGTATGTACATGGAGCTGAAGACTGTACACTGATTCACAGTGAGCTGTGTGTGTATGTGTGTGTGTGTGTGATGGTATGGGCTTTGCATTGAGTCACTGAGGTGTGTGTCTGTGTGTGTATACCTGGAACTACAGACTGTGCACTTATTCACAATGAGCCATGTGTGAATGTGTGTATGTGATAGTATAGGGTGTTCATAGAGTCACAATGAGCCGTGCATATGTGTCTTTGCATGGGTGTTGTGGTATAGGCTGTGCATTGTGTCACGGTGACTGTGCGTGTGTGTGTGTTTGTGATGGTATAGTACATGCATTGTATCAGAGAGAGCCATGCATGCGTCTCTGTGTGTGTGTGCTGGCATAGGCATTACATTGTGTCACAGTGAGCCATGTGTTTGTATGCTGGTGGAGACTCTGCATTGAGTCACAGTAAGACTTGTGTGTGTGCCAGTACAGGCTGTGCAAGGAGTCAGTGAGTCATATATGTGTGTGTGTGTGTGTGTGTGCTGATATATGAAGTGCATTGAGTCCAAGTGAATCATGTATGTTTGTGTGTGTTTGTGGGTGCTGCTATAGGTGGTTCACTGAGTCACAGTCAGGTATGTGTGAGTGTTTGTGTGTTCTTGTATAGGCTGTGCATTGATTCACAGTGAGGCATGTGTGTAAGCTGGTACAGGAGGTGCATTGAGTCACAGTGATGGTTGTGTTTGTGTGTGTGTGTGTGCTGCAGTAGGCTGTGTATTGAGTCACAGAAAGTGGGTCTTTGTGTGTGTATGTGCATGTACAGGCTGCGGTTTGAGTCACAGTGATGGGTGTCTCTGTGTGGTGTTATAGGCTGTGCATTGAATCACAGCCCTGTGTTAGTGTTGTGTATTTGGTGCTGTAGAGTCTGCATGAGTCACAGTAAGGTGTGTGTGTGTGCTGCTATATGCTGAGAATTGAGTCACACCTAGGTGAGTGTATGTGTATGTGTATGCTGATATGGGATTTGCATTGAATCACTGAACGGTGTGTGTTTGTGTGTGTGTGTACTGCTATAGTCTGTACACTGAGACATGTTAAGGTGTGTTTCTGTGTGTGTGTGTGCGGGTATAGGCTATGCATTGACTCACATTGAGCCATGTGTTTGTATGTGCTAGTATACACTGTTCATTGAGTCTCAGTGAGCCTTTGTTTTGTGTGTCTGTTTACTTGTATGGGCTTGGCATTGAGTCTCAGACAGGTGTGTGTGTGTGTCTGTGTGTCTGTGTGGTGGTATCATCTGCATTGAGTCACACGGCAGTGTGTGTGAGAGTGTGTGTGTGTGCAGGTACAGGCTGGTATTGAATGACAGTGAGCCATGTGTGTGCCTGTGTGTGTGTGTGTGCTGGAATAGGCAGAGCATTGAGTCTCAGGTGTGTGTATGTGTGTGTGTAGGCTGGTATGGTCTCTGCATTGATTCACTAAGGTGTGTTGTGTGTGTATGTACATGGAGCTGAAGACTGTACACTGATTCACAGTGAGCTGTGTGTGTATGTGTGTGTGTGTGTGATGGTATGGGCTTTGCATTGAGTCACTGAGGTGTGTGTCTGTGTGTGTATACCTGGAACTACAGACTGTGCACTGATTCACAATGAGCCATGTGTGAATGTGTGTATGTGATAGTATAGGGTGTGCATAGAGTCACAAAGAGCCGTGCATATGTGTCTTTGCATGGGTGTTGTGGTATAGGGTCTGCGTTGTGTCACAGTGACTGTGCGTGTGTGTGTGCTTGTGATGGTATAGTACGTGCATTGAATCAGAGAGAGCCATGCATGTGTCTCTGTGTGTGTGTGCTGGCATAGGCATTACATTGAGTCACAGTGAGCCATGTGTTTGTATGCTGGTGTAGACTCTGCATTGAGTCACAGTAAGCCTTGTGTGTGTGCCAGTACAGGCTGTGCATTGAGTCAGTGAGTCATATGTGTGTGTGTGTTTGTGTGTGTGTGTGCTGGTTTAGGCAGTGCATTGAGTCCAATGAGCAGTGTATGTTTGTGTGTGTGTGTGTGTGCTGCTATAGGTGGTTCACTGAGTCACAGTCAGGTATGTGTGAGTGAGTGTTTGTGTGTTCTTCTATAGGCTGTGCATTGATTCACAGTGAGCTCTGTGTGTATGGTGGTATAGGCGGTGCATTGAATCACAGTGATGGTTGTTTTTCTGTGTGTATGCTGCAGTAGGCTGTGAATTGAGTCACAGAAGGTGGGTCTTTGTGTGTGTATGTGCAGGTACAAGCTGCAGTTCGAGTCACAGTGATGGGTGTCTCTGTGTGATGTTATAGGCTGTGCATTGAATCACAGCAAGCCGTATTAGTGTGTGTACGTGTATTTGTGTATGCGTGTGTGTGTGTGATGGTACAGGCTGAACATTGAGTCACTGAGGTGTGCATGTGTGTATGTGGTGTTACAGACTGTTCGTTAGGTCAAACTGAGCAATATGTGTGTGTAGGGGTGTGTGTGTACAGTTATTTGCTGTGCACTGAGTCACAGTGAACCATGTGTGTGTGGGGAGCTGGTATAGTCAGAGCACTGAGTCACAGTTGAATGTGTGGGAGTTGTTTGTGTATGTGTGTGTGTATTTGCTGGTGTAGACTGTGCATTGAGTCACAGTGAGTAGTGCGGTGTGTGTGTGCTGTGATGGTGTGGACTGTGGTTTTATCCACTTTGACCTGAACGGCTGTGTGTGTTTGTGTGTTTGTGTGTGTGTGTGTGTGCTGGCACTAGATGACAGTTGAGACAGAGTGGGCTGTGTGTCTGTGTGTGCGCTGGTATAGACTCTGTATTGAGTCACTGTGAGCTGTGTGTGTATGTGTGTGCTCGTATAGGCTGTGCATTGAGTCACAGTGAGGTGTTTGTGTGTGTGTGTGCTGGTACAGGAAGCGTTTTGAGTCACAGTCTCGTGTGTGTGTGTGTGCATGTGAGTTTGTGTGCTGGTATGGGCTTTATTGTGCTGGTATGGGCTTTATTGACTCATGGGTGTGTGTGTGAGTGTGGGTGATACAGACTGCATTGAGTCACAGTGCGCTGTGTGTGTGTGTGCTGGTATAGGCGATTTATTGAGTACCAGTGAGCCATGTGTGAGTGCGTGTTGGTGTGTGTGTGTGTGTACTGGTATAGGCTGTGCATTGAGTCACAGTGAGGCCTGCATCTGTGCATGTCTGTGTTTGTGTGTGTGTGTTTGCTGGTATAGGCTGAGCTTTGAATCACTCTGAGGTGTGTGTGCATGTGCTGGTAAAATTGTGCCTTGATTCACTGTGCCATGTGAGTGTGTGTGCACGCTGGTATAGGTTGTGCATTGAGTCAGAGTGGGAGGTGTGTGTGTCTGTGTGTTCTGGTATAGGCTGACAATTGAGGCACACTGAGGTCTGTGTGCACATGTGTGTATATGTGTGCTGGTACAGCCTGCTCATTGAGTCATATTGAGTTTTTTGTGTGTGTGTGTGCAGGTAGAGGCAGCACATTGAGTCACAGTGAGATGTATGTGTGTGATGTTATATGCTATGCACTGATTCATAGGGAGGTTTGTGTCTGTGTGTGTGCACTTTCTAGTTTAGGATTTGCATTGAATCACACTGAGCTGTGTTTTTGAGTGTCAGTATGTGTGCGTGTGTGGAGGTATGGGCTGTGGATTGACTCACATTTTGCCGTATGTGTTTCTCTGTGTGTGTATGTCTGCTAGCATATCCTGTGCACTAAGTCACAGGGAGCCATGTGTGTGTGTGTGTGTCCTGGTACAGAGTGTGCATTGATTCACAGTCAGCCATGTGTGTGTGTGTGAGTGCACTGGTATAGGATGTGCAGTGAGTCAGAGTGATGTGTGTGTGTGTCTGCATGTTCTGATATAGGCTGACCATTGTGTAACATTGAGGGTGTGTGTGTGTGTGTGCTGGTATAGGCTGCATATTTTGTCACAGTGAGCTGTGTGTGTGTGTATGTGTAGGTACAGGCTGTGCATTGAGTCACAGTGTGGGGTGTGTGTGTGATGTTATATTCTGTGCACTAGGACAGAGTGAGCCGTGTGTGTGTGCTGGTATAATCTGAACATTGAGTCACAGTGTGGTGTGGTGTGTGTGCCTTTGCTGGTATGGACTGTGCATTGAATCCCAGCCCTGTGTTCGTGTTTGTGTATTTGGTGCTGTAGAGTCTGCATGAGTCACAGTAAGATGTGTGTGTGTGTACTGCTATAGGCTGTACACTGAGCCATATTAAGGTGTGTTTCTGTGTGTGTGTGTGCGGGTATAGGCTATACATTGACTCACATTGAGCCATGTGTTTGTATGTGCTACTATACGCTATTCATTGAGTCTCAGTGAGCCATTGTTGTGTGTGTCTGTTTACTTGTATGGGCTTGGCATTGAGTCACAGAGAGGTGTTTGTGTGTGTTTGTGTGTCTGTGTGGTGGTATAAACTGCATTGAGTCACACGGCGGTGTGTGTGAGAGTGTGTGTGTGTGCAGGTACAGGCTGGTATTGAACCACAGTGAGCCGTGTGTGTGTGTGCTGGAATAGGCAGAGCATTGAGTCTCCGGTGTGTGTATGTGTGTGTGTATGCTGGTGTGGTCTCTGCATTGATTCACTAGGGTGTGTTGTGTGTGTATGTACATGGAGCTGAAGACTGTACACTGATTCACAGTGAGCTGTGTGTGTATGTGTGTGTGCGTGTGATGGTATGGGCTTTGCATTGAGTCACTGAGGTGTGTGTCTGTGTGTGTATACCTGGAACTACAGACTGTGCACTGATTCACAATGAGCCATGTGTGAATGTGTGTATGTGATAGTATAGGGTGTTCATAGAGTCACAATGAGCCGTGCATATGTGTCTTTGCATGGGTGTTGTGGTATAGGCTGTGCATTGTGTCACAGTGACTGTGCGTGTGTGTGTGTGTGTGTTTGTGATGGTATAGTACATGCATTGTATCAGAGAGAGCCATGCATGCGTCTCTGTGTGTGTGTGCTGGCATAGGCATTACATTGTGTCACAGTGAGCCATGTGTTTGTATGCTGGTGGAGACTCTGCATTGAGTCACAGTAAGACTTGTGTGTGTGCCAGTACAGGCTGTGCAAGGAGTCAGTGAGTCATATATGTGTGTGTGTGTGTGTGTGCTGATATATGAAGTGCATTGAGTCCAAGTGAATCATGTATGTTTGTGTGTGTTTGTGGGTGCTGCTATAGGTGGTTCACTGAGTCACAGTCAGGTATGTGTGAGTGTTTGTGTGTTCTTGTATAGGCTGTGCATTGATTCACAGTGAGGCATGTGTGTAAGCTGGTACAGGAGGTGCATTGAGTCACAGTGATGGTTGTGTTTGTGTGTGTGTGTGTGCTGCAGTAGGCTGTGTATTGAGTCACAGAAATTGTGTCTTTGTGTGTGTATGTGCATGTACAGGCTGCGGTTTGAGTCACAGTGATGGGTGTCTCTGTGTGGTGTTATAGGCTGTGCATTGAATCACAGCCCTGTGTTAGTGTTGTGTATTTGGTGCTGTAGAGTCTGCATGAGTCACAGTAAGGTGTGTGTGTGTGCTGCTATATGCTGAGAATTGAGTCACACCTAGGTGAGTGTATGTGTATGTGTATGCTGATATGGGATTTGCATTGAATCACTGAACGGTGTGTGTTTGTGTGTGTGTGTACTGCTATAGTCTGTACACTGAGACATGTTAAGGTGTGTTTCTGTGTGTGTGTGTGCGGGTATAGGCTATGCATTGACTCACATTGAGCCATGTGTTTGTATGTGCTAGTATACACTGTTCATTGAGTCTCAGTGAGCCTTTGTTTTGTGTGTCTGTTTACTTGTATGGGCTTGGCATTGAGTCTCAGACAGGTGTGTGTGTGTGTCTGTGTGTCTGTGTGGTGGTATCATCTGCATTGAGTCACACGGCAGTGTGTGTGAGAGTGTGTGTGTGTGCAGGTACAGGCTGGTATTGAATGACAGTGAGCCATGTGTGTGCCTGTGTGTGTGTGTGTGCTGGAATAGGCAGAGCATTGAGTCTCAGGTGTGTGTATGTGTGTGTGTATGCTGGTATGGTCTCTGCATTGATTCACTAAGGTGTGTTGTGTGTGTATGTACATGGAGCTGAAGACTGTACACTGATTCACAGTGAGCTGTGTGTGTATGTGTGTGTGTGTGTGATGGTATGGGCTTTGCATTGAGTCACTGAGGTGTGTGTCTGTGTGTGTATACCTGGAACTACAGACTGTGCACTGATTCACAATGAGCCATGTGTGAATGTGTGTATGTGATAGTATAGGGTGTGCATAGAGTCACAAAGAGCCGTGCATATGTGTCTTTGCATGGGTGTTGTGGTATAGGGTCTGCGTTGTGTCACAGTGACTGTGCGTGTGTGTGTGTTTGTGATGGTATAGTACGTGCATTGAATCAGAGAGAGCCATGCATGTGCCTCTGTGTGTGTGTGCTGGCATAGGCATTACATTGAGTCACAGTGAGCCATGTGTTTGTATGCTGGTGTAGACTCTGCATTGAGTCACAGTAAGCCTTGTGTGTGTGCCAGTACAGGCTGTGCATTGAGTCAGTGAGTCATATGTGTGTGTGTGTTTGTGTGTGTGTGTGCTGGTTTAGGCAGTGCATTGAGTCCAATGAGCAGTGTATGTTTGTGTGTGTGTGTGTGTGCTGCTATAGGTGGTTCACTGAGTCACAGTCAGGTATGTGTGAGTGAGTGTTTGTGTGTTCTTCTATAGGCTGTGCATTGATTCACAGTGAGCTCTGTGTGTATGGTGGTATAGGCGGTGCATTGAATCACAGTAATGGTTGTTTTTCTGTGTGTATGCTGCAGTAGGCTGTGAATTGAGTCACAGAAGGTGGGTCTTTGTGTGTGTATGTGCAGGTACAAGCTGCAGTTCGAGTCACAGTGATGGGTGTCTCTGTGTGATGTTATAGGCTGTGCATTGAATCACAGCGAGCCGTATTAGTGTGTGTACGTGTATTTGTGTATGCGTGTGTGTGTGTGATGGTACAGGCTGAACATTGAGTCACTGAGGTGTGCATGTGTGTATGTGGTGTTACAGACTGTTCGTTAGGTCAAACTGAGCAATATGTGTGTGTAGGGGTGTGTGTGTACAGTTATTTGCTGTGCACTGTGTCACAGTGAACCATGTGTGTGTGGGGAGCTGGTATAGTCAGAGCACTGAGTCACAGTTGAATGTGTGGGAGTTGTTTGTGTATGTGTGTGTGTATTTGCTGGTGTAGACTGTGCATTGAGTCACAGTGAGTAGTGCGGTGTGTGTGTGCTGTGATGGTGTGGACTGTGGTTTTATCCACTTTGACCTGAACGGCTGTGTGTGTTTGTGTGTTTGTGTGTGTGTGTGTGTGCTGGCACTAGATGACAATTGAGACAGAGTGGGCTGTGTGTCTGTGTGTGCGCTGGTATAGACTCTGTATTGAGTCACTGTGAGCTGTGTGTGTATGTGTGTGCTCGTATAGGCTGTGCATTGAGTCACAGTGAGGTGTTTGTGTGTGTGTGTGCTGGTACAGGAAGCGTTTTGAGTCACAGTCTCGTGTGTGTGTGTGTGCATGTGAGTTTGTGTGCTGGTATGGGCTTTATTGTGCTGGTATGGGCTTTATTGACTCATGGGTGTGTGTGTGAGTGTGGGTGATACAGACTGCATTGAGTCACAGTGCGCTGTGTGTGTGTGTGCTGGTATAGGCGATTTATTGAGTACCAGTGAGCCATGTGTGAGTGCGTGTTGGTGTGTGTGTGTGTGTACTGGTATAGGCTGTGCATTGAGTCACAGTGAGGCCTGCATCTGTGCATGTCTGTGTTTGTGTGTGTGTGTTTGCTGGTATAGGCTGAGCTTTGAATCACTCTGAGGTGTGTGTGCATGTGCTGGTAAAATTGTGCCTTGATTCACTGTGCCATGTGAGTGTGTGTGCACGCTGGTATAGGTTGTGCATTGAGTCAGAGTGGGAGGTGTGTGTGTCTGTGTGTTCTGGTATAGGCTGACAATTGAGGCACACTGAGGTCTGTGTGCACATGTGTGTATATGTGTGCTGGTACAGCCTGCTCATTGAGTCATATTGAGTTTTGTGTGTGTGTGTGTGCAGGTAGAGGCAGCACATTGAGTCACAGTGAGGTGTATGTGTGTGATGTTATATGCTATGCACTGATTCATAGGGAGGTTTGTGTCTGTGTGTGTGCACTTTCTAGTTTAGGATTTGCATTGAATCACACTGAGCTGTGTTTTTGAGTGTCAGTATGTGTGCGTGTGTGGAGGTATGGGCTGTGGATTGACTCACATTTTGCCGTATGTGCTTCTCTGTGTGTGTATGTCTGCTAGCATATCCTGTGCACTAAGTCACAGGGAGCCATGTGTGTGTGTGTGTGTGTGTCCTGGTACAGAGTGTGCATTGATTCACAGTCAGCCATGTGTGTGTGTGTGAGTGCACTGGTATAGGATGTGCAGTGAGTCAGAGTGATGTGTGTGTGTGTCTGCATGTTCTGATATAGGCTGACCATTGTGTAACATTGAGGGTGTGTGTGTGTGTGTGCTGGTATAGGCTGCATATTTTGTCACAGTGAGCTGTGTGTGTGTGTATGTGTAGGTACAGGCTGTGCATTGAGTCACAGTGTGGGGTGTGTGTGTGATGTTATATTCTGTGCACTAGGAGAGACTGATCCGTGTGTGTGTGCTGGTATAATCTGAACATTGAGTCACAGTGTGGTGTGGTGTGTGTGCCTTTGCTGGTATGGACTGTGCATTGAATCCCAGCCCTGTGTTAGTGTTTGTGTATTTGGTGCTGTAGAGTCTGCATGAGTCATAGTAAGATGTGTGTGTGTGTACTGCTATAGGCTGTACACTGAGACATATTAAGGTGTGTTTCTGTGTGTGTGTGTGCGGGTATAGGCTATATATTGACTCACATTGAGCCATGTGTTTGTATGTGCTACTATACGCTATTCATTGAGTCTCAGTGAGCCATTGTTGTGTGTGTCTGTTTACTTGTATGGGCTTGGCATTGAGTCACAGAGAGGTGTTTGTGTGTGTCTGTGTGTCTGTGTGGTGGTATAAACTGCATTGAGTCACACGGCGGTGTGTGTGAGAGTGTGTGTGTGTGCAGGTACAGGCTGGTATTGAACCACAGTGAGCCGTGTGTGTGTGTGCTGGAATAGGCAGAGCATTGAGTCTCAGGTGTGTGTATGTGTGTGTGTATGCTGGTATGGTCTCTGCATTGATTCACTAAGGTGTGTTGTGTGTGTATGTACATGGAGCTGAAGACTGTACACTGATTCACAGTGAGCTGTGTGTGTATGTGTGTGTGTGTGTGATGGTATGGGCTTTGCATTGAGTCACTGAGGTGTGTGTCTGTGTGTGTATACCTGGAACTACAGACTGTGCACTGATTCACAATGAGCCATGTGTGAATGTGTGTATGTGATAGTATAGGGTGTTCATAGAGTCACAATGAGCCGTGCATATGTGTCTTTGCATGGGTGTTGTGGTATAGGGTCTGCATTGTGTCACAGTGACTGTGCGTGTGTGTGTGTGTGTGTTTGTGATGGTATAGTACATGCATTGTATCAGAGAGAGCCATGCATGCGTCTCTGTGTGTGTGTGCTGGCATAGGCATTACATTGTGTCACAGTGAGCCATGTGTTTGTATGCTGGTGGAGACTCTGCATTGAGTCACAGTAAGACTTGTGTGTGTGCCAGTACAGGCTGTGCAAGGAGTCAGTGAGTCATATATGTGTGTGTGTGTGTGTGTGTGCTGATATATGAAGTGCATTGAGTCCAAGTGAATCATGTATGTTTGTGTGTGTTTGTGGGTGCTGCTATAGGTGGTTCACTGAGTCACAGTCAGGTATGTGTGAGTGTTTGTGTGTTCTTGTATAGGCTGTGCATTGATTCACAGTGAGGCATGTGTGTAAGCTGGTACAGGAGGTGCATTGAGTCACAGTGATGGTTGTGTTTGTGTGTGTGTGTGTGCTGCAGTAGGCTGTGTATTGAGTCACAGAAAGTGGGTCTTTGTGTGTGTATGTGCATGTACAGGCTGCGGTTTGAGTCACAGTGATGGGTGTCTCTGTGTGGTGTTATAGGCTGTGCATTGAATCACAGCCCTGTGTTAGTGTTGTGTATTTGGTGCTGTAGAGTCTGCATGAGTCACAGTAAGGTGTGTGTGTGTGCTGCTATATGCTGAGAATTGAGTCACACCTAGGTGAGTGTATGTGTATGTGTATGCTGATATGGGATTTGCATTGAATCACTGAGCGGTGTGTGTTTGTGTGTGTGTGTACTGCTATAGTCTGTACACTGAGCCATGTTAAGGTGTGTTTCTGTGTGTGTGTGTGCGGGTATAGGCTATGCATTGACTCACATTGAGCCATGTGTTTGTATGTGCTAGTATACACTATTCATTGAGTCTCAGTGAGCCTTTGTTTTGTGTGTCTGTTTACTTGTATGGGCTTGGCATTGAGTCTCAGTCAGGTGTGTGTGTGTGTCTGTGTGGTGGTATCATCTGCATTGAGTCACACGGCGGTGTGTGTGAGAGTGTGTGTGTGTGCAGGTAGAGGCTGGTATTGAATGACAGTGAGCCGTGTGTGTGCCTGTGTGTGTGTGTGTGCTGGAATAGGCAGAGCATTGAGTCTCAGGTGTGTGTATGTGTGTGTGTATGCTGGTATGGTCTCTGCATTGATTCACTAAGGTGTGTTGTGTGTGTATGTACATGGAGCTGAAGACTGTACACTGATTCACAGTGAGCTGTGTGTGTATGTGTGTGTGTGTGTGATGGTATGGGCTTTGCATTGAGTCACTGAGGTGTGTGTCTGTGTGTGTATACCTGGAACTACAGACTGTGCACTGATTCACAATGAGCCATGTGTGAATGTGTGTATGTGATAGTATAGGGTGTGCATAGAGTCACAAAGAGCCGTGCATATGTGTCTTTGCATGGGTGTTGTGGTATAGGGTCTGCATAGTGTCACAGTGACTGTGCGTGTGTGTGTGTTTGTGATGGTATAGTACGTGCATTGAATCAGAGAGAGCCATGCATGTGTCTCTGTGTGTGTGTGCTGGCATAGGCATTACATTGAGTCACAGTGAGCCATGTGTTTGTATGCTGGTGTAGACTCTGCATTGAGTCACAGTAAGCCTTGTGTGTGTGCCAGTACAGGCTGTGCATTGAGTCAGTGAGTCATATGTGTGTGTGTGTTTGTGTGTGTGTGTGCTGGTTTAGGCAGTGCATTGAGTCCAATGAGCAGTGTATGTTTGTGTGTGTGTGTGTGTGCTGCTATAGGTGGTTCACTGAGTCACAGTCAGGTATGTGTGAGTGAGTGTTTGTGTGTTCTTCTATAGGCTGTGCATTGTTTCACAGTGAGCTCTGTGTGTATGGTGGTATAGGCGGTGCATTGAATCACAGTGATGGTTGTTTTTCTGTGTGTATGCTGCAGTAGGCTGTGAATTGAGTCACAGAAGGTGGGTCTTTGTGTGTGTATGTGCAGGTACAAGCTGCAGTTCGAGTCACAGTGATGGGTGTCTCTGTGTGATGTTATAGGCTGTGCATTGAATCACAGCGAGCCGTATTAGTGTGTGTACGTGTATTTGTGTATGCGTGTGTGTGTGTGATGGTACAGGCTGAACATTGAGTCACTGAGGTATGCATGTGTGTATGTGGTGTTACAGACTGTTCGTTAGGTCAAACTGAGCAATATGTGTGTGTAGGGGTGTGTGTGTACAGTTATTTGCTGTGCACTGTGTCACAGTGAACCATGTGTGTGTGGGGAGCTGGTATAGTCAGAGCACTGAGTCACAGTTGAATGTGTGGGAGTTGTTTGTGTATGTGTGTGTGTATTTGCTGGTGTAGACTGTGCATTGAGTCACAGTGAGTAGTGCGGTGTGTGTGTGCTGTGATGGTGTGGACTGTGGTTTTATCCACTTTGACCTGAACGGCTGTGTGTGTTTGTGTGTTTGTGTGTGTGTGTGTGTGCTGGCACTAGATGACAATTGAGACAGAGTGGGCTGTGTGTCTGTGTGTGCGCTGGTATAGACTCTGTATTGAGTCACTGTGAGCTGTGTGTGTATGTGTGTGCTCGTATAGGCTGTGCATTGAGTCACAGTGAGGTGTTTGTGTTTGTGTGTGCTGGTACAGGAAGCGTTTTGAGTCACAGTCTCGTGTGTGTGTGTGTGCATGTGAGTTTGTGTGCTGGTATGGGCTTTATTGTGCTGGTATGGGCTTTATTGACTCATGGGTGTGTGTGTGAGTGTGGGTGATACAGACTGCATTGAGTCACAGTGCGCTGTGTGTGTGTGTGCTGGTATAGGCGATTTATTGAGTACCAGTGAGCCATGTGTGAGTGCGTGTTGGTGTGTGTGTGTGTGTACTGGTATAGGCTGTGCATTGAGTCACAGTGAGGCCTGCATCTGTGCATGTCTGTGTTTGTGTGTGTGTGTTTGCTGGTATAGGCTGAGCTTTGAATCACTCTGAGGTGTGTGTGCATGTGCTGGTAAAATTGTGCCTTGATTCACTGTGCCATGTGAGTGTGTGTGCACGCTGGTATAGGTTGTGCATTGAGTCAGAGTGGGAGGTGTGTGTGTCTGTGTGTTCTGGTATAGGCTGACAATTGAGGCACACTGAGGTCTGTGTGCACATGTGTGTATATGTGTGCTGGTACAGCCTGCTCATTGAGTCATATTGAGTTTTTTGTGTGTGTGTGTGCAGGTAGAGGCAGCACATTGAGTCACAGTGAGGTGTATGTGTGTGATGTTATATGCTATGCACTGATTCATAGGGAGGTTTGTGTCTGTGTGTGTGCACTTTCTAGTTTAGGATTTGCATTGAATCACACTGAGCTGTGTTTTTGAGTGTCAGTATGTGTGCGTGTGTGGAGGTATGGGCTGTGGATTGACTCACATTTTGCCGTATGTGCTTCTCTGTGTGTGTATGTCTGCTAGCATATCCTGTGCACTAAGTCACAGGGAGCCATGTGTGTGTGTGTGTGTGTGTCCTGGTACAGAGTGTGCATTGATTCACAGTCAGCCATGTGTGTGTGTGTGAGTGCACTGGTATAGGATGTGCAGTGAGTCAGAGTGATGTGTGTGTGTGTCTGCATGTTCTGATATAGGCTGACCATTGTGTAACATTGAGGGTGTGTGTGTGTGTGTGCTGGTATAGGCTGCATATTTTGTCACAGTGAGCTGTGTGTGTGTGTATGTGTAGGTACAGGCTGTGCATTGAGTCACAGTGTGGGGTGTGTGTGTGATGTTATATTCTGTGCACTAGGAGAGACTGAGCCGTGTGTGTGTGCTGGTATAATCTGAACATTGAGTCACAGTGTGGTGTGGTGTGTGTGCCTTTGCTGGTATGGACTGTGCATTGAATCCCAGCCCTGTGTTAGTGTTTGTGTATTTGGTGCTGTAGAGTCTGCATGAGTCATAGTAAGATGTGTGTGTGTGTACTGCTATAGGCTGTACACTGAGACATATTAAGGTGTGTTTCTGTGTGTGTGTGTGCGGGTATAGGCTATACATTGACTCACATTGAGCCATGTGTTTGTATGTGCTACTATACGCTATTCATTGAGTCTCAGTGAGCCATTGTTGTGTGTGTCTGTTTACTTGTATGGGCTTGGCATTGAGTCACAGAGAGGTGTTTGTGTGTGTCTGTGTGTCTGTGTGGTGGTATAAACTGCATTGAGTCACACGGCGGTGTGTGTGAGAGTGTGTGTGTGTGCAGGTACAGGCTGGTATTGAACCACAGTGAGCCGTGTGTGTGTGTGCTGGAATAGGCAGAGCATTGAGTCTCAGGTGTGTGTATGTGTGTGTGTATGCTGGTATGGTCTCTGCATTGATTCACTAAGGTGTGTTGTGTGTGTATGTACATGGAGCTGAAGACTGTACACTGATTCACAGTGAGCTGTGTGTGTATGTGTGTGTGTGTGTGATGGTATGGGCTTTGCATTGAGTCACTGAGGTGTGTGTCTGTGTGTGTATACCTGGAACTACAGACTGTGCACTGATTCACAATGAGCCATGTGTGAATGTGTGTATGTGATAGTATAGGGTGTTCATAGAGTCACAATGAGCCGTGCATATGTGTCTTTGCATGGGTGTTGTGGTATAGGGTCTGCATTGTGTCACAGTGACTGTGCGTGTGTGTGTGTGTGTGTGTGTTTGTGATGGTATAGTACATACATTGTAGCAGAGAGAGCCATGCATGCGTCTCTGTGTGTGTGTGCTGGCATAGGCATTACATTGTGTCACAGTGAGCCATGTGTTTTTATGCTGGTGGAGACTCTGCATTGAGTCACAGTAAGACTTGTGTGTGTGCCAGTACAGGCTGTGCAAGGAGTCAGTGAGTCATATATGTGTGTGTGTGTGTGTGCTGATATATGAAGTGCATTGAGTCCAAGTGAATCATGTATGTTTGTGTGTGTTTGTGGGTGCTGCTATAGGTGGTTCACTGAGTCACAGTCAGGTATGTGTGAGTGTTTGTGTGTTCTTGTATAGGCTGTGCATTGATTCACAGTGAGGCATGTGTGTAAGCTGGTACAGGAGGTGCATTGAGTCACAGTGATGGTTGTGTTTGTGTGTGTGTGTGTGCTGCAGTAGGCTGTGTATTGAGTCACAGAAAGTGGGTCTTTGTGTGTGTATGTGCATGTACAGGCTGCGGTTTGAGTCACAGTGATGGGTGTCTCTGTGTGGTGTTATAGGCTGTGCATTGAATCACAGCCCTGTGTTAGTGTTGTGTATTTGGTGCTGTAGAGTCTGCATGAGTCACAGTAAGGTGTGTGTGTGTGCTGCTATATGCTGAGAATTGAGTCACACCTAGGTGAGTGTATGTGTATGTGTATGCTGATATGGGATTTGCATTGAATCACTGAACGGTGTGTGTTTGTGTGTGTGTGTACTGCTATAGTCTGTACACTGAGACATGTTAAGGTGTGTTTCTGTGTGTGTGTGTGCGGGTATAGGCTATGCATTGACTCACATTGAGCCATGTGTTTGTATGTGCTAGTATACACTGTTCATTGAGTCTCAGTGAGCCTTTGTTTTGTGTGTCTGTTTACTTGTATGGGCTTGGCATTGAGTCTCAGACAGGTGTGTGTGTGTGTCTGTGTGTCTGTGTGGTGGTATCATCTGCATTGAGTCACACGGCGGTGTGTGTGAGAGTGTGTGTGTGTGCAGGTAGAGGCTGGTATTGAATGACAGTGAGCCGTGTGTGTGCCTGTGTGTGTGTGTGTGCTGGAATAGGCAGAGCATTGAGTCTCAGGTGTGTGTATGTGTGTGTGTATGCTGGTATGGTCTCTGCATTGATTCACTAAGGTGTGTTGTGTGTGTATGTACATGGAGCTGAAGACTGTACACTGATTCACAGTGAGCTGTGTGTGTATGTGTGTGTGTGTGTGATGGTATGGGCTTTGCATTGAGTCACTGAGGTGTGTGTCTGTGTGTGTATACCTGGAACTACAGACTGTGCACTGATTCACAATGAGCCATGTGTGAATGTGTGTATGTGATAGTATAGGGTGTGCATAGAGTCACAAAGAGCCGTGCATATGTGTCTTTGCATGGGTGTTGTGGTATAGGGTCTGCGTTGTGTCACAGTGACTGTGCGTGTGTGTGTGTTTGTGATGGTATAGTACGTGCATTGAATCAGAGAGAGCCATGCATGTGTCTCTGTGTGTGTGTGCTGGCATAGGCATTACATTGAGTCACAGTGAGCCATGTGTTTGTATGCTGGTGTAGACTCTGCATTGAGTCACAGTAAGCCTTGTGTGTGTGCCAGTACAGGCTGTGCATTGAGTCAGTGAGTCATATGTGTGTGTGTGTTTGTGTTTGTGTGTGTGTGTGCTGGTTTAGGCAGTGCATTGAGTCCAATGAGCAGTGTATGTTTGTGTGTGTGTGTGTGTGTTGCTATAGGTGGTTCACTGAGTCACAGTCAGGTATGTGTGAGTGAGTGTTTGTGTGTTCTTCTATAGGCTGTGCATTGTTTCACAGTGAGCTCTGTGTGTATGGTGGTATAGGCGGTGCATTGAATCACAGTGATGGTTGTTTTTCTGTGTGTATGCTGCAGTAGGCTGTGAATTGAGTCACAGAAGGTGGGTCTTTGTGTGTGTATGTGCAGGTACAAGCTGCAGTTCGAGTCACAGTGATGGGTGTCTCTGTGTGATGTTATAGGCTGTGCATTGAATCACAGCGAGCCGTATTAGTGTGTGTACGTGTATTTGTGTATGCGTGTGTGTGTGTGATGGTACAGGCTGAACATTGAGTCACTGAGGTATGCATGTGTGTATGTGGTGTTACAGACTGTTCGTTAGGTCAAACTGAGCAATATGTGTGTGTAGGGGTGTGTGTGTACAGTTATTTGCTGTGCACTGAGTCACAGTGAACCATGTGTGTGTGGGGAGCTGGTATAGTCAGAGCACTGAGTCACAGTTGAATGTGTGGGAGTTGTTTGTGTATGTGTGTGTGTATTTGCTGGTGTAGACTGTGCATTGAGTCACAGTGAGTAGTGCGGTGTGTGTGTGCTGTGATGGTGTGGACTGTGGTTTTATCCACTTTGACCTGAACGGCTGTGTGTGTTTGTGTGTTTGTGTGTGTGTGTGTGTGCTGGCACTAGATGACAGTTGAGACAGAGTGGGCTGTGTGTCTGTGTGTGCGCTGGTATAGACTCTGTATTGAGTCACTGTGAGCTGTGTGTGTATGTGTGTGCTCGTATAGGCTGTGCATTGAGTCACAGTGAGGTGTTTGTGTGTGTGTGTGCTGGTACAGGAAGCGTTTTGAGTCACAGTCTCGTGTGTGTGTGTGTGCATGTGAGTTTGTGTGCTGGTATGGGCTTTATTGTGCTGGTATGGACTTTATTGACTCATGGGTGTGTGTGTGAGTGTGGGTGATACAGACTGCATTGAGTCACAGTGCGCTGTGTGTGTGTGTGTGCTGGTATAGGCGATTTATTGAGTACCAGTGAGCCATGTGTGAGTGCGTGTTGGTGTGTGTGTGTGTGTACTGGTATAGGCTGTGCATTGAGTCACAGTGAGGCCTGCATCTGTGCATGTCTGTGTTTGTGTGTGTGTGTTTGCTGGTATAGGCTGAGCTTTGAATCACTCTGAGGTGTGTGTGCATGTGCTGGTAAAATTGTGCCTTGATTCACTGTGCCATGTGAGTGTGTGTGCACGCTGGTATAGGTTGTGCATTGAGTCAGAGTGGGAGGTGTGTGTGTCTGTGTGTTCTGGTATAGGCTGACAATTGAGGCACACTGAGGTCTGTGTGCACATGTGTGTATATGTGTGCTGGTACAGCCTGCTCATTGAGTCATATTGAGTTTTTTGTGTGTGTGTGTGCAGGTAGAGGCAGCACATTGAGTCACAGTGAGGTGTATGTGTGTGATGTTATATGCTATGCACTGATTCATAGGGAGGTTTGTGTCTGTGTGTGTGCACTTTCTAGTTTAGGATTTGCATTGAATCACACTGAGCTGTGTTTTTGAGTGTCAGTATGTGTGCGTGTGTGGAGGTATGGGCTGTGGATTGACTCACATTTTGCCGTATGTGCTTCTCTGTGTGTGTATGTCTGCTAGCATATCCTGTGCACTAAGTCACAGGGAGCCATGTGTGTGTGTGTGTGTGTGTCCTGGTACAGAGTGTGCATTGATTCACAGTCAGCCATGTGTGTGTGTGTGAGTGCACTGGTATAGGATGTGCAGTGAGTCAGAGTGATGTGTGTGTGTGTCTGCATGTTCTGATATAGGCTGACCATTGTGTAACATTGAGGGTGTGTGTGTGTGTGTGCTGGTATAGGCTGCATATTTTGTCACAGTGAGCTGTGTGTGTGTGTATGTGTAGGTACAGGCTGTGCATTGAGTCACAGTGTGGGGTGTGTGTGTGATGTTATATTCTGTGCACTAGGACAGAGTGAGCCGTGTGTGTGTGCTGGTATAATCTGAACATTGAGTCACAGTGTGGTGTGGTGTGTGTGCCTTTGCTGGTATGGACTGTGCATTGAATCCCAGCCCTGTGTTCGTGTTTGTGTATTTGGTGCTGTAGAGTCTGCATGAGTCACAGTAAGATGTGTGTGTGTGTACTGCTATAGGCTGTACACTGAGACATATTAAGGTGTGTTTCTGTGTGTGTGTGTGCGGGTATAGGCTATACATTGACTCACATTGAGCCATGTGTTTGTATGTGCTACTATACGCTATTCATTGAGTCTCAGTGAGCCATTGTTGTGTGTGTCTGTTTACTTGCATGGGCTTGGCATTGAGTCACAGAGAGGTGTTTGTGTGTGTTTGTGTGTCTGTGTGGTGGTATAAACTGCATTGAGTCACACGGCGGTGTGTGTGAGAGTGTGTGTGTGTGCAGGTACAGGCTGGTATTGAACCACAGTGAGCCGTGTGTGTGTGTGCTGGAATAGGCAGAGCATTGAGTCTCCGGTGTGTGTATGTGTGTGTGTATGCTGGTATGGTCTCTGCATTGATTCACTAAGGTGTGTTGTGTGTGTATGTACATGGAGCTGAAGACTGTACACTGATTCACAGTGAGCTGTGTGTGTATGTGTGTGTGTGTGTGATGGTATGGGCTTTGCATTGAGTCACTGAGGTGTGTGTCTGTGTGTGTATACCTGGAACTACAGACTGTGCACTGATTCACAATGAGCCATGTGTGAATGTGTGTATGTGATAGTATAGGGTGTTCATAGAGTCACAATGAGCCGTGCATATGTGTCTTTGCATGGGTGTTGTGGTATAGGGTCTGCATTGTGTCACAGTGACTGTGCGTGTGTGTGTGTGTGTGTTTGTGATGGTATAGTACATGCATTGTATCAGAGAGAGCCATGCATGCGTCTCTGTGTGTGTGTGCTGGCATAGGCATTACATTGTGTCACAGTGAGCCATGTGTTTGTATGCTGGTGGAGACTCTGCATTGAGTCACAGTAAGACTTGTGTGTGTGCCAGTACAGGCTGTGCAAGGAGTCAGTGAGTCATATATGTGTGTGTGTGTGTGTGTGTGTGCTGATATATGAAGTGCATTGAGTCCAAGTGAATCATGTATGTTTGTGTGTGTTTGTGGGTGCTGCTATAGGTGGTTCACTGAGTCACAGTCAGGTTTGTGTGAGTGTTTGTGTGTTCTTGTATAGGCTGTGCATTGATTCACAGTGAGACATGTGTGTAAGCTGGTACAGGAGGTGCATTGAGTCACAGTGATGGTTGTGTTTGTGTGTGTGTGTGTGCTGCAGTAGGCTGTGTATTGAGTCACAGAAAGTGGGTCTTTGTGTGTGTATGTGCATGTACAGGCTGCGGTTTGAGTCACAGTGATGGGTGTCTCTGTGTGGTGTTATAGGCTGTGCATTGAATCACAGCCCTGTGTTAGTGTTGTGTATTTGGTGCTGTAGAGTCTGCATGAGTCACAGTAAGGTGTGTGTGTGTGCTGCTATATGCTGAGAATTGAGTCACACCTAGGTGAGTGTATGTGTATGTGTATGCTGATATGGGATTTGCATTGAATCACTGAGCGGTGTGTGTTTGTGTGTGTGTGTACTGCTATAGTCTGTACACTGAGCCATGTTAAGGTGTGTTTCTGTGTGTGTGTGTGCGGGTATAGGCTATGCATTGACTCACATTGAGCCATGTGTTTGTATGTGCTAGTATACACTGTTCATTGAGTCTCAGTGAGCCTTTGTTTTGTGTGTCTGTTTACTTGTATGGGCTTGGCATTGAGTCTCAGACAGGTGTGTGTGTGTGTCTGTGTGTCTGTGTGGTGGTATCATCTGCATTGAGTCACACGGCGGTGTGTGTGAGAGTGTGTGTGTGTGCAGGTAGAGGCTGGTATTTAATGACAGTGAGCCGTGTGTGTGCCTGTGTGTGTGTGTGTGTGCTGGAATAGGCAGAGCATTGAGTCTCAGGTGTGTGTATGTGTGTGTGTATGCTGGTATGGTCTCTGCATTGATTCACTAAGGTGTGTTGTGTGTGTATGTACATGGAGCTGAAGACTGTACACTGATTCACAGTGAGCTGTGTGTGTATGTGTGTGTGTGTGTGATGGTATGGGCTTTGCATTGAGTCACTGAGGTGTGTGTCTGTGTGTGTATACCTGGAACTACAGACTGTGCACTGATTCACAATGAGCCATGTGTGAATGTGTGTATGTGATAGTATAGGGTGTGCATAGAGTCACAAAGAGCCGTGCATATGTGTCTTTGCATGGGTGTTGTGGTATAGGGTCTGCGTTGTGTCACAGTGACTGTGCGTGTGTGTGTGTTTGTGATGGTATAGTACGTGCATTGAATCAGAGAGAGCCATGCATGTGTCTCTGTGTGTGTGTGCTGGCATAGGCATTACATTGAGTCACAGTGAGCCATGTGTTTGTATGCTGGTGTAGACTCTGCATTGAGTCACAGTAAGCCTTGTGTGTGTGCCAGTACAGGCTGTGCATTGAGTCAGTGAGTCATATGTGTGTGTGTGTTTGTGTGTGTGTGTGCTGGTTTAGGCAGTGCATTGAGTCCAATGAGCAGTGTATGTTTGTGTGTGTGTGTGTGTGCTGCTATAGGTGGTTCACTGAGTCACAGTCAGGTATGTGTGAGTGAGTGTTTGTGTGTTCTTCTATAGGCTGTGCATTGATTCACAGTGAGCTCTGTGTGTATGGTGGTATAGGCGGTGCATTGAATCACAGTGATGGTTGTTTTTCTGTGTGTATGCTGCAGTAGGCTGTGAATTGAGTCACAGAAGGTGGGTCTTTGTGTGTGTATGTGCAGGTACAAGCTGCAGTTCGAGTCACAGTGATGGGTGTCTCTGTGTGATGTTATAGGCTGTGCATTGAATCACAGCGAGCCGTATTAGTGTGTGTACGTGTATTTGTGTATGCGTGTGTGTGTGTGATGGTACAGGCTGAACATTGAGTCACTGAGGTGTGCATGTGTGTATGTGGTGTTACAGACTGTTCGTTAGGTCAAACTGAGCAATATGTGTGTGTAGGGGTGTGTGTGTACAGTTATTTGCTGTGCACTGTGTCACAGTGAACCATGTGTGTGTGGGGAGCTGGTATAGTCAGAGCACTGAGTCACAGTTGAATGTGTGGGAGTTGTTTGTGTATGTGTGTGTGTATTTGCTGGTGTAGACTGTGCATTGAGTCACAGTGAGTAGTGCGGTGTGTGTGTGCTGTGATGGTGTGGACTGTGGTTTTATCCACTTTGACCTGAACGGCTGTGTGTGTTTGTGTGTTTGTGTGTGTGTGTGTGTGCTGGCACTAGATGACAATTGAGACAGAGTGGGCTGTGTGTCTGTGTGTGCGCTGGTATAGACTCTGTATTGAGTCACTGTGAGCTGTGTGTGTACGTGTGTGCTCGTATAGGCTGTGCATTGAGTCACAGTGAGGTGTTTGTGTGTGTGTGTGCTGGTACAGGAAGCGTTTTGAGTCACAGTCTCGTGTGTGTGTGTGTGCATGTGAGTTTGTGTGCTGGTATGGGCTTTATTGTGCTGATATGGGCTTTATTGACTCATGGGTGTGTGTGTGAGTGTGGGTGATACAGACTGCATTGAGTCACAGTGCGCTGTGTGTGTGTGTGCTGGTATAGGCGATTTATTGAGTACCAGTGAGCCATGTGTGAGTGCGTGTTGGTGTGTGTGTGTGTGTACTGGTATAGGCTGTGCATTGAGTCACAGTGAGGCCTGCATCTGTGCATGTCTGTGTTTGTGTGTGTGTGTTTGCTGGTATAGGCTGAGCTTTGAATCACTCTGAGGTGTGTGTGCATGTGCTGGTAAAATTGTGCCTTGATTCACTGTGCCATGTGAGTGTGTGTGCACGCTGGTATAGGTTGTGCATTGAGTCAGAGTGGGAGGTGTGTGTGTCTGTGTGTTCTGGTATAGGCTGACAATTGAGGCACACTGAGGTCTGTGTGCACATGTGTGTATATGTGTGCTGGTACAGCCTGCTCATTGAGTCATATTGAGTTTTTTGTGTGTGTGTGTGCAGGTAGAGGCAGCACATTGAGTCACAGTGAGGTGTATGTGTGTGATGTTATATGCTATGCACTGATTCATAGGGAGGTTTGTGTCTGTGTGTGTGCACTTTCTAGTTTAGGATTTGCATTGAATCACACTGAGCTGTGTTTTTGAGTGTCAGTATGTGTGCGTGTGTGGAGGTATGGGCTGTGGATTGACTCACATTTTGCCGTATGTGCTTCTCTGTGTGTGTATGTCTGCTAGCATATCCTGTGCACTAAGTCACAGGGAGCCATGTGTGTGTGTGTGTGTGTGTCCTGGTACAGAGTGTGCATTGATTCACAGTCAGCCATGTGTGTGTGTGTGAGTGCACTGGTATAGGATGTGCAGTGAGTCAGAGTGATGTGTGTGTGTGTCTGCATGTTCTGATATAGGCTGACCATTGTGTAACATTGAGGGTGTGTGTGTGTGTGTGCTGGTATAGGCTGCATATTTTGTCACAGTGAGCTGTGTGTGTGTGTATGTGTAGGTACAGGCTGTGCATTGAGTCACAGTGTGGGGTGTGTGTGTGATGTTATATTCTGTGCACTAGGAGAGACTGAGCCGTGTGTGTGTGCTGGTATAATCTGAACATTGAGTCACAGTGTGGTGTGGTGTGTGTGCCTTTGCTGGTATGGACTGTGCATTGAATCCCAGCCCTGTGTTAGTGTTTGTGTATTTGGTGCTGTAGAGTCTGCATGAGTCATAGTAAGATGTGTGTGTGTGTACTGCTATAGGCTGTACACTGAGACATAATAAGGTGTGTTTCTGTGTGTGTGTGTGCGGGTATAGGCTATACATTGACTCACATTGAGCCATGTGTTTGTATGTGCTACTATACGCTATTCATTGAGTCTCAGTGAGCCATTGTTGTGTGTGTCTGTTTACTTGTATGGGCTTGGCATTGAGTCACAGAGAGGTGTTTGTGTGTGTCTGTGTGTCTGTGTGGTGGTATAAACTGCATTGAGTCACACGGCGGTGTGTGTGAGAGTGTGTGTGTGTGCAGGTACAGGCTGGTATCGAACCACAGTGAGCCGTGTGTGTGTGTGCTGGAATAGGCAGAGCATTGAGTCTCAGGTGTGTGTATGTGTGTGTGTATGCTGGTATGGTCTCTGCATTGATTGACTAAGGTGTGTTGTGTGTGTATGTACATGGAGCTGAAGACTGTACACTGATTCACAGTGAGCTGTGTGTGTATGTGTGTGTGTGTGTGATGGTATGGGCTTTGCATTGAGTCACTGAGGTGTGTGTCTGTGTGTGTATACCTGGAACTACAGACTGTGCACTTATTCACAATGAGCCATGTGTGAATGTGTGTATGTGATAGTATAGGGTGTTCATAGAGTCACAATGAGCCGTGCATATGTGTCTTTGCATGGGTGTTGTGGTATAGGCTGTGCATTGTGTCACGGTGACTGTGCGTGTGTGTGTGTTTGTGATGGTATAGTACATGCATTGTATCAGAGAGAGCCATGCATGCGTCTCTGTGTGTGTGTGCTGGCATAGGCATTACATTGTGTCACAGTGAGCCATGTGTTTGTATGCTGGTGGAGACTCTGCATTGAGTCACAGTAAGACTTGTGTGTGTGCCAGTACAGGGTGTGCAAGGAGTCAGTGAGTCATATATGTGTGTGTGTGTGTGTGTGTGCTGATATATGAAGTGCATTGAGTCCAAGTGAATCATGTATGTTTGTGTGTGTTTGTGGGTGCTGCTATAGGTGGTTCACTGAGTCACAGTCAGGTATGTGTGAGTGTTTGTGTGTTCTTGTATAGGCTGTGCATTGATTCACAGTGAGGCATGTGTGTAAGCTGGTACAGGAGGTGCATTGAGTCACAGTGATGGTTGTGTTTGTGTGTGTGTGTGTGCTGCAGTAGGCTGTGTATTGAGTCACAGAAAGTGGGTCTTTGTGTGTGTATGTGCATGTACAGGCTGCGGTTTGAGTCACAGTGATGGGTGTCTCTGTGTGGTGTTATAGGCTGTGCATTGAATCACAGCCCTGTGTTAGTGTTGTGTATTTGGTGCTGTAGAGTCTGCATGAGTCACAGTAAGGTGTGTGTGTGTGCTGCTATATGCTGAGAATTGAGTCACACCTAGGTGAGTGTATGTGTATGTGTATGCTGATATGGGATTTGCATTGAATCACTGAACGGTGTGTGTTTGTGTGTGTGTGTACTGCTATAGTCTGTACACTGAGACATGTTAAGGTGTGTTTCTGTGTGTGTGTGTGCGGGTATAGGCTATGCATTGACTCACATTGAGCCATGTGTTTGTATGTGCTAGTATACACTGTTCATTGAGTCTCAGTGAGCCTTTGTTTTGTGTGTCTGTTTACTTGTATGGGCTTGGCATTGAGTCTCAGACAGGTGTGTGTGTGTGTCTGTGTGTCTGTGTGGTGGTATCATCTGCATTGAGTCACACGGCAGTGTGTGTGAGAGTGTGTGTGTGTGCAGGTACAGGCTGGTATTGAATGACAGTGAGCCATGTGTGTGCCTGTGTGTGTGTGTGTGCTGGAATAGGCAGAGCATTGAGTCTCAGGTGTGTGTATGTGTGTGTGTATGCTGGTATGGTCTCTGCATTGATTCACTAAGGTGTGTTGTGTGTGTATGTACATGGAGCTGAAGACTGTACACTGATTCACAGTGAGCTGTGTGTGTATGTGTGTGTGTGTGTGATGGTATGGGCTTTGCATTGAGTCACTGAGGTGTGTGTCTGTGTGTGTATACCTGGAACTACAGACTGTGCACTGATTCACAATGAGCCATGTGTGAATGTGTGTATGTGATAGTATAGGGTGTGCATAGAGTCACAAAGAGCCGTGCATATGTGTCTTTGCATGGGTGTTGTGGTATAGGGTCTGCGTTGTGTCACAGTGACTGTGCGTGTGTGTGTGCTTGTGATGGTATAGTACGTGCATTGAATCAGAGAGAGCCATGCATGTGTCTCTGTGTGTGTGTGCTGGCATAGGCATTACATTGAGTCACAGTGAGCCATGTGTTTGTATGCTGGTGTAGACTCTGCATTGAGTCACAGTAAGCCTTGTGTGTGTGCCAGTACAGGCTGTGCATTGAGTCAGTGAGTCATATGTGTGTGTGTGTTTGTGTGTGTGTGTGCTGGTTTAGGCAGTGCATTGAGTCCAATGAGCAGTGTATGTTTGTGTGTGTGTGTGTGTGCTGCTATAGGTGGTTCACTGAGTCACAGTCAGGTATGTGTGAGTGAGTGTTTGTGTGTTCTTCTATAGGCTGTGCATTGATTCACAGTGAGCTCTGTGTGTATGGTGGTATAGGCGGTGCATTGAATCACAGTGATGGTTGTTTTTCTGTGTGTATGCTGCAGTAGGCTGTGAATTGAGTCACAGAAGGTGGGTCTTTGTGTGTGTATGTGCAGGTACAAGCTGCAGTTCGAGTCACAGTGATGGGTGTCTCTGTGTGATGTTATAGGCTGTGCATTGAATCACAGCGAGCCGTATTAGTGTGTGTACGTGTATTTGTGTATGCGTGTGTGTGTGTGATGGTACAGGCTGAACATTGAGTCACTGAGGTATGCATGTGTGTATGTGGTGTTACAGACTGTTCGTTAGGTCAAACTGAGCAATATGTGTGTGTAGGGGTGTGTGTGTACAGTTATTTGCTGTGCACTGAGTCACAGTGAACCATGTGTGTGTGGGGAGCTGGTATAGTCAGAGCACTGAGTCACAGTTGAATGTGTGGGAGTTGTTTGTGTATGTGTGTGTGTATTTGCTGGTGTAGACTGTGCATTGAGTCACAGTGAGTAGTGCGGTGTGTGTGTGCTGTGATGGTGTGGACTGTGGTTTTATCCACTTTGACCTGAACGGCTGTGTGTGTTTGTGTGTTTGTGTGTGTGTGTGTGTGCTGGCACTAGATGACAGTTGAGACAGAGTGGGCTGTGTGTCTGTGTGTGCGCTGGTATAGACTCTGTATTGAGTCACTGTGAGCTGTGTGTGTATGTGTGTGCTCGTATAGGCTGTGCATTGAGTCACAGTGAGGTGTTTGTGTGTGTGTGCTGGTACAGGAAGCGTTTTGAGTCACAGTCTCGTGTGTGTGTGTGTGCATGTGAGTTTGTGTGCTGGTATGGGCTTTATTGTGCTGGTATGGACTTTATTGACTCATGGGTGTGTGTGTGAGTGTGGGTGATACAGACTGCATTGAGTCACAGTGCGCTGTGTGTGTGTGTGTGCTGGTATAGGCGATTTATTGAGTACCAGTGAGCCATGTGTGAGTGCGTGTTGGTGTGTGTGTGTGTGTACTGGTATAGGCTGTGCATTGAGTCACAGTGAGGCCTGCATCTGTGCATGTCTGTGTTTGTGTGTGTGTGTTTGCTGGTATAGGCTGAGCTTTGAATCACTCTGAGGTGTGTGTGCATGTGCTGGTAAAATTGTGCCTTGATTCACTGTGCCATGTGAGTGTGTGTGCACGCTGGTATAGGTTGTGCATTGAGTCAGAGTGGGAGGTGTGTGTGTCTGTGTGTTCTGGTATAGGCTGACAATTGAGGCACACTGAGGTCTGTGTGCACATGTGTGTATATGTGTGCTGGTACAGCCTGCTCATTGAGTCATATTGAGTTTTTTGTGTGTGTGTGTGCAGGTAGAGGCAGCACATTGAGTCACAGTGAGGTGTATGTGTGTGATGTTATATGCTATGCACTGATTCATAGGGAGGTTTGTGTCTGTGTGTGTGCACTTTCTAGTTTAGGATTTGCATTGAATCACACTGAGCTGTGTTTTTGAGTGTCAGTATGTGTGCGTGTGTGGAGGTATGGGCTGTGGATTGACTCACATTTTGCCGTATGTGCTTCTCTGTGTGTGTATGTCTGCTAGCATATCCTGTGCACTAAGTCACAGGGAGCCATGTGTGTGTGTGTGTGTGTGTCCTGGTACAGAGTGTGCATTGATTCACAGTCAGCCATGTGTGTGTGTGTGTGAGTGCACTGGTATAGGATGTGCAGTGAGTCAGAGTGATGTGTGTGTGTGTCTGCATGTTCTGATATAGGCTGACCATTGTGTAACATTGAGGGTGTGTGTGTGTGTGTGCTGGTATAGGCTGCATATTTTGTCACAGTGAGCTGTGTGTGTGTGTATGTGTAGGTACAGGCTGTGCATTGAGTCACAGTGTGGGGTGTGTGTGTGATGTTATATTCTGTGCACTAGGACAGAGTGAGCCGTGTGTGTGTGCTGGTATAATCTGAACATTGAGTCACAGTGTGGTGTGGTGTGTGTGCCTTTGCTGGTATGGACTGTGCATTGAATCCCAGCCCTGTGTTCGTGTTTGTGTATTTGGTGCTGTAGAGTCTGCATGAGTCACAGTAAGATGTGTGTGTGTGTACTGCTATAGGCTGTACACTGAGACATATTAAGGTGTGTTTCTGTGTGTGTGTGTGCGGGTATAGGCTATACATTGACTCACATTGAGCCATGTGTTTGTATGTGCTACTATACGCTATTCATTGAGTCTCAGTGAGCCATTGTTGTGTGTGTCTGTTTACTTGCATGGGCTTGGCATTGAGTCACAGAGAGGTGTTTGTGTGTGTTTGTGTGTCTGTGTGGTGGTATAAACTGCATTGAGTCACACGGCGGTGTGTGTGAGAGTGTGTGTGTGTGCAGGTACAGGCTGGTATTGAACCACAGTGAGCCGTGTGTGTGTGTGCTGGAATAGGCAGAGCATTGAGTCTCCGGTGTGTGTATGTGTGTGTGTATGCTGGTATGGTCTCTGCATTGATTCACTAAGGTGTGTTGTGTGTGTATGTACATGGAGCTGAAGACTGTACACTGATTCACAGTGAGCTGTGTGTGTATGTGTGTGTGTGTGTGATGGTATGGGCTTTGCATTGAGTCACTGAGGTGTGTGTCTGTGTGTGTATACCTGGAACTACAGACTGTGCACTGATTCACAATGAGCCATGTGTGAATGTGTGTATGTGATAGTATAGGGTGTTCATAGAGTCACAATGAGCCGTGCATATGTGTCTTTGCATGGGTGTTGTGGTATAGGGTCTGCATTGTGTCACAGTGACTGTGCGTGTGTGTGTGTGTGTGTTTGTGATGGTATAGTACATGCATTGTATCAGAGAGAGCCATGCATGCGTCTCTGTGTGTGTGTGCTGGCATAGGCATTACATTGTGTCACAGTGAGCCATGTGTTTGTATGCTGGTGGAGACTCTGCATTGAGTCACAGTAAGACTTGTGTGTGTGCCAGTACAGGCTGTGCAAGGAGTCAGTGAGTCATATATGTGTGTGTGTGTGTGTGTGTGTGCTGATATATGAAGTGCATTGAGTCCAAGTGAATCATGTATGTTTGTGTGTGTTTGTGGGTGCTGCTATAGGTGGTTCACTGAGTCACAGTCAGGTTTGTGTGAGTGTTTGTGTGTTCTTGTATAGGCTGTGCATTGATTCACAGTGAGGCATGTGTGTAAGCTGGTACAGGAGGTGCATTGAGTCACAGTGATGGTTGTGTTTGTGTGTGTGTGTGTGCTGCAGTAGGCTGTGTATTGAGTCACAGAAAGTGGGTCTTTGTGTGTGTATGTGCATGTACAGGCTGCGGTTTGAGTCACAGTGATGGGTGTCTCTGTGTGGTGTTATAGGCTGTGCATTGAATCACAGCCCTGTGTTAGTGTTGTGTATTTGGTGCTGTAGAGTCTGCATGAGTCACAGTAAGGTGTGTGTGTGTGCTGCTATATGCTGAGAATTGAGTCACACCTAGGTGAGTGTATGTGTATGTGTATGCTGATATGGGATTTGCATTGAATCACTGAGCGGTGTGTGTTTGTGTGTGTGTGTACTGCTATAGTCTGTACACTGAGCCATGTTAAGGTGTGTTTCTGTGTGTGTGTGTGCGGGTATAGGCTATGCATTGACTCACATTGAGCCATGTGTTTGTATGTGCTAGTATACACTGTTCATTGAGTCTCAGTGAGCCTTTGTTTTGTGTGTCTGTTTACTTGTATGGGCTTGGCATTGAGTCTCAGACAGGTGTGTGTGTGTGTCTGTGTGTCTGTGTGGTGGTATCATCTGCATTGAGTCACACGGCGGTGTGTGTGAGAGTGTGTGTGTGTGCAGGTAGAGGCTGGTATTGAATGACAGTGAGCCGTGTGTGTGCCTGTGTGTGTGTGTGTGTGCTGGAATAGGCAGAGCATTGAGTCTCAGGTGTGTGTATGTGTGTGTGTATGCTGGTATGGTCTCTGCATTGATTCACTAAGGTGTGTTGTGTGTGTATGTACATGGAGCTGAAGACTGTACACTGATTCACAGTGAGCTGTGTGTGTATGTGTGTGTGTGTGTGATGGTATGGGCTTTGCATTGAGTCACTGAGGTGTGTGTCTGTGTGTGTATACCTGGAACTACAGACTGTGCACTGATTCACAATGAGCCATGTGTGAATGTGTGTATGTGATAGTATAGGGTGTGCATAGAGTCACAAAGAGCCGTGCATATGTGTCTTTGCATGGGTGTTGTGGTATAGGGTCTGCGTTGTGTCACAGTGACTGTGCGTGTGTGTGTGTTTGTGATGGTATAGTACGTGCATTGAATCAGAGAGAGCCATGCATGTGTCTCTGTGTGTGTGTGCTGGCATAGGCATTACATTGAGTCACAGTGAGCCATGTGTTTGTATGCTGGTGTAGACTCTGCATTGAGTCACAGTAAGCCTTGTGTGTGTGCCAGTACAGGCTGTGCATTGAGTCAGTGAGTCATATGTGTGTGTGTGTTTGTGTGTGTGTGTGCTGGTTTAGGCAGTGCATTGAGTCCAATGAGCAGTGTATGTTTGTGTGTGTGTGTGTGTGCTGCTATAGGTGGTTCACTGAGTCACAGTCAGGTATGTGTGAGTGAGTGTTTGTGTGTTCTTCTATAGGCTGTGCATTGATTCACAGTGAGCTCTGTGTGTATGGTGGTATAGGCGGTGCATTGAATCACAGTGATGGTTGTTTTTCTGTGTGTATGCTGCAGTAGGCTGTGAATTGAGTCACAGAAGGTGGGTCTTTGTGTGTGTATGTGCAGGTACAAGCTGCAGTTCGAGTCACAGTGATGGGTGTCTCTGTGTGATGTTATAGGCTGTGCATTGAATCACAGCGAGCCGTATTAGTGTGTGTACGTGTATTTGTGTATGCGTGTGTGTGTGTGATGGTACAGGCTGAACATTGAGTCACTGAGGTGTGCATGTGTGTATGTGGTGTTACAGACTGTTCGTTAGGTCAAACTGAGCAATATGTGTGTGTAGGGGTGTGTGTGTACAGTTATTTGCTGTGCACTGTGTCACAGTGAACCATGTGTGTGTGGGGAGCTGGTATAGTCAGAGCACTGAGTCACAGTTGAATGTGTGGGAGTTGTTTGTGTATGTGTGTGTGTATTTGCTGGTGTAGACTGTGCATTGAGTCACAGTGAGTAGTGCGGTGTGTGTGTGCTGTGATGGTGTGGACTGTGGTTTTATCCACTTTGACCTGAACGGCTGTGTGTGTTTGTGTGTTTGTGTGTGTGTGTGTGTGCTGGCACTAGATGACAATTGAGACAGAGTGGGCTGTGTGTCTGTGTGTGCGCTGGTATAGACTCTGTATTGAGTCACTGTGAGCTGTGTGTGTACGTGTGTGCTCGTATAGGCTGTGCATTGAGTCACAGTGAGGTGTTTGTGTGTGTGTGTGCTGGTACAGGAAGCGTTTTGAGTCACAGTCTCGTGTGTGTGTGTGTGCATGTGAGTTTGTGTGCTGGTATGGGCTTTATTGTGCTGATATGGGCTTTATTGACTCATGGGTGTGTGTGTGAGTGTGGGTGATACAGACTGCATTGAGTCACAGTGCGCTGTGTGTGTGTGTGCTGGTATAGGCGATTTATTGAGTACCAGTGAGCCATGTGTGAGTGCGTGTTGGTGTGTGTGTGTGTGTACTGGTATAGGCTGTGCATTGAGTCACAGTGAGGCCTGCATCTGTGCATGTCTGTGTTTGTGTGTGTGTGTTTGCTGGTATAGGCTGAGCTTTGAATCACTCTGAGGTGTGTGTGCATGTGCTGGTAAAATTGTGCCTTGATTCACTGTGCCATGTGAGTGTGTGTGCACGCTGGTATAGGTTGTGCATTGAGTCAGAGTGGGAGGTGTGTGTGTCTGTGTGTTCTGGTATAGGCTGACAATTGAGGCACACTGAGGTCTGTGTGCACATGTGTGTATATGTGTGCTGGTACAGCCTGCTCATTGAGTCATATTGAGTTTTTTGTGTGTGTGTGTGCAGGTAGAGGCAGCACATTGAGTCACAGTGAGGTGTATGTGTGTGATGTTATATGCTATGCACTGATTCATAGGGAGGTTTGTGTCTGTGTGTGTGCACTTTCTAGTTTAGGATTTGCATTGAATCACACTGAGCTGTGTTTTTGAGTGTCAGTATGTGTGCGTGTGTGGAGGTATGGGCTGTGGATTGACTCACATTTTGCCGTATGTGCTTCTCTGTGTGTGTATGTCTGCTAGCATATCCTGTGCACTAAGTCACAGGGAGCCATGTGTGTGTGTGTGTGTGTGTCCTGGTACAGAGTGTGCATTGATTCACAGTCAGCCATGTGTGTGTGTGTGAGTGCACTGGTATAGGATGTGCAGTGAGTCAGAGTGATGTGTGTGTGTGTCTGCATGTTCTGATATAGGCTGACCATTGTGTAACATTGAGGGTGTGTGTGTGTGTGTGCTGGTATAGGCTGCATATTTTGTCACAGTGAGCTGTGTGTGTGTGTATGTGTAGGTACAGGCTGTGCATTGAGTCACAGTGTGGGGTGTGTGTGTGATGTTATATTCTGTGCACTAGGAGAGACTGAGCCGTGTGTGTGTGCTGGTATAATCTGAACATTGAGTCACAGTGTGGTGTGGTGTGTGTGCCTTTGCTGGTATGGACTGTGCATTGAATCCCAGCCCTGTGTTAGTGTTTGTGTATTTGGTGCTGTAGAGTCTGCATGAGTCATAGTAAGATGTGTGTGTGTGTACTGCTATAGGCTGTACACTGAGACATAATAAGGTGTGTTTCTGTGTGTGTGTGTGCGGGTATAGGCTATACATTGACTCACATTGAGCCATGTGTTTGTATGTGCTACTATACGCTATTCATTGAGTCTCAGTGAGCCATTGTTGTGTGTGTCTGTTTACTTGTATGGGCTTGGCATTGAGTCACAGAGAGGTGTTTGTGTGTGTCTGTGTGTCTGTGTGGTGGTATAAACTGCATTGAGTCACACGGCGGTGTGTGTGAGAGTGTGTGTGTGTGCAGGTACAGGCTGGTATCGAACCACAGTGAGCCGTGTGTGTGTGTGCTGGAATAGGCAGAGCATTGAGTCTCAGGTGTGTGTATGTGTGTGTGTATGCTGGTATGGTCTCTGCATTGATTGACTAAGGTGTGTTGTGTGTGTATGTACATGGAGCTGAAGACTGTACACTGATTCACAGTGAGCTGTGTGTGTATGTGTGTGTGTGTGTGATGGTATGGGCTTTGCATTGAGTCACTGAGGTGTGTGTCTGTGTGTGTATACCTGGAACTACAGACTGTGCACTTATTCACAATGAGCCATGTGTGAATGTGTGTATGTGATAGTATAGGGTGTTCATAGAGTCACAATGAGCCGTGCATATGTGTCTTTGCATGGGTGTTGTGGTATAGGCTGTGCATTGTGTCACGGTGACTGTGCGTGTGTGTGTGTTTGTGATGGTATAGTACATGCATTGTATCAGAGAGAGCCATGCATGCGTCTCTGTGTGTGTGTGCTGGCATAGGCATTACATTGTGTCACAGTGAGCCATGTGTTTGTATGCTGGTGGAGACTCTGCATTGAGTCACAGTAAGACTTGTGTGTGTGCCAGTACAGGCTGTGCAAGGAGTCAGTGAGTCATATATGTGTGTGTGTGTGTGTGTGCTGATATATGAAGTGCATTGAGTCCAAGTGAATCATGTATGTTTGTGTGTGTTTGTGGGTGCTGCTATAGGTGGTTCACTGAGTCACAGTCAGGTATGTGTGAGTGTTTGTGTGTTCTTGTATAGGCTGTGCATTGATTCACAGTGAGGCATGTGTGTAAGCTGGTACAGGAGGTGCATTGAGTCACAGTGATGGTTGTGTTTGTGTGTGTGTGTGTGCTGCAGTAGGCTGTGTATTGAGTCACAGAAAGTGGGTCTTTGTGTGTGTATGTGCATGTACAGGCTGCGGTTTGAGTCACAGTGATGGGTGTCTCTGTGTGGTGTTATAGGCTGTGCATTGAATCACAGCCCTGTGTTAGTGTTGTGTATTTGGTGCTGTAGAGTCTGCATGAGTCACAGTAAGGTGTGTGTGTGTGCTGCTATATGCTGAGAATTGAGTCACACCTAGGTGAGTGTATGTGTATGTGTATGCTGATATGGGATTTGCATTGAATCACTGAACGGTGTGTGTTTGTGTGTGTGTGTACTGCTATAGTCTGTACACTGAGACATGTTAAGGTGTGTTTCTGTGTGTGTGTGTGCGGGTATAGGCTATGCATTGACTCACATTGAGCCATGTGTTTGTATGTGCTAGTATACACTGTTCATTGAGTCTCAGTGAGCCTTTGTTTTGTGTGTCTGTTTACTTGTATGGGCTTGGCATTGAGTCTCAGACAGGTGTGTGTGTGTGTCTGTGTGTCTGTGTGGTGGTATCATCTGCATTGAGTCACACGGCAGTGTGTGTGAGAGTGTGTGTGTGTGCAGGTACAGGCTGGTATTGAATGACAGTGAGCCATGTGTGTGCCTGTGTGTGTGTGTGTGCTGGAATAGGCAGAGCATTGAGTCTCAGGTGTGTGTATGTGTGTGTGTATGCTGGTATGGTCTCTGCATTGATTCACTAAGGTGTGTTGTGTGTGTATGTACATGGAGCTGAAGACTGTACACTGATTCACAGTGAGCTGTGTGTGTATGTGTGTGTGTGTGTGATGGTATGGGCTTTGCATTGAGTCACTGAGGTGTGTGTCTGTGTGTGTATACCTGGAACTACAGACTGTGCACTGATTCACAATGAGCCATGTGTGAATGTGTGTATGTGATAGTATAGGGTGTGCATAGAGTCACAAAGAGCCGTGCATATGTGTCTTTGCATGGGTGTTGTGGTATAGGGTCTGCGTTGTGTCACAGTGACTGTGCGTGTGTGTGTGCTTGTGATGGTATAGTACGTGCATTGAATCAGAGAGAGCCATGCATGTGTCTCTGTGTGTGTGTGCTGGCATAGGCATTACATTGAGTCACAGTGAGCCATGTGTTTGTATGCTGGTGTAGACTCTGCATTGAGTCACAGTAAGCCTTGTGTGTGTGCCAGTACAGGCTGTGCATTGAGTCAGTGAGTCATATGTGTGTGTGTGTTTGTGTGTGTGTGTGCTGGTTTAGGCAGTGCATTGAGTCCAATGAGCAGTGTATGTTTGTGTGTGTGTGTGTGTGCTGCTATAGGTGGTTCACTGAGTCACAGTCAGGTATGTGTGAGTGAGTGTTTGTGTGTTCTTCTATAGGCTGTGCATTGATTCACAGTGAGCTCTGTGTGTATGGTGGTATAGGCGGTGCATTGAATCACAGTGATGGTTGTTTTTCTGTGTGTATGCTGCAGTAGGCTGTGAATTGAGTCACAGAAGGTGGGTCTTTGTGTGTGTATGTGCAGGTACAAGCTGCAGTTCGAGTCACAGTGATGGGTGTCTCTGTGTGATGTTATAGGCTGTGCATTGAATCACAGCAAGCCGTATTAGTGTGTGTACGTGTATTTGTGTATGCGTGTGTGTGTGTGATGGTACAGGCTGAACATTGAGTCACTGAGGTGTGCATGTGTGTATGTGGTGTTACAGACTGTTCGTTAGGTCAAACTGAGCAATATGTGTGTGTAGGGGTGTGTGTGTACAGTTATTTGCTGTGCACTGAGTCACAGTGAACCATGTGTGTGTGGGGAGCTGGTATAGTCAGAGCACTGAGTCACAGTTGAATGTGTGGGAGTTGTTTGTGTATGTGTGTGTGTATTTGCTGGTGTAGACTGTGCATTGAGTCACAGTGAGTAGTGCGGTGTGTGTGTGCTGTGATGGTGTGGACTGTGGTTTTATCCACTTTGACCTGAACGGCTGTGTGTGTTTGTGTGTTTGTGTGTGTGTGTGTGTGCTGGCACTAGATGACAGTTGAGACAGAGTGGGCTGTGTGTCTGTGTGTGCGCTGGTATAGACTCTGTATTGAGTCACTGTGAGCTGTGTGTGTATGTGTGTGCTCGTATAGGCTGTGCATTGAGTCACAGTGAGGTGTTTGTGTGTGTGTGTGCTGGTACAGGAAGCGTTTTGAGTCACAGTCTCGTGTGTGTGTGTGTGCATGTGAGTTTGTGTGCTGGTATGGGCTTTATTGTGCTGGTATGGGCTTTATTGACTCATGGGTGTGTGTGTGAGTGTGGGTGATACAGACTGCATTGAGTCACAGTGCGCTGTGTGTGTGTGTGCTGGTATAGGCGATTTATTGAGTACCAGTGAGCCATGTGTGAGTGCGTGTTGGTGTGTGTGTGTGTGTACTGGTATAGGCTGTGCATTGAGTCACAGTGAGGCCTGCATCTGTGCATGTCTGTGTTTGTGTGTGTGTGTTTGCTGGTATAGGCTGAGCTTTGAATCACTCTGAGGTGTGTGTGCATGTGCTGGTAAAATTGTGCCTTGATTCACTGTGCCATGTGAGTGTGTGTGCACGCTGGTATAGGTTGTGCATTGAGTCAGAGTGGGAGGTGTGTGTGTCTGTGTGTTCTGGTATAGGCTGACAATTGAGGCACACTGAGGTCTGTGTGCACATGTGTGTATATGTGTGCTGGTACAGCCTGCTCATTGAGTCATATTGAGTTTTTTGTGTGTGTGTGTGCAGGTAGAGGCAGCACATTGAGTCACAGTGAGATGTATGTGTGTGATGTTATATGCTATGCACTGATTCATAGGGAGGTTTGTGTCTGTGTGTGTGCACTTTCTAGTTTAGGATTTGCATTGAATCACACTGAGCTGTGTTTTTGAGTGTCAGTATGTGTGCGTGTGTGGAGGTATGGGCTGTGGATTGACTCACATTTTGCCGTATGTGTTTCTCTGTGTGTGTATGTCTGCTAGCATATCCTGTGCACTAAGTCACAGGGAGCCATGTGTGTGTGTGTGTGTCCTGGTACAGAGTGTGCATTGATTCACAGTCAGCCATGTGTGTGTGTGTGAGTGCACTGGTATAGGATGTGCAGTGAGTCAGAGTGATGTGTGTGTGTGTCTGCATGTTCTGATATAGGCTGACCATTGTGTAACATTGAGGGTGTGTGTGTGTGTGTGCTGGTATAGGCTGCATATTTTGTCACAGTGAGCTGTGTGTGTGTGTATGTGTAGGTACAGGCTGTGCATTGAGTCACAGTGTGGGGTGTGTGTGTGATGTTATATTCTGTGCACTAGGACAGAGTGAGCCGTGTGTGTGTGCTGGTATAATCTGAACATTGAGTCACAGTGTGGTGTGGTGTGTGTGCCTTTGCTGGTATGGACTGTGCATTGAATCCCAGCCCTGTGTTCGTGTTTGTGTATTTGGTGCTGTAGAGTCTGCATGAGTCACAGTAAGATGTGTGTGTGTGTACTGCTATAGGCTGTACACTGAGCCATATTAAGGTGTGTTTCTGTGTGTGTGTGTGCGGGTATAGGCTATACATTGACTCACATTGAGCCATGTGTTTGTATGTGCTACTATACGCTATTCATTGAGTCTCAGTGAGCCATTGTTGTGTGTGTCTGTTTACTTGTATGGGCTTGGCATTGAGTCACAGAGAGGTGTTTGTGTGTGTTTGTGTGTCTGTGTGGTGGTATAAACTGCATTGAGTCACACGGCGGTGTGTGTGAGAGTGTGTGTGTGTGCAGGTACAGGCTGGTATTGAACCACAGTGAGCCGTGTGTGTGTGTGCTGGAATAGGCAGAGCATTGAGTCTCCGGTGTGTGTATGTGTGTGTGTATGCTGGTGTGGTCTCTGCATTGATTCACTAAGGTGTGTTGTGTGTGTATGTACATGGAGCTGAAGACTGTACACTGATTCACAGTGAGCTGTGTGTGTATGTGTGTGTGCGTGTGATGGTATGGGCTTTGCATTGAGTCACTGAGGTGTGTGTCTGTGTGTGTATACCTGGAACTACAGACTGTGCACTGATTCACAATGAGCCATGTGTGAATGTGTGTATGTGATAGTATAGGGTGTTCATAGAGTCACAATGAGCCGTGCATATGTGTCTTTGCATGGGTGTTGTGGTATAGGCTGTGCATTGTGTCACAGTGACTGTGCGTGTGTGTGTGTGTGTGTTTGTGATGGTATAGTACATGCATTGTATCAGAGAGAGCCATGCATGCGTCTCTGTGTGTGTGTGCTGGCATAGGCATTACATTGTGTCACAGTGAGCCATGTGTTTGTATGCTGGTGGAGACTCTGCATTGAGTCACAGTAAGACTTGTGTGTGTGCCAGTACAGGCTGTGCAAGGAGTCAGTGAGTCATATATGTGTGTGTGTGTGTGTGCTGATATATGAAGTGCATTGAGTCCAAGTGAATCATGTATGTTTGTGTGTGTTTGTGGGTGCTGCTATAGGTGGTTCACTGAGTCACAGTCAGGTATGTGTGAGTGTTTGTGTGTTCTTGTATAGGCTGTGCATTGATTCACAGTGAGGCATGTGTGTAAGCTGGTACAGGAGGTGCATTGAGTCACAGTGATGGTTGTGTTTGTGTGTGTGTGTGTGCTGCAGTAGGCTGTGTATTGAGTCACAGAAATTGTGTCTTTGTGTGTGTATGTGCATGTACAGGCTGCGGTTTGAGTCACAGTGATGGGTGTCTCTGTGTGGTGTTATAGGCTGTGCATTGAATCACAGCCCTGTGTTAGTGTTGTGTATTTGGTGCTGTAGAGTCTGCATGAGTCACAGTAAGGTGTGTGTGTGTGCTGCTATATGCTGAGAATTGAGTCACACCTAGGTGAGTGTATGTGTATGTGTATGCTGATATGGGATTTGCATTGAATCACTGAACGGTGTGTGTTTGTGTGTGTGTGTACTGCTATAGTCTGTACACTGAGACATGTTAAGGTGTGTTTCTGTGTGTGTGTGTGCGGGTATAGGCTATGCATTGACTCACATTGAGCCATGTGTTTGTATGTGCTAGTATACACTGTTCATTGAGTCTCAGTGAGCCTTTGTTTTGTGTGTCTGTTTACTTGTATGGGCTTGGCATTGAGTCTCAGACAGGTGTGTGTGTGTGTCTGTGTGTCTGTGTGGTGGTATCATCTGCATTGAGTCACACGGCAGTGTGTGTGAGAGTGTGTGTGTGTGCAGGTACAGGCTGGTATTGAATGACAGTGAGCCATGTGTGTGCCTGTGTGTGTGTGTGTGCTGGAATAGGCAGAGCATTGAGTCTCAGGTGTGTGTATGTGTGTGTGTATGCTGGTATGGTCTCTGCATTGATTCACTAAGGTGTGTTGTGTGTGTATGTACATGGAGCTGAAGACTGTACACTGATTCACAGTGAGCTGTGTGTGTATGTGTGTGTGTGTGTGATGGTATGGGCTTTGCATTGAGTCACTGAGGTGTGTGTCTGTGTGTGTATACCTGGAACTACAGACTGTGCACTGATTCACAATGAGCCATGTGTGAATGTGTGTATGTGATAGTATAGGGTGTGCATAGAGTCACAAAGAGCCGTGCATATGTGTCTTTGCATGGGTGTTGTGGTATAGGGTCTGCGTTGTGTCACAGTGACTGTGCGTGTGTGTGTGTTTGTGATGGTATAGTACGTGCATTGAATCAGAGAGAGCCATGCATGTGCCTCTGTGTGTGTGTGCTGGCATAGGCATTACATTGAGTCACAGTGAGCCATGTGTTTGTATGCTGGTGTAGACTCTGCATTGAGTCACAGTAAGCCTTGTGTGTGTGCCAGTACAGGCTGTGCATTGAGTCAGTGAGTCATATGTGTGTGTGTGTTTGTGTGTGTGTGTGCTGGTTTAGGCAGTGCATTGAGTCCAATGAGCAGTGTATGTTTGTGTGTGTGTGTGTGTGCTGCTATAGGTGGTTCACTGAGTCACAGTCAGGTATGTGTGAGTGAGTGTTTGTGTGTTCTTCTATAGGCTGTGCATTGATTCACAGTGAGCTCTGTGTGTATGGTGGTATAGGCGGTGCATTGAATCACAGTAATGGTTGTTTTTCTGTGTGTATGCTGCAGTAGGCTGTGAATTGAGTCACAGAAGGTGGGTCTTTGTGTGTGTATGTGCAGGTACAAGCTGCAGTTCGAGTCACAGTGATGGGTGTCTCTGTGTGATGTTATAGGCTGTGCATTGAATCACAGCGAGCCGTATTAGTGTGTGTACGTGTATTTGTGTATGCGTGTGTGTGTGTGATGGTACAGGCTGAACATTGAGTCACTGAGGTGTGCATGTGTGTATGTGGTGTTACAGACTGTTCGTTAGGTCAAACTGAGCAATATGTGTGTGTAGGGGTGTGTGTGTACAGTTATTTGCTGTGCACTGTGTCACAGTGAACCATGTGTGTGTGGGGAGCTGGTATAGTCAGAGCACTGAGTCACAGTTGAATGTGTGGGAGTTGTTTGTGTATGTGTGTGTGTATTTGCTGGTGTAGACTGTGCATTGAGTCACAGTGAGTAGTGCGGTGTGTGTGTGCTGTGATGGTGTGGACTGTGGTTTTATCCACTTTGACCTGAACGGCTGTGTGTGTTTGTGTGTTTGTGTGTGTGTGTGTGTGCTGGCACTAGATGACAATTGAGACAGAGTGGGCTGTGTGTCTGTGTGTGCGCTGGTATAGACTCTGTATTGAGTCACTGTGAGCTGTGTGTGTATGTGTGTGCTCGTATAGGCTGTGCATTGAGTCACAGTGAGGTGTTTGTGTGTGTGTGTGCTGGTACAGGAAGCGTTTTGAGTCACAGTCTTGTGTGTGTGTGTGTGCATGTGAGTTTGTGTGCTGGTATGGGCTTTATTGTGCTGGTATGGGCTTTATTGACTCATGGGTGTGTGTGTGAGTGTGGGTGATACAGACTGCATTGAGTCACAGTGCGCTGTGTGTGTGTGTGCTGGTATAGGCGATTTATTGAGTACCAGTGAGCCATGTGTGAGTGCGTGTTGGTGTGTGTGTGTGTGTACTGGTATAGGCTGTGCATTGAGTCACAGTGAGGCCTGCATCTGTGCATGTCTGTGTTTGTGTGTGTGTGTTTGCTGGTATAGGCTGAGCTTTGAATCACTCTGAGGTGTGTGTGCATGTGCTGGTAAAATTGTGCCTTGATTCACTGTGCCATGTGAGTGTGTGTGCACGCTGGTATAGGTTGTGCATTGAGTCAGAGTGGGAGGTGTGTGTGTCTGTGTGTTCTGGTATAGGCTGACAATTGAGGCACACTGAGGTCTGTGTGCACATGTGTGTATATGTGTGCTGGTACAGCCTGCTCATTGAGTCATATTGAGTTTTGTGTGTGTGTGTGTGCAGGTAGAGGCAGCACATTGAGTCACAGTGAGGTGTATGTGTGTGATGTTATATGCTATGCACTGATTCATAGGGAGGTTTGTGTCTGTGTGTGTGCACTTTCTAGTTTAGGATTTGCATTGAATCACACTGAGCTGTGTTTTTGAGTGTCAGTATGTGTGCGTGTGTGGAGGTATGGGCTGTGGATTGACTCACATTTTGCCGTATGTGCTTCTCTGTGTGTGTATGTCTGCTAGCATATCCTGTGCACTAAGTCACAGGGAGCCATGTGTGTGTGTGTGTGTGTGTCCTGGTACAGAGTGTGCATTGATTCACAGTCAGCCATGTGTGTGTGTGTGAGTGCACTGGTATAGGATGTGCAGTGAGTCAGAGTGATGTGTGTGTGTGTCTGCATGTTCTGATATAGGCTGACCATTGTGTAACATTGAGGGTGTGTGTGTGTGTGTGCTGGTATAGGCTGCATATTTTGTCACAGTGAGCTGTGTGTGTGTGTATGTGTAGGTACAGGCTGTGCATTGAGTCACAGTGTGGGGTGTGTGTGTGATGTTATATTCTGTGCACTAGGAGAGACTGATCCGTGTGTGTGTGCTGGTATAATCTGAACATTGAGTCACAGTGTGGTGTGGTGTGTGTGCCTTTGCTGGTATGGACTGTGCATTGAATCCCAGCCCTGTGTTAGTGTTTGTGTATTTGGTGCTGTAGAGTCTGCATGAGTCATAGTAAGATGTGTGTGTGTGTACTGCTATAGGCTGTACACTGAGACATATTAAGGTGTGTTTCTGTGTGTGTGTGTGCGGGTATAGGCTATATATTGACTCACATTGAGCCATGTGTTTGTATGTGCTACTATACGCTATTCATTGAGTCTCAGTGAGCCATTGTTGTGTGTGTCTGTTTACTTGTATGGGCTTGGCATTGAGTCACAGAGAGGTGTTTGTGTGTGTCTGTGTGTCTGTGTGGTGGTATAAACTGCATTGAGTCACACGGCGGTGTGTGTGAGAGTGTGTGTGTGTGCAGGTACAGGCTGGTATTGAACCACAGTGAGCCGTGTGTGTGTGTGCTGGAATAGGCAGAGCATTGAGTCTCAGGTGTGTGTATGTGTGTGTGTATGCTGGTATGGTCTCTGCATTGATTCACTAAGGTGTGTTGTGTGTGTATGTACATGGAGCTGAAGACTGTACACTGATTCACAGTGAGCTGTGTGTGTATGTGTGTGTGTGTGTGATGGTATGGGCTTTGCATTGAGTCACTGAGGTGTGTGTCTGTGTGTGTATACCTGGAACTACAGACTGTGCACTGATTCACAATGAGCCATGTGTGAATGTGTGTATGTGATAGTATAGGGTGTTCATAGAGTCACAATGAGCCGTGCATATGTGTCTTTGCATGGGTGTTGTGGTATAGGGTCTGCATTGTGTCACAGTGACTGTGCGTGTGTGTGTGTGTGTGTTTGTGATGGTATAGTACATGCATTGTATCAGAGAGAGCCATGCATGCGTCTCTGTGTGTGTGTGCTGGCATAGGCATTACATTGTGTCACAGTGAGCCATGTGTTTGTATGCTGGTGGAGACTCTGCATTGAGTCACAGTAAGACTTGTGTGTGTGCCAGTACAGGCTGTGCAAGGAGTCAGTGAGTCATATATGTGTGTGTGTGTGTGTGTGTGTGCTGATATATGAAGTGCATTGAGTCCAAGTGAATCATGTATGTTTGTGTGTGTTTGTGGGTGCTGCTATAGGTGGTTCACTGAGTCACAGTCAGGTATGTGTGAGTGTTTGTGTGTTCTTGTATAGGCTGTGCATTGATTCACAGTGAGGCATGTGTGTAAGCTGGTACAGGAGGTGCATTGAGTCACAGTGATGGTTGTGTTTGTGTGTGTGTGTGTGCTGCAGTAGGCTGTGTATTGAGTCACAGAAAGTGGGTCTTTGTGTGTGTATGTGCATGTACAGGCTGCGGTTTGAGTCACAGTGATGGGTGTCTCTGTGTGGTGTTATAGGCTGTGCATTGAATCACAGCCCTGTGTTAGTGTTGTGTATTTGGTGCTGTAGAGTCTGCATGAGTCACAGTAAGGTGTGTGTGTGTGCTGCTATATGCTGAGAATTGAGTCACACCTAGGTGAGTGTATGTGTATGTGTATGCTGATATGGGATTTGCATTGAATCACTGAGCGGTGTGTGTTTGTGTGTGTGTGTACTGCTATAGTCTGTACACTGAGCCATGTTAAGGTGTGTTTCTGTGTGTGTGTGTGCGGGTATAGGCTATGCATTGACTCACATTGAGCCATGTGTTTGTATGTGCTAGTATACACTATTCATTGAGTCTCAGTGAGCCTTTGTTTTGTGTGTCTGTTTACTTGTATGGGCTTGGCATTGAGTCTCAGTCAGGTGTGTGTGTGTGTCTGTGTGGTGGTATCATCTGCATTGAGTCACACGGCGGTGTGTGTGAGAGTGTGTGTGTGTGCAGGTAGAGGCTGGTATTGAATGACAGTGAGCCGTGTGTGTGCCTGTGTGTGTGTGTGTGCTGGAATAGGCAGAGCATTGAGTCTCAGGTGTGTGTATGTGTGTGTGTATGCTGGTATGGTCTCTGCATTGATTCACTAAGGTGTGTTGTGTGTGTATGTACATGGAGCTGAAGACTGTACACTGATTCACAGTGAGCTGTGTGTGTATGTGTGTGTGTGTGTGATGGTATGGGCTTTGCATTGAGTCACTGAGGTGTGTGTCTGTGTGTGTATACCTGGAACTACAGACTGTGCACTGATTCACAATGAGCCATGTGTGAATGTGTGTATGTGATAGTATAGGGTGTGCATAGAGTCACAAAGAGCCGTGCATATGTGTCTTTGCATGGGTGTTGTGGTATAGGGTCTGCATTGTGTCACAGTGACTGTGCGTGTGTGTGTGTTTGTGATGGTATAGTACGTGCATTGAATCAGAGAGAGCCATGCATGTGTCTCTGTGTGTGTGTGCTGGCATAGGCATTACATTGAGTCACAGTGAGCCATGTGTTTGTATGCTGGTGTAGACTCTGCATTGAGTCACAGTAAGCCTTGTGTGTGTGCCAGTACAGGCTGTGCATTGAGTCAGTGAGTCATATGTGTGTGTGTGTTTGTGTGTGTGTGTGCTGGTTTAGGCAGTGCATTGAGTCCAATGAGCAGTGTATGTTTGTGTGTGTGTGTGTGTGCTGCTATAGGTGGTTCACTGAGTCACAGTCAGGTATGTGTGAGTGAGTGTTTGTGTGTTCTTCTATAGGCTGTGCATTGTTTCACAGTGAGCTCTGTGTGTATGGTGGTATAGGCGGTGCATTGAATCACAGTGATGGTTGTTTTTCTGTGTGTATGCTGCAGTAGGCTGTGAATTGAGTCACAGAAGGTGGGTCTTTGTGTGTGTATGTGCAGGTACAAGCTGCAGTTCGAGTCACAGTGATGGGTGTCTCTGTGTGATGTTATAGGCTGTGCATTGAATCACAGCGAGCCGTATTAGTGTGTGTACGTGTATTTGTGTATGCGTGTGTGTGTGTGATGGTACAGGCTGAACATTGAGTCACTGAGGTATGCATGTGTGTATGTGGTGTTACAGACTGTTCGTTAGGTCAAACTGAGCAATATGTGTGTGTAGGGGTGTGTGTGTACAGTTATTTGCTGTGCACTGTGTCACAGTGAACCATGTGTGTGTGGGGAGCTGGTATAGTCAGAGCACTGAGTCACAGTTGAATGTGTGGGAGTTGTTTGTGTATGTGTGTGTGTATTTGCTGGTGTAGACTGTGCATTGAGTCACAGTGAGTAGTGCGGTGTGTGTGTGCTGTGATGGTGTGGACTGTGGTTTTATCCACTTTGACCTGAACGGCTGTGTGTGTTTGTGTGTTTGTGTGTGTGTGTGTGTGCTGGCACTAGATGACAATTGAGACAGAGTGGGCTGTGTGTCTGTGTGTTCGCTGGTATAGACTCTGTATTGAGTCACTGTGAGCTGTGTGTGTATGTGTGTGCTCGTATAGGCTGTGCATTGAGTCACAGTGAGGTGTTTGTGTTTGTGTGTGCTGGTACAGGAAGCGTTTTGAGTCACAGTCTCGTGTGTGTGTGTGTGCATGTGAGTTTGTGTGCTGGTATGGGCTTTATTGTGCTGGTATGGGCTTTATTGACTCATGGGTGTGTGTGTGAGTGTGGGTGATACAGACTGCATTGAGTCACAGTGCGCTGTGTGTGTGTGTGCTGGTATAGGCGATTTATTGAGTACCAGTGAGCCATGTGTGAGTGCGTGTTGGTGTGTGTGTGTGTGTACTGGTATAGGCTGTGCATTGAGTCACAGTGAGGCCTGCATCTGTGCATGTCTGTGTTTGTGTGTGTGTGTTTGCTGGTATAGGCTGAGCTTTGAATCACTCTGAGGTGTGTGTGCATGTGCTGGTAAAATTGTGCCTTGATTCACTGTGCCATGTGAGTGTGTGTGCACGCTGGTATAGGTTGTGCATTGAGTCAGAGTGGGAGGTGTGTGTGTCTGTGTGTTCTGGTATAGGCTGACAATTGAGGCACACTGAGGTCTGTGTGCACATGTGTGTATATGTGTGCTGGTACAGCCTGCTCATTGAGTCATATTGAGTTTTGTGTGTGTGTGTGTGCAGGTAGAGGCAGCACATTGAGTCACAGTGAGGTGTATGTGTGTGATGTTATATGCTATGCACTGATTCATAGGGAGGTTTGTGTCTGTGTGTGTGCACTTTCTAGTTTAGGATTTGCATTGAATCACACTGAGCTGTGTTTTTGAGTGTCAGTATGTGTGCGTGTGTGGAGGTATGGGCTGTGGATTGACTCACATTTTGCCGTATGTGCTTCTCTGTGTGTGTATGTCTGCTAGCATATCCTGTGCACTAAGTCACAGGGAGCCATGTGTGTGTGTGTGTGTGTGTCCTGGTACAGAGTGTGCATTGATTCACAGTCAGCCATGTGTGTGTGTGTGAGTGCACTGGTATAGGATGTGCAGTGAGTCAGAGTGATGTGTGTGTGTGTCTGCATGTTCTGATATAGGCTGACCATTGTGTAACATTGAGGGTGTGTGTGTGTGTGTGCTGGTATAGGCTGCATATTTTGTCACAGTGAGCTGTGTGTGTGTGTATGTGTAGGTACAGGCTGTGCATTGAGTCACAGTGTGGGGTGTGTGTGTGATGTTATATTCTGTGCACTAGGAGAGACTGAGCCGTCTGTGTGTGCTGGTATAATCTGAACATTGAGTCACAGTGTGGTGTGGTGTGTGTGCCTTTGCTGGTATGGACTGTGCATTGAATCCCAGCCCTGTGTTAGTGTTTGTGTATTTGGTGCTGTAGAGTCTGCATGAGTCATAGTAAGATGTGTGTGTGTGTACTGCTATAGGCTGTACACTGAGCCATATTAAGGTGTGTTTCTGTGTGTGTGTGTGCGGGTATAGGCTATACATTGACTCACATTGAGCCATGTGTTTGTATGTGCTACTATACGCTATTCATTGAGTCTCAGTGAGCCATTGTTGTGTGTGTCTGTTTACTTGTATGGGCTTGGCATTGAGTCACAGAGAGGTGTTTGTGTGTGTCTGTGTGTCTGTGTGGTGGTATAAACTGCATTGAGTCACACGGCGGTGTGTGTGAGAGTGTGTGTGTGTGCAGGTACAGGCTGGTATTGAACCACAGTGAGCCGTGTGTGTGTGTGCTGGAATAGGCAGAGCATTGAGTCTCAGGTGTGTGTATGTGTGTGTGTATGCTGGTATGGTCTCTGCATTGATTCACTAAGGTGTGTTGTGTGTGTATGTACATGGAGCTGAAGACTGTACACTGATTCACAGTGAGCTGTGTGTGTATGTGTGTGTGTGTGTGATGGTATGGGCTTTGCATTGAGTCACTGAGGTGTGTGTCTGTGTGTGTATACCTGGAACTACAGACTGTGCACTGATTCACAATGAGCCATGTGTGAATGTGTGTATGTGATAGTATAGGGTGTTCATAGAGTCACAATGAGCCGTGCATATGTGTCTTTGCATGGGTGTTGTGGTATAGGGTCTGCATTGTGTCACAGTGACTGTGCGTGTGTGTGTGTGTGTGTGTGTTTGTGATGGTATAGTACATACATTGTATCAGAGAGAGCCATGCATGCGTCTCTGTGTGTGTGTGCTGGCATAGGCATTACATTGTGTCACAGTGAGCCATGTGTTTTTATGCTGGTGGAGACTCTGCATTGAGTCACAGTAAGACTTGTGTGTGTGCCAGTACAGGCTGTGCAAGGAGTCAGTGAGTCATATATGTGTGTGTGTGTGTGTGCTGATATATGAAGTGCATTGAGTCCAAGTGAATCATGTATGTTTGTGTGTGTTTGTGGGTGCTGCTATAGGTGGTTCACTGAGTCACAGTCAGGTATGTGTGAGTGTTTGTGTGTTCTTGTATAGGCTGTGCATTGATTCACAGTGAGGCATGTGTGTAAGCTGGTACAGGAGGTGCATTGAGTCACAGTGATGGTTGTGTTTGTGTGTGTGTGTGTGCTGCAGTAGGCTGTGTATTGAGTCACAGAAAGTGGGTCTTTGTGTGTGTATGTGCATGTACAGGCTGCGGTTTGAGTCACAGTGATGGGTGTCTCTGTGTGGTGTTATAGGCTGTGCATTGAATCACAGCCCTGTGTTAGTGTTGTGTATTTGGTGCTGTAGAGTCTGCATGAGTCACAGTAAGGTGTGTGTGTGTGCTGCTATATGCTGAGAATTGAGTCACACCTAGGTGAGTGTATGTGTATGTGTATGCTGATATGGGATTTGCATTGAATCACTGAACGGTGTGTGTTTGTGTGTGTGTGTACTGCTATAGTCTGTACACTGAGACATGTTAAGGTGTGTTTCTGTGTGTGTGTGTGCGGGTATAGGCTATGCATTGACTCACATTGAGCCATGTGTTTGTATGTGCTAGTATACACTGTTCATTGAGTCTCAGTGAGCCTTTGTTTTGTGTGTCTGTTTACTTGTATGGGCTTGGCATTGAGTCTCAGACAGGTGTGTGTGTGTGTCTGTGTGTCTGTGTGGTGGTATCATCTGCATTGAGTCACACGGCGGTGTGTGTGAGAGTGTGTGTGTGTGCAGGTAGAGGCTGGTATTGAATGACAGTGAGCCGTGTGTGTGCCTGTGTGTGTGTGTGTGCTGGAATAGGCAGAGCATTGAGTCTCAGGTGTGTGTATGTGTGTGTGTATGCTGGTATGGTCTCTGCATTGATTCACTAAGGTGTGTTGTGTGTGTATGTACATGGAGCTGAAGACTGTACACTGATTCACAGTGAGCTGTGTGTGTATGTGTGTGTGTGTGTGATGGTATGGGCTTTGCATTGAGTCACTGAGGTGTGTGTCTGTGTGTGTATACCTGGAACTACAGACTGTGCACTGATTCACAATGAGCCATGTGTGAATGTGTGTATGTGATAGTATAGGGTGTGCATAGAGTCACAAAGAGCCGTGCATATGTGTCTTTGCATGGGTGTTGTGGTATAGGGTCTGCGTTGTGTCACAGTGACTGTGCGTGTGTGTGTGTTTGTGATGGTATAGTACGTGCATTGAATCAGAGAGAGCCATGCATGTGTCTCTGTGTGTGTGTGCTGGCATAGGCATTACATTGAGTCACAGTGAGCCATGTGTTTGTATGCTGGTGTAGACTCTGCATTGAGTCACAGTAAGCCTTGTGTGTGTGCCAGTACAGGCTGTGCATTGAGTCAGTGAGTCATATGTGTGTGTGTGTTTGTGTGTGTGTGTGCTGGTTTAGGCAGTGCATTGAGTCCAATGAGCAGTGTATGTTTGTGTGTGTGTGTGTGTGCTGCTATAGGTGGTTCACTGAGTCACAGTCAGGTATGTGTGAGTGAGTGTTTGTGTGTTCTTCTATAGGCTGTGCATTGTTTCACAGTGAGCTCTGTGTGTATGGTGGTATAGGCGGTGCATTGAATCACAGTGATGGTTGTTTTTCTGTGTGTATGCTGCAGTAGGCTGTGAATTGAGTCACAGAAGGTGGGTCTTTGTGTGTGTATGTGCAGGTACAAGCTGCAGTTCGAGTCACAGTGATGGGTGTCTCTGTGTGATGTTATAGGCTGTGCATTGAATCACAGCGAGCCGTATTAGTGTGTGTACGTGTATTTGTGTATGCGTGTGTGTGTGTGATGGTACAGGCTGAACATTGAGTCACTGAGGTATGCATGTGTGTATGTGGTGTTACAGACTGTTCGTTAGGTCAAACTGAGCAATATGTGTGTGTAGGGGTGTGTGTGTACAGTTATTTGCTGTGCACTGAGTCACAGTGAACCATGTGTGTGTGGGGAGCTGGTATAGTCAGAGCACTGAGTCACAGTTGAATGTGTGGGAGTTGTTTGTGTATGTGTGTGTGTATTTGCTGGTGTAGACTGTGCATTGAGTCACAGTGAGTAGTGCGGTGTGTGTGTGCTGTGATGGTGTGGACTGTGGTTTTATCCACTTTGACCTGAACGGCTGTGTGTGTTTGTGTGTTTGTGTGTGTGTGTGTGTGCTGGCACTAGATGACAGTTGAGACAGAGTGGGCTGTGTGTCTGTGTGTGCGCTGGTATAGACTCTGTATTGAGTCACTGTGAGCTGTGTGTGTATGTGTGTGCTCGTATAGGCTGTGCATTGAGTCACAGTGAGGTGTTTGTGTGTGTGTGTGCTGGTACAGGAAGCGTTTTGAGTCACAGTCTCGTGTGTGTGTGTGTGCATGTGAGTTTGTGTGCTGGTATGGGCTTTATTGTGCTGGTATGGGCTTTATTGACTCATGGGTGTGTGTGTGAGTGTGGGTGATACAGACTGCATTGAGTCACAGTGCGCTGTGTGTGTGTGTGCTGGTATAGGCGATTTACTGAGTACCAGTGAGCCATGTGTGAGTGCGTGTTGGTGTGTGTGTGTGTGTACTGGTATAGGCTGTGCATTGAGTCACAGTGAGGCCTGCATCTGTGCATGTCTGTGTTTGTGTGTGTGTGTTTGCTGGTATAGGCTGAGCTTTGAATCACTCTGAGGTGTGTGTGCATGTGCTGGTAAAATTGTGCCTTGATTCACTGTGCCATGTGAGTGTGGGTGCACGCTGGTATAGGTTGTGCATTGAGTCAGAGTGGGAGGTGTGTGTGTCTGTGTGTTCTGGTATAGGCTGACAATTGAGGCACACTGAGGTCTGTGTGCACATGTGTGTATATGTGTGCTGGTACAGCCTGCTCATTGAGTCATATTGAGTTTTTTGTGTGTGTGTGTGCAGGTAGAGGCAGCACATTGAGTCACAGTGAGGTGTATGTGTGTGATGTTATATGCTATGCACTGATTCATAGGGAGGTTTGTGTCTGTGTGTGTGCACTTTCTAGTTTAGGATTTGCATTGAATCACACTGAGCTGTGTTTTTGAGTGTCAGTATGTGTGCGTGTGTGGAGGTATGGGCTGTGGATTGACTCACATTTTGCCGTATGTGCTTCTCTGTGTGTGTATGTCTGCTAGCATATCCTGTCCACTGAGTCACAAGGAGCCATGTGTGTGTGTGTGTGTGTCCTGGTACAGAGTGTGCATTGATTCACAGTCAGCCATGTGTGTGTGTGTGTGAGTGCACTGGTATAGGATGTGCAGTGAGTCAGAGTGATGTGTGTGTGTGTCTGCATGTTCTGATATAGGCTGACCATTGTGTAACATTGAGGGTGTGTGTGTGTGTGTGCTGGTATAGGCTGCATATTTTGTCACAGTGAGCTGTGTGTGTGTGTATGTGTAGGTACAGGCTGTGCATTGAGTCACAGTGTGGGGTGTGTGTGTGATGTTATATTCTGTGCACTAGGACAGAGTGAGCCGTGTGTGTGTGCTGGTATAATCTGAACATTGAGTCACAGTGTGGTGTGGTGTGTGTGCCTTTGCTGGTATGGACTGTGCATTGAATCCCAGCCCTGTGTTCGTGTTTGTGTATTTGGTGCTGTAGAGTCTGCATGAGTCACAGTAAGATGTGTGTGTGTGTACTGCTATAGGCTGTACACTGAGCCATATTAAGCTGTGTTTCTGTGTGTGTGTGTGCGGGTATAGGCTATGCATTGACTCACATTGAGCCATGTGTTTGTATGTGCTACTATATGCTATTCATTGAGTGTCAGTGAGCCATTGTTGTGTGTGTCTGTTTACTTGTATGGGCTTGGCATTGAGTCACAGAGAGGTGTTTGTGTGTGTTTGTGTGTCTGTGTGGTGGTATAAACTGCATTGAGTCACACGGCGGTGTGTGTGAGAGTGTGTGTGTGTGCAGGTACAGGCTGGTATTGAACCACAGTGAGCCGTGTGTGTGTGTGCTGGAATAGGCAGAGCATTGAGTCTCAGGTGTGTGTATGTGTGTGTGTATGCTGGTATGGTCTCTGCATTGATTCACTAAGGTGTGTTGTGTGTGTATGTACATGGAGCTGAAGACTGTACACTGATTCACAGTGAGCTGTGTGTGTATGTGTGTGTGTGTGTGATGGTATGGGCTTTGCATTGAGTCACTGAGGTGTGTGTCTGTGTGTGTATACCTGGAACTACAGACTGTGCACTGATTCACAATGAGCCATGTGTGAATGTGTGTATGTGATAGTATAGGGTGTTCATAGAGTCACAATGAGCCGTGCATATGTGTCTTTGCATGGGTGTTGTGGTATAGGGTCTGCATTGTGTCACAGTGACTGTGCGTGTGTGTGTGTGTGTGTGTTTGTGATGGTATAGTACATGCATTGTATCAGAGAGAGCCATGTATGCATCTCTGTGTGTGTGTGCTGGCATAGGCATTACATTGTGTCACAGTGAGCCATGTGTTTGTATGCTGGTGGAGACTCTGCATTGAGTCACAGTAAGACTTGTGTGTGTGCCAGTACAGGCTGTGCAAGGAGTCAGTGAGTCATATATGTGTGTGTGTGTGTGTGTGTGTGCTGATATATGAAGTGCATTGAGTCCAAGTGAATCATGTATGTTTGTGTGTGTTTGTGGGTGCTGCTATAGGTGGTTCACTGAGTCACAGTCAGGTATGTGTGAGTGTTTGTGTGTTCTTGTATAGGCTGTGCATTGATTCACAGTGAGGCATGTGTGTAAGCTGGTACAGGAGGTGCATTGAGTCACAGTGATGGTTGTGTTTGTGTGTGTGTGTGTGCTGCAGTAGGCTGTGTATTGAGTCACAGAAAGTGGGTCTTTGTGTGTGTATGTGCATGTACAGGCTGCGGTTTGAGTCACAGTGATGGGTGTCTCTGTGTGGTGTTATAGGCTGTGCATTGAATCACAGCCCTGTGTTAGTGTTGTGTATTTGGTGCTGTAGAGTCTGCATGAGTCACAGTAAGGTGTGTGTGTGTGCTGCTATATGCTGAGAATTGAGTCACACCTAGGTGAGTGTATGTGTATGTGTATGCTGATATGGGATTTGCATTGAATCACTGAGCGGTGTGTGTTTGTGTGTGTGTGTACTGCTATAGTCTGTACACTGAGCCATGTTAAGGTGTGTTTCTGTGTGTGTGTGTGCGGGTATAGGCTATGCATTGACTCACATTGAGCCATGTGTTTGTATGTGCTAGTATACACTGTTCATTTAGTCTCAGTGAGCCTTTGTTTTGTGTGTCTGTTTACTTGTATGGGCTTGGCATTGAGTCTCAGTCAGGTGTGTGTGTGTGTCTGTGTGGTGGTATCATCTGCATTGAGTCACACGGCGGTGTGTGTGAGAGTGTGTGTGTGTGCAGGTAGAGGCTGGTATTGAATGACAGTGAGCCGTGTGTGTGCCTGTGTGTGTGTGTGTGCTGGAATAGGCAGAGCATTGAGTCTCAGGTGTGTGTATGTGTGTGTGTATGCTGGTATGGTCTCTGCATTGATTCACTAAGGTGTGTTGTGTGTGTATGTACATGGAGCTGAAGACTGTACACTGATTCACAGTGAGCTGTGTGTGTATGTGTGTGTGTGTGTGATGGTATGGGCTTTGCATTGAGTCACTGAGGTGTGTGTCTGTGTGTGTATACCTGGAACTACAGACTGTGCACTGATTCACAATGAGCCATGTGTGAATGTGTGTATGTGATAGTATAGGGTGTGCATAGAGTCACAATGAGCCGTGCATATGTGTCTTTGCATGGGTGTTGTGGTATAGGGTCTGCGTTGTGTCACAGTGACTGTGCGTGTGTGTGTGCTTGTGATGGTATAGTACGTGCATTGAATCAGAGAGAGCCATGCATGTGTCTCTGTGTGTGTGTGCTGGCATAGGCATTACATTGAGTCACAGTGAGCCATGTGTTTGTATGCTGGTGTAGACTCTGCATTGAGTCACAGTAAGCCTTGTGTGTGTGCCAGTACAGGCTGTGCATTGAGTCAGTGAGTCATATGTGTGTGTGTGTTTGTGTGTGTGTGTGCTGGTTTAGGCAGTGCATTGAGTCCAATGAGCAGTGTATGTTTGTGTGTGTGTGTGTGTGCTGCTATAGGTGGTTCACTGAGTCACAGTCAGGTATGTGTGAGTGAGTGTTTGTGTGTTCTTCTATAGGCTGTGCATTGATTCACACTGAGCTCTGTGTGTATGGTGGTATAGGCGGTGCATTGAATCACAGTGATGGTTGTTTTTCTGTGTGTATGCTGCAGTAGGCTGTGAATTGAGTCACAGAAGGTGGGTCTTTGTGTGTGTATGTGCAGGTACAAGCTGCAGTTCGAGTCACAGTGATGGGTGTCTCTGTGTGATGTTATAGGCTGTGCATTGAATCACAGCGAGCCGTATTAGTGTGTGTACGTGTATTTGTGTATGCGTGTGTGTGTGTGATGGTACAGGCTGAACATTGAGTCACTGAGGTGTGCATGTGTGTATGTGGTGTTACAGACTGTTTGTTAGGTCAAACTGAGCAATATGTGTGTGTAGGGGTGTGTGTGTACAGTTATTTGCTGTGCACTGAGTCACAGTGAACCATGTGTGTGTGGGGAGCTGGTATAGTCAGAGCACTGAGTCACAGTTGAATGTGTGGGAGTTGTTTGTGTATGTGTGTGTGTATTTGCTGGTGTAGACTGTGCATTGAATCACAGTGAGTAGTGCGGTGTGTGTGTGCTGTGATGGTGTGGACTGTGGTTTTATCCACTTTGACCTGAACGGCTGTGTGTGTTTGTGTGTTTGTGTGTGTGTGTGTGCTGGCACTAGATGACAGTTGAGACAGAGTGGGCTGTGTGTCTGTGTGTGCGCTGGTATAGACTCTGTATTGAGTCACTGTGAGCTGTGTGTGTATGTGTGTGCTCGTATAGGCTGTGCATTGAGTCACAGTGAGGTGTTTGTGTGTGTGTGTGCTGGTACAGGAAGCGTTTTGAGTCACAGTCTCGTGTGTGTGTGTGTGCATGTGAGTTTGTGTGCTGGTATGGGCTTTATTGTGCTGGTATGGACTTTATTGACTCATGGGTGTGTGTGTGAGTGTGGGTGATACAGACTGCATTGAGTCACAGTGCGCTGTGTGTGTGTGTGCTGGTATAGGCGATTTATTGAGTACCAGTGAGCCATGTGTGAGTGCGTGTTGGTGTGTGTGTGTGTGTACTGGTATAGGCTGTGCATTGAGTCACAGTGAGGCCTGCATCTGTGCATGTCTGTGTTTGTGTGTGTGTGTTTGCTGGTATAGGCTGAGCTTTGAATCACTCTGAGGTGTGTGTGCATGTGCTGGTAAAATTGTGCCTTGATTCACTGTGCCATGTGAGTGTGTGTGCACGCTGGTATAGGTTGTGCATTGAGTCAGAGTGGGAGGTGTGTGTGTCTGTGTGTTCTGGTATAGGCTGACAATTGAGGCACACTGAGGTCTGTGTGCACATGTGTGTATATGTGTGCTGGTACAGCCTGCTCATTGAGTCATATTGAGTTTTTTGTGTGTGTGTGTGCAGGTAGAGGCAGCACATTGAGTCACAGTGAGGTGTATGTGTGTGATGTTATATGCTATGCACTGATTCATAGGGAGGTTTGTGTCTGTGTGTGTGCACTTTCTAGTTTAGGATTTGCATTGAATCACACTGAGCTGTGTTTTTGAGTGTCAGTATGTGTGCGTGTGTGGAGGTATGGGCTGTGGATTGACTCACATTTTGCCGTATGTGCTTCTCTGTGTGTGTATGTCTGCTAGCATATCCTGTGCACTAAGTCACAGGGAGCCATGTGTGTGTGTGTGTGTGTGTCCTGGTACAGAGTGTGCATTGATTCACAGTCAGCCATGTGTGTGTGTGTGTGAGTGCACTGGTATAGGATGTGCAGTGAGTCAGAGTGATGTGTGTGTGTGTCTGCATGTTCTGATATAGGCTGACCATTGTGTAACATTGAGGGTGTGTGTGTGTGTGTGCTGGTATAGGCTGCATATTTTGTCACAGTGAGCTGTGTGTGTGTGTATGTGTAGGTACAGGCTGTGCATTGAGTCACAGTGTGGGGTGTGTGTGTGATGTTATATTCTGTGCACTAGGACAGAGTGAGCCGTGTGTGTGTGCTGGTATAATCTGAACATTGAGTCACAGTGTGGTGTGGTGTGTGTGCCTTTGCTGGTATGGACTGTGCATTGAATCCCAGCCCTGTGTTCGTGTTTGTGTATTTGGTGCTGTAGAGTCTGCATGAGTCACAGTAAGATGTGTGTGTGTGTACTGCTATAGGCTGTACACTGAGCCATATTAAGGTGTGTTTCTGTGTGTGTGTGTGCGGGTATAGGCTATGCATTGACTCACATTGAGCCATGTGTTTGTATGTGCTACTATACGCTATTCATTGAGTCTCAGTGAGCCATTGTTGTGTGTGTCTGTTTACTTGCATGGGCTTGGCATTGAGTCACAGAGAGGTGTTTGTGTGTGTTTGTGTGTCTGTGTGGTGGTATAAACTGCATTGAGTCACACGGCGGTGTGTGTGAGAGTGTGTGTGTGTGCAGGTACAGGCTGGTATTGAACCACAGTGAGCCGTGTGTGTGTGTGCTGGAATAGGCAGAGCATTGAGTCTCAGGTGTGTGTATGTGTGTGTGTATGCTGGTATGGTCTCTGCATTGATTCACTAAGGTGTGTTGTGTGTGTATGTACATGGAGCTGAAGACTGTACACTGATTCACAGTGAGCTGTGTGTGTATGTGTGTGTGTGTGTGATGGTATGGGCTTTGCATTGAGTCACTGAGGTGTGTGTCTGTGTGTGTATACCTGGAACTACAGACTGTGCACTGATTCACAATGAGCCATGTGTGAATGTGTGTATGTGATAGTATAGGGTGTTCATAGAGTCACAATGAGCCGTGCATATGTGTCTTTGTATGGGTGTTGTGGTATAGGGTCTGCATTGTGTCACAGTGACTGTGCGTGTGTGTGTGTGTGTGTTTGTGATGGTATAGTACATGCATTGTATCAGAGAGAGCCATGCATGCGTCTCTGTGTGTGTGTGCTGGCATAGGCATTACATTGAGTCACAGTGAGCCATGTGTTTGTATGCTGGTGGAGACTCTGCATTGAGTCACAGTAAGACTTGTGTGTGTGCCAGTACAGGCTGTGCAAGGAGTCAGTGAGTCATATATGTGTGTGTGTGTGTGTGTGTGTGCTGATATATGAAGTGCATTGAGTCCAAGTGAATCATGTATGTTTGTGTGTGTTTGTGGGTGCTGCTATAGGTGGTTCACTGAGTCACAGTCAGGTATGTGTGAGTGTTTGTGTGTTCTTGTATAGGCTGTGCATTGATTCACAGTGAGGCATGTGTGTAAGCTGGTACAGGAGGTGCATTGAGTCACAGTGATGGTTGTGTTTGTGTGTGTGTGTGTGCTGCAGTAGGCTGTGTATTGAGTCACAGAAAGTGGGTCTTTGTGTGTGTATGTGCATGTACAGGCTGCGGTTTGAGTCACAGTGATGGGTGTCTCTGTGTGGTGTTATAGGCTGTGCATTGAATCACAGCCCAGTGTTAGTGTTGTGTATTTGGTGCTGTAGAGTCTGCATGAGTCACAGTAAGGTGTGTGTGTGTGCTGCTATATGCTGAGAATTGAGTCACACCTAGGTGAGTGTATGTGTATGTGTATGCTGATATGGGATTTGCATTGAATCACTGAGCGGTGTGTGTTTGTGTGTGTGTGTACTGCTATAGTCTGTACACTGAGCCATGTTAAGGTGTGTTTCTGTGTGTGTGTGTGCGGGTATAGGCTATGCATTGACTCACATTGAGCCATGTGTTTGTATGTGCTAGTATACACTGTTCATTGAGTCTCAGTGAGCCTTTGTTTTGTGTGTCTGTTTACTTGTATGGGCTTGGCATTGAGTCTCAGTCAGGTGTGTGTGTGTGTCTGTGTGGTGGTATCATCTGCATTGAGTCACACGGCGGTGTGTGTGAGAGTGTGTGTGTGTGCAGGTAGAGGCTGGTATTGAATGACAGTGAGCCATGTGTGTGCCTGTGTGTGTGTGTGTGTGCTGGAATAGGCAGAGCATTGAGTCTCAGGTGTGTGTATGTGTGTGTGTATGCTGGTATGGTCTCTGCATTGATTCACTAAGGTGTGTTGTGTGTGTATGTACATGGAGCTGAAGACTGTACACTGATTCACAGTGAGCTGTGTGTGTATGTGTGTGTGTGTGTGATGGTATGGGCTTTGCATTGAGTCACTGAGGTGTGTGTCTGTGTGTGTATACCTGGAACTACAGACTGTGCACTGATTCACAATGAGCCATGTGTGAATGTGTGTATGTGATAGTATAGGGTGTGCATAGAGTCACAAAGAGCCGTGCATATGTGTCTTTGCATGGGTGTTGTGGTATAGGGTCTGCGTTGTGTCACAGTGACTGTGCGTGTGTGTGTGTTTGTGATGGTATAGTACGTGCATTGAATCAGAGAGAGCCATGCATGTGTCTCTGTGTGTGTGTGCTGGCATAGGCATTACATTGAGTCACAGTGAGCCATGTGTTTGTATGCTGGTGTAGAATCTGCATTGAGTCACAGTAAGCCTTGTGTGTGTGCCAGTACAGGCTGTGCATTGAGTCAGTGAGTCATATGTGTGTGTGTGTTTGTGTGTGTGTGTGTGCTGGTTTAGGCAGTGCATTGAGTCCAATGAGCAGTGTATGTTTGTGTGTGTGTGTGTGTGCTGCTATAGGTGGTTCACTGAGTCACAGTCAGGTATGTGTGAGTGAGTGTTTGTGTGTTCTTCTATAGGCTGTGCATTGATTCACAGTGAGCTCTGTGTGTATGGTGGTATAGGCGGTGCATTGAATCACAGTGATGGTTGTTTTTCTGTGTGTATGCTGCAGTAGGCTGTGAATTGAGTCACAGAAGGTGGGTCTTTGTGTGTGTATGTGCAAGTACAAGCTGCAGTTCGAGTCACAGTGATGGGTGTCTCTATGTGATGTTATAGGCTGTGCATTGAATCACAGCGAGCCGTATTAGTGTGTGTACGTGTATTTGTGTATGCGTGTGTGTGTGTGATGGTACAGGCTGAACATTGAGTCACTGAGGTGTGCATGTGTGTATGTGGTGTTACAGACTGTTCGTTAGGTCAAACTGAGCAATATGTGTGTGTAGGGGTGTGTGTGTACAGTTATTTGCTGTGCACTGAGTCACAGTGAACCATGTGTGTGTGGGGAGCTGGTATAGTCAGAGCACTGAGTCACAGTTGAATGTGTGGGAGTTGTTTGTGTATGTGTGTGTGTATTTGCTGGTGTAGACTGTGCATTGAGTCACAGTGAGTAGTGCGGTGTGTGTGTGCTGTGATGGTGTGGACTGTGGTTTTATCCACTTTGACCTGAACGGCTGTGTGTGTTTGTGTGTTTGTGTGTGTGCTGGCACTAGATGACAATTGAGACAGAGTGGGCTGTGTGTCTGTGTGTGCGCTGGTATAGACTCTGTATTGAGTCACTGTGAGCTGTGTGTGTATGTGTGTGCTCGTATAGGCTGTGCATTGAGTCACAGTGAGGTGTTTGTGTGTGTGTGTGCTGGTACAGGAAGCGTTTTGAGTCACAGTCTCGTGTGTGTGTGTGTGCATGTGAGTTTGTGTGCTGGTATGGGCTTTATTGTGCTGGTATGGGCTTTATTGACTCATGGGTGTGTGTGTGAGTGTGGGTGATACAGACTGCATTGAGTCACAGTGCGCTGTGTGTGTGTGTGCTGGTATAGGCGATTTACTGAGTACCAGTGAGCCATGTGTGAGTGCGTGTTGGTGTGTGTGTGTGTGTACTGGTATAGGCTGTGCATTGAGTCACAGTGAGGCCTGCATCTGTGCATGTCTGTGTTTGTGTGTGTGTGTTTGCTGGTATAGGCTGAGCTTTGAATCACTCTGAGGTGTGTGTGCATGTGCTGGTAAAATTGTGCCTTGATTCACTGTGCCATGTGAGTGTGGGTGCACGCTGGTATAGGTTGTGCATTGAGTCAGAGTGGGAGGTGTGTGTGTCTGTGTGTTCTGGTATAGGCTGACAATTGAGGCACACTGAGGTCTGTGTGCACATGTGTGTATATGTGTGCTGGTACAGCCTGCTCATTGAGTCATATTGAGTTTTTTGTGTGTGTGTGTGCAGGTAGAGGCAGCACATTGAGTCACAGTGAGGTGTATGTGTGTGATGTTATATGCTATGCACTGATTCATAGGGAGGTTTGTGTCTGTGTGTGTGCACTTTCTAGTTTAGGATTTGCATTGAATCACACTGAGCTGTGTTTTTGAGTGTCAGTATGTGTGCGTGTGTGGAGGTATGGGCTGTGGATTGACTCACATTTTGCCGTATGTGCTTCTCTGTGTGTGTATGTCTGCTAGCATATCCTGTCCACTGAGTCACAAGGAGCCATGTGTGTGTGTGTGTGTGTCCTGGTACAGAGTGTGCATTGATTCACAGTCAGCTGTGTGTGTGTGTGTGAGTGCACTGGTATAGGATGTGCAGTGAGTCAGAGTGCTGTGTGTGTGTGTCTGCATGTTCTGATATAGGCTGACCATTGTGTAACATTGAGGGTGTGTGTGTGTGTGTGCTGGTATAGGCTGCATATTTTGTCACAGTGAGCTGTGTGTGTGTGTATGTGTAGGTACAGGCTGTGCATTGAGTCACAGTGTGGGGTGTGTGTGTGATGTTATATTCTGTGCACTAGGACAGAGTGAGCCGTGTGTGTGTGCTGGTATAATCTGAACATTGAGTCACAGTGTGGTGTGGTGTGTGTGCCTTTGCTGGTATGGACTGTGCATTGCATCCCAGCCCTGTGTTAGTGTTTGTGTATTTGGTGCTGTAGAGTCTGCATGAGTCACAGTAAGATGTGTGTGTGTGTACTGCTATAGGCTGTACACTGAGCCATATTAAGCTGTGTTTCTGTGTGTGTGTGTGCGGGTATAGGCTATGCATTGACTCACATTGAGCCATGTGTTTGTATGTGCTACTATATGCTATTCATTGAGTGTCAGTGAGCCATTGTTGTGTGTGTCTGTTTACTTGTATGGGCTTGGCATTGAGTCACAGAGAGGTGTTTGTGTGTGTTTGTGTGTCTGTGTGGTGGTATAAACTGCATTGAGTCACACGGCGGTGTGTGTGAGAGTGTGTGTGTGTGCAGGTACAGGCTGGTATTGAACCACAGTGAGCCGTGTGTGTGTGTGCTGGAATAGGCAGAGCATTGAGTCTCAGGTGTGTGTATGTGTGTGTGTATGCTGGTATGGTCTCTGCATTGATTCACTAAGGTGTGTTGTGTGTGTATGTACATGGAGCTGAAGACTGTACACTGATTCACAGTGAGCTGTGTGTGTATGTGTGTGTGTGTGTGATGGTATGGGCTTTGCATTGAGTCACTGAGGTGTGTGTCTGTGTGTGTATACCTGGAACTACAGACTGTGCACTGATTCACAATGAGCCATGTGTGAATGTGTGTATGTGATAGTATAGGGTGTTCATAGAGTCACAATGAGCCGTGCATATGTGTCTTTGCATGGGTGTTGTGGTATAGGCTGTGCATTGTGTCACAGTGACTGTGCGTGTGTGTGTGTTTGTGATGGTATAGTACATGCATTGTATCAGAGAGAGCCATGCATGCGTCTCTGTGTGTGTGTGCTGGCATAGGCATTACATTGTGTCACAGTGAGCCATGTGTTTGTATGCTGGTGGAGACTCTGCATTGAGTCACAGTAAGCCTTGTGTGTGTGCCAGTACAGGCTGTGCAAGGAGTCAGTGAGTCATATATGTGTGTGTGTGTGTGTGTGTGCTGATATATGAAGTGCATTGAGTCCAAGTGAATCATGTATGTTTGTGTGTGTTTGTGGGTGCTGCTATAGGTGGTTCACTGAGTCACAGTCAGGTATGTGTGAGTGTTTGTGTGTTCTTGTATAGGCTGTGCATTGATTCACAGTGAGGCATGTGTGTAAGCTGGTACAGGAGGTGCATTGAGTCACAGTGATGGTTGTGTTTGTGTGTGTGTGTGTGCTGCAGTAGGCTGTGTATTGAGTCACAGAAAGTGGGTCCTTGTGTGTGTATGTTCATGTACAGGCTGCGGTTTGAGCCACAGTGATGGGTGTCTCTGTGTGGTGTTATAGGCTGTGCATTGAATCACAGCCCTGTGTTAGTGTTGTGTATTTGGTGCTGTAGAGTCTGCATGAGTCACAGTAAGGTGTGTGTGTGTGCTGCTATATGCTGAGAATTGAGTCACACCTAGGTGAGTGTATGTGTATGTGTATGCTGATATGGGATTTGCATTGAATCACTGAACGGTGTGTGTTTGTGTGTGTGTGTACTGCTATAGTCTGTACACTGAGACATGTTAAGGTGTGTTTCTGTGTGTGTGTGTGCGGGTATAGGCTATGCATTGACTCACATTGAGCCATGTGTTTGTATGTGCTAGTATACACTATTCATTGAGTCTCAGTGAGCCTTTGTTTTGTGTGTCTGTTTACTTGTATGGGCTTGGCATTGAGTCTCAGACAGGTGTGTGTGTGTGTCTGTGTGTCTGTGTGGTGGTATCATCTGCATTGAGTCACATGGCAGTGTGTGTGAGAGTGTGTGTGTGTGCAGGTACAGGCTGGTATTGAATGACAGTGAGCCATGTGTGTGCCTGTGTGTGTGTGTGTGCTGGAATAGGCAGAGCATTGAGTCTCAGGTGTGTGTATGTGTGTGTGTAGGCTGGTATGGTCTCTGCATTGATTCACTAAGGTGTGTTGTGTGTGTATGTACATGGAGCTGAAGACTGTACACTGATTCACAGTGAGCTGTGTGTGTATGTGTGTGTGTGTGTGATGGTATGGGCTTTGCATTGAGTCACTGAGGTGTGTGTCTGTGTGTGTATACCTGGAACTACAGACTGTGCACTGATTCACAATGAGCCATGTGTGAATGTGTGTATGTGATAGTATAGGGTGTGCATAGAGTCACAAAGAGCCATGCATATGTGTCTTTGCATGGGTGTTGTGGTATAGGGTCTGCGTTGTGTCACAGTGACTGTGCGTGTGTGTGTGCTTGTGATGGTATAGTACGTGCATTGAATCAGAGAGAGCCATGCATGTGTCTCTGTGTGTGTGTGCTGGCATAGGCATTACATTGAGTCACAGTGAGCCATGTGTTTGTATGCTGGTGTAGACTCTGCATTGAGTCACAGTAAGCCTTGTGTGTGTGCCAGTACAGGCTGTGCATTGAGTCAGTGAGTCATATGTGTGTGTGTGTTTGTGTGTGTGTGTGCTGGTTTAGGCAGTGCATTGAGTCCAATGAGCAGTGTATGTTTGTGTGTGTGTGTGTGTGCTGCTATAGGTGGTTCACTGAGTCACAGTCAGGTATGTGTGAGTGAGTGTTTGTGTGTTCTTCTATAGGCTGTGCATTGATTCACAGTGAGCTCTGTGTGTATGGTGGTATAGGCGGTGCATTGAATCACAGTGATGGTTGTTTTTCTGTGTGTATGCTGCAGTAGGCTGTGAATTGAGTCACAGAAGGTGGGTCTTTGTGTGTGTATGTGCAGGTACAAGCTGCAGTTCGAGTCACAGTGATGGGTGTCTCTGTGTGATGTTATAGGCTGTGCATTGAATCACAGCGAGCCGTATTAGTGTGTGTACGTGTATTTGTGTATGCGTGTGTGTGTGTGATGGTACAGGCTGAACATTGAGTCACTGAGGTGTGCATGTGTGTATGTGGTGTTACAGACTGTTCGTTAGGTCAAACTGAGCAATATGTGTGTGTAGGGGTGTGTGTGTACAGTTATTTGCTGTGCACTGAGTCACAGTGAACCATGTGTGTGTGGGGAGCTGGTATAGTCAGAGCACTGAGTCACAGTTGAATGTGTGGGAGTTGTTTGTGTATGTGTGTGTGTATTTGCTGGTGTAGACTGTGCATTGAGTCACAGTGAGTAGTGCGGTGTGTGTGTGCTGTGATGGTGTGGACTGTGGTTTTATCCACTTTGACCTGAACGGCTGTGTGTGTTTGTGTGTTTGTGTGTGTGTGTGTGCTGGCACTAGATGACAATTGAGACAGAGTGGGCTGTGTGTCTGTGTGTGCGCTGGTATAGACTCTGTATTGAGTCACTGTGAGCTGTGTGTGTATGTGTGTGCTCGTATAGGCTGTGCATTGAGTCACAGTGAGGTGTTTGTGTGTGTGTGTGCTGGTACAGGAAGCGTTTTGAGTCACAGTCTCGTTTGTGTGTGTGTGCATGTGAGTTTGTGTGCTGGTATGGGCTTTATTGTGCTGGTATGGGCTTTATTGACTCATGGGTGTGTGTGTGAGTGTGGGTGATACAGACTGCATTGAGTCACAGTGCGCTGTGTGTGTGTGTGCTGGTATAGGCGATTTATTGAGTACCAGTGAGCCATGTGTGAGTGCGTGTTGGTGTGTGTGTGTGTGTACTGGTATAGGCTGTGCATTGAGTCACAGTGAGGCCTGCATCTGTGCATGTCTGTGTTTGTGTGTGTGTGTTTGCTGGTATAGGCTGAGCTTTGAATCACTCTGAGGTGTGTGTGCATGTGCTGGTAAAATTGTGCCTTGATTCACTGTGCCATGTGAGTGTGTGTGCACGCTGTTATAGGTTGTGCATTGAGTCAGAGTGGGAGGTGTGTGTGTCTGTGTGTTCTGGTATAGGCTGACAATTGAGGCACACTGAGGTCTGTGTGCACATGTGTGTATATGTGTGCTGGTACAGCCTGCTCATTGAGTCATATTGAGTTTTGTGTGTGTGTGTGTGCAGGTAGAGGCAGCACATTGAGTCACAGTGAGGTGTATGTGTGTGATGTTATATGCTATGCACTGATTCATAGGGAGGTTTGTGTCTGTGTGTGTGCACTTTCTAGTTTAGGATTTGCATTGAATCACACTGAGCTGTGTTTTTGAGTGTCAGTATGTGTGCGTGTGTGGAGGTATGGGCTGTGGATTGACTCACATTTTGCCGTATGTGCTTCTCTGTGTGTGTATGTCTGCTAGCATATCCTGTGCACTAAGTCACAGGGAGCCATGTGTGTGTGTGTGTGTGTGTCCTGGTACAGAGTGTGCATTGATTCACAGTCAGCCATGTGTGTGTGTGTGTGAGTGCACTGGTATAGGATGTGCAGTGAGTCAGAGTGATGTGTGTGTGTGTCTGCATGTTCTGATATAGGCTGACCATTGTGTAACATTGAGGGTGTGTGTGTGTGTGTGCTGGTATAGGCTGCATATTTTGTCACAGTGAGCTGTGTGTGTGTGTATGTGTAGGTACAGGCTGTGCATTGAGTCACAGTGTGGGGTGTGTGTGTGATGTTATATTCTGTGCACTAGGACAGAGTGAGCCGTGTGTGTGTGCTGGTATAATCTGAACATTGAGTCACAGTGTGGTGTGGTGTGTGTGCCTTTGCTGGTATGGACTGTGCATTGCATCCCAGCCCTGTGTTAGTGTTTGTGTATTTGGTGCTGTAGAGTCTGCATGAGTCACAGTAAGATGTGTGTGTGTGTACTGCTATAGGCTGTACACTGAGCCATATTAAGCTGTGTTTCTGTGTGTGTGTGTGCGGGTATAGGCTATACATTGACTCACATTGAGCCATGTGTTTGTATGTGCTACTATACGCTATTCATTGAGTCTCAGTGAGCCATTGTTGTGTGTGTCTGTTTACTTGTATGGGCTTGGCATTGAGTCACAGAGAGGTGTTTGTGTGTGTTTGTGTGTCTGTGTGGTGGTATAAACTGCATTGAGTCACACGGCGGTGTGTGTGAGAGTGTGTGTGTGTGCAGGTACAGGCTGGTATTGAACCACAGTGAGCCGTGTGTGTGTGTGCTGGAATAGGCAGAGCATTGAGTCTCAGGTGTGTGTATGTGTGTGTGTATGCTGGTATGGTCTCTGCATTGATTCACTAAGGTGTGTTGTGTGTGTATGTACATGGAGCTGAAGACTGTACACTGATTCACAGTGAGCTGTGTGTGTATGTGTGTGTGTGTGTGATGGTATGGGCTTTGCATTGAGTCACTGAGGTGTGTGTCTGTGTGTGTATACCTGGAACTACAGACTGTGCACTGATTCACAATGAGCCATGTGTGAATGTGTGTATGTGATAGTATAGGGTGTTCATAGAGTCACAATGAGCCGTGCATATGTGTCTTTGCATGGGTGTTGTGGTATAGGCTGTGCATTGTGTCATAGTGACTGTGCGTGTGTGTGTGTGTGTGTCTGTGATGGTATAGTACATGCATTGTATCAGAGAGAGCCATGCATGCGTCTCTGTGTGTGTGTGCTGGCATAGGCATTACATTGAGTCACAGTGAGCCATGTGTTTGTATGCTGGTGTAGACTCTGCATTGAGTCACAGTAAGCCTTGTGTGTGTGCCAGTACAGGCTGTGCATTGAGTCAGTGAGTCATATGTGTGTGTGTGTTTGTGTGTGTGTGTGCTGGTTTAGGCAGTGCATTGAGTCCAATGAGCAGTGTATGTTTGTGTGTGTGTGTGTGCTGCTATAGGTGGTTCACTGAGTCACAGTCAGGTATGTGTGAGTGTTTGTGTGTTCTTGTATAGGCTGTGCATTGATTCACAGTGAGGCATGTGTGTAAGCTGGTACAGGAGGTGCATTGAGTCACAGTGATGGTTGTGTTTGTGTGTGTGTGTGTGCTGCAGTAGGCTGTGTATTGAGTCACAGAAAGTGGGTCTTTGTGTGTGTATGTGCATGTACAGGCTGCGGTTTGAGTCACAGTGATGGGTGTCTCTGTGTGGTGTTATAGGCTGTGCATTGAATCACAGCCCTGTGTTAGTGTTGTGTATTTGGTGCTGTAGAGTCTGCATGAGTCACAGTAAGGTGTGTGTGTGTGCTGCTATATGCTGAGAATTGAGTCACACCTAGGTGAGTGTATGTGTATGTGTATGCTGATATGGGATTTGCATTGAATCACTGAGCGGTGTGTGTTTGTGTGTGTGTGTACTGCTATAGTCTGTACACTGAGCCATGTTAAGGTGTGTTTCTGTGTGTGTGTGTGCGGGTATAGGCTATGCATTGACTCACATTGAGCCATGTGTTTGTATGTGCTAGTATACACTGTTCATTGAGTCTCAGTGAGCCTTTGTTTTGTGTGTCTGTTTACTTGTATGGGCTTGGCATTGAGTCTCAGTCAGGTGTGTGTGTGTGTCTGTGTGGTGGTATCATCTGCATTGAGTCACACGGCGGTGTGTGTGAGAGTGTGTGTGTGTGCAGGTAGAGGCTGGTATTGAATGACAGTGAACCGTGTGTGTGCCTGTGTGTGTGTGTGTGCTGGAATAGGCAGAGCATTGAGTCTCAGGTGTGTGTATGTGTGTGTGTATGCTGGTATGGTCTCTGCATTGATTCACTAAGGTGTGTTGTGTGTGTATGTACATGGAGCTGAAGACTGTACACTGATTCACAGTGAGCTGTGTGTGTATGTGTGTGTGTGTGTGATGGTATGGGCTTTGCATTGAGTCACTGAGGTGTGTGTCTGTGTGTGTATACCTGGAACTACAGACTGTGCACTGATTCACAATGAGCCATGTGTGAATGTGTGTATGTGATAGTATAGGGTGTGCATAGAGTCACAAAGAGCCGTGCATATGTGTCTTTGCATGGGTGTTGTGGTATAGGGTCTGCGTTGTGTCACAGTGACTGTGCGTGTGTGTGTGCTTGTGATGGTATAGTACGTGCATTGAATCAGAGAGAGCCATGCATGTGTCTCTGTGTGTGTGTGCTGGCATAGGCATTACATTGAGTCACAGTGAGCCATGTGTTTGTATGCTGGTGTAGACTCTGCATTGAGTCACAGTAAGCCTTGTGTGTGTGCCAGTACAGGCTGTGCATTGAGTCAGTGAGTCATATGTGTGTGTGTGTTTGTGTGTGTGTGTGCTGGTTTAGGCAGTGCATTGAGTCCAATGAGCAGTGTATGTTTGTGTGTGTGTGTGTGTGCTGCTATAGGTGGTTCACTGAGTCACAGTCAGGTATGTGTGAGTGAGTGTTTGTGTGTTCTTCTATAGGCTGTGCATTGATTCACAGTGAGCTCTGTGTGTATGGTGGTATAGGCGGTGCATTGAATCACAGTGATGGTTGTTTTTCTGTGTGTATGCTGCAGTAGGCTGTGAATTGAGTCACAGAAGGTGGGTCTTTGTGTGTGTATGTGCAGGTACAAGCTGCAGTTCGAGTCACAGTGATGGGTGTCTCTGTGTGATGTTATAGGCTGTGCATTGAATCACAGCGAGCCGTATTAGTGTGTGTACGTGTATTTGTGTATGCGTGTGTGTGTGTGATGGTACAGGCTGAACATTGAGTCACTGAGGTGTGCATGTGTGTATGTGGTGTTACAGACTGTTCGTTAGGTCAAACTGAGCAATATGTGTGTGTAGGGGTGTGTGTGTACAGTTATTTGCTGTGCACTGAGTCACAGTGAACCATGTGTGTGTGGGGAGCTGGTATAGTCAGAGCACTGAGTCACAGTTGAATGTGTGGGAGTTGTTTGTGTATGTGTGTGTGTATTTGCTGGTGTAGACTGTGCATTGAGTCACAGTGAGTAGTGCGGTGTGTGTGTGCTGTGATGGTGTGGACTGTGGTTTTATCCACTTTGACCTGAACGGCTGTGTGTGTTTGTGTGTTTGTGTGTGTGTGTGTGCTGGCACTAGATGACAGTTGAGACAGAGTGGGCTGTGTGTCTGTGTGTGCGCTGGTATAGACTCTGTATTGAGTCACTGTGAGCTGTGTGTGTATGTGTGTGCTCGTATAGGCTGTGCATTGAGTCACAGTGAGGTGTTTGTTTGTGTGTGTGCTGGTACAGGAAGCGTTTTGAGTCACAGTCTCGTGTGTGTGTGTGTGCATGTGAGTTTGTGTGCTGGTATGGGCTTTATTGTGCTGGTATGGACTTTATTGACTCATGGGTGTGTGTGTGAGTGTGGGTGATACAGACTGCATTGAGTCACAGTGCGCTGTGTGTGTGTGTGCTGGTATAGGCGATTTATTGAGTACCAGTGAGCCATGTGTGAGTGCGTGTTGGTGTGTGTGTGTGTGTACTGGTATAGGCTGTGCATTGAGTCACAGTGAGGCCTGCATCTGTGCATGTCTGTGTTTGTGTGTGTGTGTTTGCTGGTATAGGCTGAGCTTTGAATCACTCTGAGGTGTGTGTGCATGTGCTGGTAAAATTGTGCCTTGATTCACTGTGCCATGTGAGTGTGTGTGCACGCTGTTATAGGTTGTGCATTGAGTCAGAGTGGGAGGTGTGTGTGTCTGTGTGTTCTGGTATAGGCTGACAATTGAGGCACACTGAGGTCTGTGTGCACATGTGTGTATATGTGTGCTGGTACAGCCTGCTCATTGAGTCATATTGAGTTTTGTGTGTGTGTGTGTGCAGGTAGAGGCAGCACATTGAGTCACAGTGAGGTGTATGTGTGTGATGTTATATGCTATGCACTGATTCATAGGGAGGTTTGTGTCTGTGTGTGTGCACTTTCTAGTTTAGGATTTGCATTGAATCACACTGAGCTGTGTTTTTGAGTGTCAGTATGTGTGCGTGTGTGGAGGTATGGGCTGTGGATTGACTCACATTTTGCCGTATGTGCTTCTCTGTGTGTGTATGTCTGCTAGCATATCCTGTGCACTAAGTCACAGGGAGCCATGTGTGTGTGTGTGTGTGTGTCCTGGTACAGAGTGTGCATTGATTCACAGTCAGCCATGTGTGTGTGTGTGTGAGTGCACTGGTATAGGATGTGCAGTGAGTCAGAGTGATGTGTGTGTGTGTCTGCATGTTCTGATATAGGCTGACCATTGTGTAACATTGAGGGTGTGTGTGTGTGTGTGCTGGTATAGGCTGCATATTTTGTCACAGTGAGCTGTGTGTGTGTGTATGTGTAGGTACAGGCTGTGCATTGAGTCACAGTGTGGGGTGTGTGTGTGATGTTATATTCTGTGCACTAGGACAGAGTGAGCCGTGTGTGTGTGCTGGTATAATCTGAACATTGAGTCACAGTGTGGTGTGGTGTGTGTGCCTTTGCTGGTATGGACTGTGCATTGCATCCCAGCCCTGTGTTAGTGTTTGTGTATTTGGTGCTGTAGAGTCTGCATGAGTCACAGTAAGATGTGTGTGTGTGTACTGCTATAGGCTGTACACTGAGCCATATTAAGCTGTGTTTCTGTGTGTGTGTGTGCGGGTATAGGCTATACATTGACTCACATTGAGCCATGTGTTTGTATGTGCTACTATACGCTATTCATTGAGTCTCAGTGAGCCATTGTTGTGTGTGTCTGTTTACTTGTATGGGCTTGGCATTGAGTCACAGAGAGGTGTTTGTGTGTGTTTGTGTGTCTGTGTGGTGGTATAAACTGCATTGAGTCACACGGCGGTGTGTGTGAGAGTGTGTGTGTGTGCAGGTACAGGCTGGTATTGAACCACAGTGAGCCGTGTGTGTGTGTGCTGGAATAGGCAGAGCATTGAGTCTCAGGTGTGTGTATGTGTGTGTGTATGCTGGTATGGTCTCTGCATTGATTCACTAAGGTGTGTTGTGTGTGTATGTACATGGAGCTGAAGACTGTACACTGATTCACAGTGAGCTGTGTGTGTATGTGTGTGTGTGTGTGATGGTATGGGCTTTGCATTGAGTCACTGAGGTGTGTGTCTGTGTGTGTATACCTGGAACTACAGACTGTGCACTGATTCACAATGAGCCATGTGTGAATGTGTGTATGTGATAGTATAGGGTGTTCATAGAGTCACAATGAGCCGTGCATATGTGTCTTTGCATGGGTGTTGTGGTATAGGCTGTGCATTGTGTCACAGTGACTGTGCGTGTGTGTGTGTGTGTGTTTGTGATGGTATAGTACATGCATTGTATCAGAGAGAGCCATGCATGCGTCTCTGTGTGTGTGTGCTGGCATAGGCATTACATTGAGTCACAGTGAGCCATGTGTTTGTATGCTGGTGTAGACTCTGCATTGAGTCACAGTAAGCCTTGTGTGTGTGCCAGTACAGGCTGTGCATTGAGTCAGTGAGTCATATGTGTGTGTGTGTTTGTGTGTGTGTGTGCTGGTTTAGGCAGTGCATTGAGTCCAATGAGCAGTGTATGTTTGTGTGTGTGTGTGTGCTGCTATAGGTGGTTCACTGAGTCACAGTCAGGTATGTGTGAGTGTTTGTGTGTTCTTGTATAGGCTGTGCATTGATTCACAGTGAGGCATGTGTGTAAGCTGGTACAGGAGGTGCATTGAGTCACAGTGATGGTTGTGTTTGTGTGTGTGTGTGTGCTGCAGTAGGCTGTGTATTGAGTCACAGAAAGTGGGTCTTTGTGTGTGTATGTGCATGTACAGGCTGCGGTTTGAGTCACAGTGATGGGTGTCTCTGTGTGGTGTTATAGGCTGTGCATTGAATCACAGCCCTGTGTTAGTGTTGTGTATTTGGTGCTGTAGAGTCTGCATGAGTCACAGTAAGGTGTGTGTGTGTGCTGCTATATGCTGAGAATTGAGTCACACCTAGGTGAGTGTATGTGTATGTGTATGCTGATATGGGATTTGCATTGAATCACTGAGCGGTGTGTGTTTGTGTGTGTGTGTACTGCTATAGTCTGTACACTGAGCCATGTTAAGGTGTGTTTCTGTGTGTGTGTGTGCGGGTATAGGCTATGCATTGACTCACATTGAGCCATGTGTTTGTATGTGCTAGTATACACTGTTCATTGAGTCTCAGTGAGCCTTTGTTTTGTGTGTCTGTTTACTTGTATGGGCTTGGCATTGAGTCTCAGTCAGGTGTGTGTGTGTGTCTGTGTGGTGGTATCATCTGCATTGAGTCACACGGCGGTGTGTGTGAGAGTGTGTGTGTGTGCAGGTAGAGGCTGGTATTGAATGACAGTGAACCGTGTGTGTGCCTGTGTGTGTGTGTGTGCTGGAATAGGCAGAGCATTGAGTCTCAGGTGTGTGTATGTGTGTGTGTATGCTGGTATGGTCTCTGCATTGATTCACTAAGGTGTGTTGTGTGTGTATGTACATGGAGCTGAAGACTGTACACTGATTCACAGTGAGCTGTGTGTGTATGTGTGTGTGTGTGTGATGGTATGGGCTTTGCATTGAGTCACTGAGGTGTGTGTCTGTGTGTGTATACCTGGAACTACAGACTGTGCACTGATTCACAATGAGCCATGTGTGAATGTGTGTATGTGATAGTATAGGGTGTGCATAGAGTCACAAAGAGCCGTGCATATGTGTCTTTGCATGGGTGTTGTGGTATAGGGTCTGCGTTGTGTCACAGTGACTGTGCGTGTGTGTGTGCTTGTGATGGTATAGTACGTGCATTGAATCAGAGAGAGCCATGCATGTGTCTCTGTGTGTGTGTGCTGGCATAGGCATTACATTGAGTCACAGTGAGCCATGTGTTTGTATGCTGGTGTAGACTCTGCATTGAGTCACAGTAAGCCTTGTGTGTGTGCCAGTACAGGCTGTGCATTGAGTCAGTGAGTCATATGTGTGTGTGTGTTTGTGTGTGTGTGTGCTGGTTTAGGCAGTGCATTGAGTCCAATGAGCAGTGTATGTTTGTGTGTGTGTGTGTGTGCTGCTATAGGTGGTTCACTGAGTCACAGTCAGGTATGTGTGAGTGAGTGTTTGTGTGTTCTTCTATAGGCTGTGCATTGATTCACAGTGAGCTCTGTGTGTATGGTGGTATAGGCGGTGCATTGAATCACAGTGATGGTTGTTTTTCTGTGTGTATGCTGCAGTAGGCTGTGAATTGAGTCACAGAAGGTGGGTCTTTGTGTGTGTATGTGCAGGTACAAGCTGCAGTTCGAGTCACAGTGATGGGTGTCTCTGTGTGATGTTATAGGCTGTGCATTGAATCACAGCGAGCCGTATTAGTGTGTGTACGTGTATTTGTGTATGCGTGTGTGTGTGTGATGGTACAGGCTGAACATTGAGTCACTGAGGTGTGCATGTGTGTATGTGGTGTTACAGACTGTTCGTTAGGTCAAACTGAGCAATATGTGTGTGTAGGGGTGTGTGTGTACAGTTATTTGCTGTGCACTGTGTCACAGTGAACCATGTGTGTGTGGGGAGCTGGTATAGTCAGAGCACTGAGTCACAGTTGAATGTGTGGGAGTTGTTTGTGTATGTGTGTGTGTATTTGCTGGTGTAGACTGTGCATTGAGTCACAGTGAGTAGTGCGGTGTGTGTGTGCTGTGATGGTGTGGACTGTGGTTTTATCCACTTTGACCTGAACGGCTGTGTGTGTTTGTGTGTTTGTGTGTGTGTGTGTGCTGGCACTAGATGACAGTTGAGACAGAGTGGGCTGTGTGTCTGTGTGTGCGCTGGTATAGACTCTGTATTGAGTCACTGTGAGCTGTGTGTGTATGTGTGTGCTCGTATAGGCTGTGCATTGAGTCACAGTGAGGTGTTTGTGTGTGTGTGTGCTGGTACAGGAAGCGTTTTGAGTCACAGTCTCGTGTGTGTGTGTGTGCATGTGAGTTTGTGTGCTGGTATGGGCTTTATTGTGCTGGTATGGACTTTATTGACTCATGGGTGTGTGTGTGAGTGTGGGTGATACAGACTGCATTGAGTCACAGTGCGCTGTGTGTGTGTGTGCTGGTATAGGCGATTTATTGAGTACCAGTGAGCCATGTGTGAGTGCGTGTTGGTGTGTGTGTGTGTGTACTGGTATAGGCTGTGCATTGAGTCACAGTGAGGCCTGCATCTGTGCATGTCTGTGTTTGTGTGTGTGTGTTTGCTGGTATAGGCTGAGCTTTGAATCACTCTGAGGTGTGTGTGCATGTGCTGGTAAAATTGTGCCTTGATTCACTGTGCCATGTGAGTGTGTGTGCACGCTGGTATAGGTTGTGCATTGAGTCAGAGTGGGAGGTGTGTGTGTCTGTGTGTTCTGGTATAGGCTGACAATTGAGGCACACTGAGGTCTGTGTGCACATGTGTGTATATGTGTGTTGGTACAGCCTGCTCATTGAGTCATATTGAGTTTTGTGTGTGTGTGTGTGCAGGTAGAGGCAGCACATTGAGTCACAGTGAGGTGTATGTGTGTGATGTTATATGCTATGCACTGATTCATAGGGAGGTTTGTGTCTGTGTGTGTGCACTTTCTAGTTTAGGATTTGCATTGAATCACACTGAGCTGTGTTTTTGAGTGTCAGTATGTGTGCGTGTGTGGAGGTATGGGCTGTGGATTGACTCACATTTTGCCGTATGTGCTTCTCTGTGTGTGTATGTCTGCTAGCATATCCTGTGCACTAAGTCACAGGGAGCCATGTGTGTGTGTGTGTGTGTGTCCTGGTACAGAGTGTGCATTGATTCACAGTCAGCCATGTGTGTGTGTGTGTGAGTGCACTGGTATAGGATGTGCAGTGAGTCAGAGTGATGTGTGTGTGTGTCTGCATGTTCTGATATAGGCTGACCATTGTGTAACATTGAGGGTGTGTGTGTGTGTGTGCTGGTATAGGCTGCATATTTTGTCACAGTGAGCTGTGTGTGTGTGTATGTGTAGGTACAGGCTGTGCATTGAGTCACAGTGTGGGGTGTGTGTGTGATGTTATATTCTGTGCACTAGGACAGAGTGAGCCGTGTGTGTGTGCTGGTATAATCTGAACATTGAGTCACAGTGTGGTGTGGTGTGTGTGCCTTTGCTGGTATGGACTGTGCATTGAATCCCAGCCCTGTGTTCGTGTTTGTGTATTTGGTGCTGTAGAGTCTGCATGAGTCACAGTAAGATGTGTGTGTGTGTACTGCTATAGGCTGTACACTGAGCCATATTAAGGTGTGTTTCTGTGTGTGTGTGTGCGGGTATAGGCTATGCATTGACTCACATTGAGCCATGTGTTTGTATGTGCTACTATACGCTATTCATTGAGTCTCAGTGAGCCATTGTTGTGTGTGTCTGTTTACTTGCATGGGCTTGGCATTGAGTCACAGAGAGGTGTTTGTGTGTGTTTGTGTGTCTGTGTGGTGGTATAAACTGCATTGAGTCACACGGCGGTGTGTGTGAGAGTGTGTGTGTGTGCAGGTACAGGCTGGTATTGAACCACAGTGAGCCGTGTGTGTGTGTGCTGGAATAGGCAGAGCATTGAGTCTCAGGTGTGTGTATGTGTGTGTGTATGCTGGTATGGTCTCTGCATTGATTCACTAAGGTGTGTTGTGTGTGTATGTACATGGAGCTGAAGACTGTACACTGATTCACAGTGAGCTGTGTGTGTATGTGTGTGTGTGTGTGATGGTATGGGCTTTGCATTGAGTCACTGAGGTGTGTGTCTGTGTGTGTATACCTGGAACTACAGACTGTGCACTGATTCACAATGAGCCATGTGTGAATGTGTGTATGTGATAGTATAGGGTGTTCATAGAGTCACAATGAGCCGTGCATATGTGTCTTTGCATGGCTGTTGTGGTATAGGGTCTGCATTGTGTCACAGTGACTGTGCGTGTGTGTGTGTGTGTGTTTGTGATGGTATAGTACATGCATTGTATCAGAGAGAGCCATGCATGCGTCTCTGTGTGTGTGTGCTGGCATAGGCATTACATTGTGTCACAGTGAGCCATGTGTTTGTATGCTGGTGGAGACTCTGCATTGAGTCACAGTAAGACTTGTGTGTGTGCCAGTACAGGCTGTGCAAGGAGTCAGTGAGTCATATATGTGTATGTGTGTGTGTGTGTGTGCTGATATATGAAGTGTATTGAGTCCAAGTGAATCATGTATGTTTGTGTGTGTTTGTGGGTGCTGCTATAGGTGGTTCACTGAGTCACAGTCAGGTATGTGTGAGTGTTTGTGTGTTCTTGTATAGGCTGTGCATTGATTCACAGTGAGGCATGTGTGTAAGCTGGTACAGGAGGTGCATTGAGTCACAGTGATGGTTGTGTTTGTGTGTGTGTGTGTGCTGCAGTAGGCTGTGTATTGAGTCACAGAAAGTGGGTCTTTGTGTGTGTATGTGCATGTACAGGCTGCGGTTTGAGTCACAGTGATGGGTGTCTCTGTGTGGTGTTATAGGCTGTGCATTGAATCACAGCCCTGTGTTAGTGTTGTGTATTTGGTGCTGTAGAGTCTGCATGAGTCACAGTAAGGTGTGTGTGTGTGCTGCTATATGCTGAGAATTGAGTCACACCTAGGTGAGTGTATGTGTATGTGTATGCTGATATGGGATTTGCATTGAATCACTGAGCGGTGTGTGTTTGTGTGTGTGTGTACTGCTATAGTCTGTACACTGAGCCATGTTAAGGTGTGTTTCTGTGTGTGTGTGTGCGGGCATAGGCTATGCATTGACTCACATTGAGCCATGTGTTTGTATGTGCTAGTATACACTGTTCATTGAGTCTCAGTGAGCCTTTGTTTTGTGTGTCTGTTTACTTGTATGGGCTTGGCATTGAGTCTCAGTCAGGTGTGTGTGTGTGTCTGTGTGGTGGTATCATCTGCATTGAGTCACACGGCGGTGTGTGTGAGAGTGTGTGTGTGTGCAGGTAGAGGCTGGTATTGAATGACAGTGAGCCGTGTGTGTGCCTGTGTGTGTGTGTGTGCTGGAATAGGCAGAGCATTGAGTCTCAGGTGTGTGTATGTGTGTGTGTATGCTGGTATGGTCTCTGCATTGATTCACTAAGGTGTGTTGTGTGTGTATGTACATGGAGCTGAAGACTGTACACTGATTCACAGTGAGCTGTGTGTGTATGTGTGTGTGTGTGTGATGGTATGGGCTTTGCATTGAGTCACTGAGGTGTGTGTCTGTGTGTGTATACCTGGAACTACAGACTGTGCACTGATTCACAATGAGCCATGTGTGAATGTGTGTATGTGATAGTATAGGGTGTGCATAGAGTCACAAAGAGCCGTGCATATGTGTCTTTGCATGGGTGTTGTGGTATAGGGTCTGCGTTGTGTCACAGTGACTGTGCGTGTGTGTGTGTTTGTGATGGTATAGTACGTGCATTGAATCAGAGAGAGCCATGCATGTGTCTCTGTGTGTGTGTGCTGGCATAGGCATTACATTGAGTCACAGTGAGCCATGTGTTTGTATGCTGGTGTAGACTCTGCATTGAGTCACAGTAAGCCTTGTGTGTGTGCCAGTACAGGCTGTGCATTGAGTCAGTGAGTCATATGTGTGTGTGTGTTTGTGTGTGTGTGTGTGCTGGTTTAGGCAGTGCATTGAGTCCAATGAGCAGTGTATGTTTGTGTGTGTGTGTGTGTGCTGCTATAGGTGGTTCACTGAGTCACAGTCAGGTATGTGTGAGTGAGTGTTTGTGTGTTCTTCTATAGGCTGTGCATTGATTCACAGTGAGCTCTGTGTGTATGGTGGTATAGGCGGTGCATTGAATCACAGTGATGGTTGTTTTTCTGTGTGTATGCTGCAGTAGGCTGTGAATTGAGTCACAGAAGGTGGGTCTTTGTGTGTGTATGTGCAAGTACAAGCTGCAGTTCGAGTCACAGTGATGGGTGTCTCTATGTGATGTTATAGGCTGTGCATTGAATCACAGCGAGCCGTATTAGTGTGTGTACGTGTATTTGTGTATGCGTGTGTGTGTGTGATGGTACAGGCTGAACATTGAGTCACTGAGGTGTGCATGTGTGTATGTGGTGTTACAGACTGTTCGTTAGGTCAAACTGAGCAATATGTGTGTGTAGGGGTGTGTGTGTACAGTTATTTGCTGTGCACTGAGTCACAGTGAACCATGTGTGTGTGGGGAGCTGGTATAGTCAGAGCACTGAGTCACAGTTGAATGTGTGGGAGTTGTTTGTGTATGTGTGTGTGTATTTGCTGGTGTAGACTGTGCATTGAGTCACAGTGAGTAGTGCGGTGTGTGTGTGCTGTGATGGTGTGGACTGTGGTTTTATCCACTTTGACCTGAACGGCTGTGTGTGTTTGTGTGTTTGTGTGTGTGCTGGCACTAGATGACAATTGAGACAGAGTGGGCTGTGTGTCTGTGTGTGCGCTGGTATAGACTCTGTATTGAGTCACTGTGAGCTGTGTGTGTATGTGTGTGCTCGTATAGGCTGTGCATTGAGTCACAGTGAGGTGTTTGTGTGTGTGTGTGCTGGTACAGGAAGCGTTTTGAGTCACAGTCTCGTGTGTGTGTGTGTGCATGTGAGTTTGTGTGCTGGTATGGGCTTTATTGTGCTGGTATGGGCTTTATTGACTCATGGGTGTGTGTGTGAGTGTGGGTGATACAGACTGCATTGAGTCACAGTGCGCTGTGTGTGTGTGTGCTGGTATAGGCGATTTACTGAGTACCAGTGAGCCATGTGTGAGTGCGTGTTGGTGTGTGTGTGTGTGTACTGGTATAGGCTGTGCATTGAGTCACAGTGAGGCCTGCATCTGTGCATGTCTGTGTTTGTGTGTGTGTGTTTGCTGGTATAGGCTGAGCTTTGAATCACTCTGAGGTGTGTGTGCATGTGCTGGTAAAATTGTGCCTTGATTCACTGTGCCATGTGAGTGTGTGTGCACGCTGGTATAGGTTGTGCATTGAGTCAGAGTGGGAGGTGTGTGTGTCTGTGTGTTCTGGTATAGGCTGACAATTGAGGCACACTGAGGTCTGTGTGCACATGTGTGTATATGTGTGCTGGTACAGCCTGCTCATTGAGTCATATTGAGTTTTTTGTGTGTGTGTGTGCAGGTAGAGGCAGCACATTGAGTCACAGTGAGGTGTATGTTTGTGATGTTATATGCTATGCACTGATTCATAGGGAGGTTTATGTCTGTGTGTGTGCACTTTCTAGTTTAGGATTTGCATTGAATCACACTGAGCTGTGTTTTTGAGTGTCAGTATGTGTGCGTGTGTGGAGGTATGGGCTGTGGATTGACTCACATTTTGCCGTATGTGCTTCTCTGTGTGTGTATGTCTGCTAGCATATCCTGTCCACTGAGTCACAAGGAGCCATGTGTGTGTGTGTGTGTGTGTCCTGGTACAGAGTGTGCATTGATTCACAGTCAGCCATGTGTGTGTGTGTGTGAGTGCACTGGTATAGGATGTGCAGTGAGTCAGAGTGATGTGTGTGTGTGTCTGCATGTTCTGATATAGGCTGACCATTGTGTAACATTGAGGGTGTGTGTGTGTGTGTGCTGGTATAGGCTGCATATTTTGTCACAGTGAGCTGTGTGTGTGTGTATGTGTAGGTACAGGCTGTGCATTGAGTCACAGTGTGGGGTGTGTGTGTGATGTTATATTCTGTGCACTAGGACAGAGTGAGCCGTGTGTGTGTGCTGGTATAATCTGAACATTGAGTCACAGTGTGGTGTGGTGTGTGTGCCTTTGCTGGTATGGACTGTGCATTGAATCCCAGCCCTGTGTTCGTGTTTGTGTATTTGGTGCTGTAGAGTCTGCATGAGTCACAGTAAGATGTGTGTGTGTGTACTGCTATAGGCTGTACACTGAGCCATATTAAGCTGTGTTTCTGTGTGTGTGTGTGCGGGTATAGGCTATGCATTGACTCACATTGAGCCATGTGTTTGTATGTGCTACTATATGTTATTCATTGAGTGTCAGTGAGCCATTGCTGTGTGTGTCTGTTTACTTGTATGGGCTTGGCATTGAGTCACAGAGAGGTGTTTGTGTGTGTTTGTGTGTCTGTGTGGTGGTATAAACTGCATTGAGTCACACGGCGGTGTGTGTGAGAGTGTGTGTGTGTGCAGGTACAGGCTGGTATTGAACCACAGTGAGCCGTGTGTGTGTGTGCTGGAATAGGCAGAGCATTGAGTCTCAGGTGTGTGTATGTGTGTGTGTATGCTGGTATGGTCTCTGCATTGATTCACTAAGGTGTGTTGTGTGTGTATGTACATGGAGCTGAAGACTGTACACTGATTCACAGTGAGCTGTGTGTGTATGTGTGTGTGTGTGTGATGGTATGGGCTTTGCATTGAGTCACTGAGGTGTGTGTCTGTGTGTGTATACCTGGAACTACAGACTGTGCACTGATTCACAATGAGCCATGTGTGAATGTGTGTATGTGATAGTATAGGGTGTTCATAGAGTCACAATGAGCCGTGCATATGTGTCTTTGCATGGGTGTTGTGGTATAGGCTGTGCATTGTGTCACAGTGACTGTGCGTGTGTGTGTGTTTGTGATGGTATAGTACATGCATTGTATCAGAGAGAGCCATGCATGCGTCTCTGTGTGTGTGTGCTGGCATAGGCATTACATTGTGTCACAGTGAGCCATGTGTTTGTATGCTGGTGGAGACTCTGCATTGAGTCACAGTAAGACTTGTGTGTGTGCCAGTACAGGCTGTGCAAGGAGTCAGTGAGTCATATATGTGTGTGTGTGTGTGCTGATATATGAAGTGCATTGAGTCCAAGTGAATCATGTATGTTTGTGTGTGTTTGTGGGTGCTGCTATAGGTGGTTCACTGAGTCACAGTCAGGTATGTGTGAGTGTTTGTGTGTTTTTGTATAGGCTGTGCATTGATTCACAGTGAGGCATGTGTGTAAGCTGGTACAGGAGGTGCATTGAGTCACAGTGATGGTTGTGTTTGTGTGTGTGTGTGTGCTGCAGTAGGCTGTGTATTGAGTCACAGAAAGTGGGTCTTTGTGTGTGTATGTGCATGTACAGGCTGCGGTTTGAGCCACAGTGATGGGTGTCTCTGTGTGGTGTTATAGGCTGTGCATTGAATCACAGCCCTGTGTTAGTGTTGTGTATTTGGTGCTGTAGAGTCTGCATGAGTCACAGTAAGGTGTGTGTGTGTGCTGCTATATGCTGAGAATTGAGTCACACCTAGGTGAGTGTATGTGTATGTGTATGCTGATATGGGATTTGCATTGAATCACTGAACGGTGTGTGTTTGTGTGTGTGTGTACTGCTATAGTCTGTACACTGAGACATGTTAAGGTGTGTTTCTGTGTGTGTGTGTGCGGGTATAGGCTATGCATTGACTCACATTGAGCCATGTGTTTGTATGTGCTAGTATACACTGTTCATTGAGTCTCAGTGAGCCTTTGTTTTGTGTGTCTGTTTACTTGTATGGGCTTGGCATTGAGTCTCAGACAGGTGTGTGTGTGTGTCTGTGTGTCTGTGTGGTGGTATCATCTGCATTGAGTCACACGGCAGTGTGTGTGAGAGTGTGTGTGTGTGCAGGTACAGGCTGGTATTGAATGACAGTGAGCCATGTGTGTGCCTGTGTGTGTGTGTGTGCTGGAATAGGCAGAGCATTGAGTCTCAGGTGTGTGTATGTGTGTGTGTATGCTGGTATGGTCTCTGCATTGATTCACTAAGGTGTGTTGTGTGTGTATGTACATGGAGCTGAAGACTGTACACTGATTCACAGTGAGCTGTGTGTGTATGTGTGTGTGTGTGTGATGGTATGGGCTTTGCATTGAGTCACTGAGGTGTGTGTCTGTGTGTGTATACCTGGAACTACAGACTGTGCACTGATTCACAATGAGCCATGTGTGAATGTGTGTATGTGATAGTATAGGGTGTGCATAGAGTCACAAAGAGCCGTGCATATGTGTCTTTGCATGGGTGTTGTGGTATAGGGTCTGCGTTGTGTCACAGTGACTGTGCGTGTGTGTGTGCTTGTGATGGTATAGTACGTGCATTGAATCAGAGAGAGCCATGCATGTGTCTCTGTGTGTGTGTGCTGGCATAGGCATTACATTGAGTCACAGTGAGCCATGTGTTTGTATGCTGGTGTAGACTCTGCATTGAGTCACAGTAAGCCTTGTGTGTGTGCCAGTACAGGCTGTGCATTGAGTCAGTGAGTCATATGTGTGTGTGTGTTTGTGTGTGTGTGTGCTGGTTTAGGCAGTGCATTGAGTCCAATGAGCAGTGTATGTTTGTGTGTGTGTGTGTGTGCTGCTATAGGTGGTTCACTGAGTCACAGTCAGGTATGTGTGAGTGAGTGTTTGTGTGTTCTTCTATAGGCTGTGCATTGATTCACAGTGAGCTCTGTGTGTATGGTGGTATAGGCGGTGCATTGAATCACAGTGATGGTTGTTTTTCTGTGTGTATGCTGCAGTAGGCTGTGAATTGAGTCACAGAAGGTGGGTCTTTGTGTGTGTATGTGCAGGTACAAGCTGCAGTTCGAGTCACAGTGATGGGTGTCTCTGTGTGATGTTATAGGCTGTGCATTGAATCACAGCGAGCCGTATTAGTGTGTGTACGTGTATTTGTGTATGCGTGTGTGTGTGTGATGGTACAGGCTGAACATTGAGTCACTGAGGTGTGCATGTGTGTATGTGGTGTTACAGACTGTTCGTTAGGTCAAACTGAGCAATATGTGTGTGTAGGGGTGTGTGTGTACAGTTATTTGCTGTGCACTGAGTCACAGTGAACCATGTGTGTGTGGGGAGCTGGTATAGTCAGAGCACTGAGTCACAGTTGAATGTGTGGGAGTTGTTTGTGTATGTGTGTGTGTATTTGCTGGTGTAGACTGTGCATTGAGTCACAGTGAGTAGTGCGGTGTGTGTGTGCTGTGATGGTGTGGACTGTGGTTTTATCCACTTTGACCTGAACGGCTGTGTGTGTTTGTGTGTTTGTGTGTGTGTGTGTGCTGGCACTAGATGACAGTTGAGACAGAGTGGGCTGTGTGTCTGTGTGTGCGCTGGTATAGACTCTGTATTGAGTCACTGTGAGCTGTGTGTGTATGTGTGTGCTCGTATAGGCTGTGCATTGAGTCACAGTGAGGTGTTTGTGTGTGTGTGTGCTGGTACAGGAAGCGTTTTGAGTCACAGTCTCGTGTGTGTGTGTGTGCATGTGAGTTTGTGTGCTGGTATGGGCTTTATTGTGCTGGTATGGACTTTATTGACTCATGGGTGTGTGTGTGAGTGTGGGTGATACAGACTGCATTGAGTCACAGTGCGCTGTGTGTGTGTGTGCTGGTATAGGCGATTTATTGAGTACCAGTGAGCCATGTGTGAGTGCGTGTTGGTGTGTGTGTGTGTGTACTGGTATAGGCTGTGCATTGAGTCACAGTGAGGCCTGCATCTGTGCATGTCTGTGTTTGTGTGTGTGTGTTTGCTGGTATAGGCTGAGCTTTGAATCACTCTGAGGTGTGTGTGCATGTGCTGGTAAAATTGTGCCTTGATTCACTGTGCCATGTGAGTGTGTGTGCACGCTGGTATAGGTTGTGCATTGAGTCAGAGTGGGAGGTGTGTGTGTCTGTGTGTTCTGGTATAGGCTGACAATTGAGGCACACTGAGGTCTGTGTGCACATGTGTGTATATGTGTGCTGGTACAGCCTGCTCATTGAGTCATATTGAGTTTTGTGTGTGTGTGTGTGCAGGTAGAGGCAGCACATTGAGTCACAGTGAGGTGTATGTGTGTGATGTTATATGCTATGCACTGATTCATAGGGAGGTTTGTGTCTGTGTGTGTGCACTTTCTAGTTTAGGATTTGCATTGAATCACACTGAGCTGTGTTTTTGAGTGTCAGTATGTGTGCGTGTGTGGAGGTATGGGCTGTGGATTGACTCACATTTTGCCGTATGTGCTTCTCTGTGTGTGTATGTCTGCTAGCATATCCTGTGCACTAAGTCACAGGGAGCCATGTGTGTGTGTGTGTGTGTGTCCTGGTACAGAGTGTGCATTGATTCACAGTCAGCCATGTGTGTGTGTGTGTGAGTGCACTGGTATAGGATGTGCAGTGAGTCAGAGTGATGTGTGTGTGTGTCTGCATGTTCTGATATAGGCTGACCATTGTGTAACATTGAGGGTGTGTGTGTGTGTGTGCTGGTATAGGCTGCATATTTTGTCACAGTGAGCTGTGTGTGTGTGTATGTGTAGGTACAGGCTGTGCATTGAGTCACAGTGTGGGGTGTGTGTGTGATGTTATATTCTGTGCACTAGGACAGAGTGAGCCGTGTGTGTGTGCTGGTATAATCTGAACATTGAGTCACAGTGTGGTGTGGTGTGTGTGCCTTTGCTGGTATGGACTGTGCATTGAATCCCAGCCCTGTGTTCGTGTTTGTGTATTTGGTGCTGTAGAGTCTGCATGAGTCACAGTAAGATGTGTGTGTGTGTACTGCTATAGGCTGTACACTGAGCCATATTAAGGTGTGTTTCTGTGTGTGTGTGTGCGGGTATAGGCTATGCATTGACTCACATTGAGCCATGTGTTTGTATGTGCTACTATACGCTATTCATTGAGTCTCAGTGAGCCATTGTTGTGTGTGTCTGTTTACTTGCATGGGCTTGGCATTGAGTCACAGAGAGGTGTTTGTGTGTGTTTGTGTGTCTGTGTGGTGGTATAAACTGCATTGAGTCACACGGCGGTGTGTGTGAGAGTGTGTGTGTGTGCAGGTACAGGCTGGTATTGAACCACAGTGAGCCGTGTGTGTGTGTGCTGGAATAGGCAGAGCATTGAGTCTCAGGTGTGTGTATGTGTGTGTGTATGCTGGTATGGTCTCTGCATTGATTCACTAAGGTGTGTTGTGTGTGTATGTACATGGAGCTGAAGACTGTACACTGATTCACAGTGAGCTGTGTGTGTATGTGTGTGTGTGTGTGATGGTATGGGCTTTGCATTGAGTCACTGAGGTGTGTGTCTGTGTGTGTATACCTGGAACTACAGACTGTGCACTGATTCACAATGAGCCATGTGTGAATGTGTGTATGTGATAGTATAGGGTGTTCATAGAGTCACAATGAGCCGTGCATATGTGTCTTTGCATGGCTGTTGTGGTATAGGGTCTGCATTGTGTCACAGTGACTGTGCGTGTGTGTGTGTGTGTGTTTGTGATGGTATAGTACATGCATTGTATCAGAGAGAGCCATGCATGCGTCTCTGTGTGTGTGTGCTGGCATAGGCATTACATTGTGTCACAGTGAGCCATGTGTTTGTATGCTGGTGGAGACTCTGCATTGAGTCACAGTAAGACTTGTGTGTGTGCCAGTACAGGCTGTGCAAGGAGTCAGTGAGTCATATATGTGTGTGTGTGTGTGTGTGTGTGCTGATATATGAAGTGTATTGAGTCCAAGTGAATCATGTATGTTTGTGTGTGTTTGTGGGTGCTGCTATAGGTGGTTCACTGAGTCACAGTCAGGTATGTGTGAGTGTTTGTGTGTTCTTGTATAGGCTGTGCATTGATTCACAGTGAGGCATGTGTGTAAGCTGGTACAGGAGGTGCATTGAGTCACAGTGATGGTTGTGTTTGTGTGTGTGTGTGTGCTGCAGTAGGCTGTGTATTGAGTCACAGAAAGTGGGTCTTTGTGTGTGTATGTGCATGTACAGGCTGCGGTTTGAGTCACAGTGATGGGTGTCTCTGTGTGGTGTTATAGGCTGTGCATTGAATCACAGCCCTGTGTTAGTGTTGTGTATTTGGTGCTGTAGAGTCTGCATGAGTCACAGTAAGGTGTGTGTGTGTGCTGCTATATGCTGAGAATTGAGTCACACCTAGGTGAGTGTATGTGTATGTGTATGCTGATATGGGATTTGCATTGAATCACTGAGCGGTGTGTGTTTGTGTGTGTGTGTACTGCTATAGTCTGTACACTGAGCCATGTTAAGGTGTGTTTCTGTGTGTGTGTGTGCGGGCATAGGCTATGCATTGACTCACATTGAGCCATGTGTTTGTATGTGCTAGTATACACTGTTCATTGAGTCTCAGTGAGCCTTTGTTTTGTGTGTCTGTTTACTTGTATGGGCTTGGCATTGAGTCTCAGTCAGGTGTGTGTGTGTGTCTGTGTGGTGGTATCATCTGCATTGAGTCACACGGCGGTGTGTGTGAGAGTGTGTGTGTGTGCAGGTAGAGGCTGGTATTGAATGACAGTGAGCCGTGTGTGTGCCTGTGTGTGTGTGTGTGCTGGAATAGGCAGAGCATTGAGTCTCAGGTGTGTGTATGTGTGTGTGTATGCTGGTATGGTCTCTGCATTGATTCACTAAGGTGTGTTGTGTGTGTATGTACATGGAGCTGAAGACTGTACACTGATTCACAGTGAGCTGTGTGTGTATGTGTGTGTGTGTGTGATGGTATGGGCTTTGCATTGAGTCACTGAGGTGTGTGTCTGTGTGTGTATACCTGGAACTACAGACTGTGCACTGATTCACAATGAGCCATGTGTGAATGTGTGTATGTGATAGTATAGGGTGTGCATAGAGTCACAAAGAGCCGTGCATATGTGTCTTTGCATGGGTGTTGTGGTATAGGGTCTGCGTTGTGTCACAGTGACTGTGCGTGTGTGTGTGTTTGTGATGGTATAGTACGTGCATTGAATCAGAGAGAGCCATGCATGTGTCTCTGTGTGTGTGTGCTGGCATAGGCATTACATTGAGTCACAGTGAGCCATGTGTTTGTATGCTGGTGTAGACTCTGCATTGAGTCACAGTAAGCCTTGTGTGTGTGCCAGTACAGGCTGTGCATTGAGTCAGTGAGTCATATGTGTGTGTGTGTTTGTGTGTGTGTGTGTGCTGGTTTAGGCAGTGCATTGAGTCCAATGAGCAGTGTATGTTTGTGTGTGTGTGTGTGTGCTGCTATAGGTGGTTCACTGAGTCACAGTCAGGTATGTGTGAGTGAGTGTTTGTGTGTTCTTCTATAGGCTGTGCATTGATTCACAGTGAGCTCTGTGTGTATGGTGGTATAGGCGGTGCATTGAATCACAGTGATGGTTGTTTTTCTGTGTGTATGCTGCAGTAGGCTGTGAATTGAGTCACAGAAGGTGGGTCTTTGTGTGTGTATGTGCAAGTACAAGCTGCAGTTCGAGTCACAGTGATGGGTGTCTCTATGTGATGTTATAGGCTGTGCATTGAATCACAGCGAGCCGTATTAGTGTGTGTACGTGTATTTGTGTATGCGTGTGTGTGTGTGATGGTACAGGCTGAACATTGAGTCACTGAGGTGTGCATGTGTGTATGTGGTGTTACAGACTGTTCGTTAGGTCAAACTGAGCAATATGTGTGTGTAGGGGTGTGTGTGTACAGTTATTTGCTGTGCACTGAGTCACAGTGAACCATGTGTGTGTGGGGAGCTGGTATAGTCAGAGCACTGAGTCACAGTTGAATGTGTGGGAGTTGTTTGTGTATGTGTGTGTGTATTTGCTGGTGTAGACTGTGCATTGAGTCACAGTGAGTAGTGCGGTGTGTGTGTGCTGTGATGGTGTGGACTGTGGTTTTATCCACTTTGACCTGAACGGCTGTGTGTGTTTGTGTGTTTGTGTGTGTGCTGGCACTAGATGACAATTGAGACAGAGTGGGCTGTGTGTCTGTGTGTGCGCTGGTATAGACTCTGTATTGAGTCACTGTGAGCTGTGTGTGTATGTGTGTGCTCGTATAGGCTGTGCATTGAGTCACAGTGAGGTGTTTGTGTGTGTGTGTGCTGGTACAGGAAGCGTTTTGAGTCACAGTCTCGTGTGTGTGTGTGTGCATGTGAGTTTGTGTGCTGGTATGGGCTTTATTGTGCTGGTATGGGCTTTATTGACTCATGGGTGTGTGTGTGAGTGTGGGTGATACAGACTGCATTGAGTCACAGTGCGCTGTGTGTGTGTGTGCTGGTATAGGCGATTTACTGAGTACCAGTGAGCCATGTGTGAGTGCGTGTTGGTGTGTGTGTGTGTGTACTGGTATAGGCTGTGCATTGAGTCACAGTGAGGCCTGCATCTGTGCATGTCTGTGTTTGTGTGTGTGTGTTTGCTGGTATAGGCTGAGCTTTGAATCACTCTGAGGTGTGTGTGCATGTGCTGGTAAAATTGTGCCTTGATTCACTGTGCCATGTGAGTGTGTGTGCACGCTGGTATAGGTTGTGCATTGAGTCAGAGTGGGAGGTGTGTGTGTCTGTGTGTTCTGGTATAGGCTGACAATTGAGGCACACTGAGGTCTGTGTGCACATGTGTGTATATGTGTGCTGGTACAGCCTGCTCATTGAGTCATATTGAGTTTTTTGTGTGTGTGTGTGCAGGTAGAGGCAGCACATTGAGTCACAGTGAGGTGTATGTTTGTGATGTTATATGCTATGCACTGATTCATAGGGAGGTTTATGTCTGTGTGTGTGCACTTTCTAGTTTAGGATTTGCATTGAATCACACTGAGCTGTGTTTTTGAGTGTCAGTATGTGTGCGTGTGTGGAGGTATGGGCTGTGGATTGACTCACATTTTGCCGTATGTGCTTCTCTGTGTGTGTATGTCTGCTAGCATATCCTGTCCACTGAGTCACAAGGAGCCATGTGTGTGTGTGTGTGTGTGTCCTGGTACAGAGTGTGCATTGATTCACAGTCAGCCATGTGTGTGTGTGTGTGAGTGCACTGGTATAGGATGTGCAGTGAGTCAGAGTGATGTGTGTGTGTGTCTGCATGTTCTGATATAGGCTGACCATTGTGTAACATTGAGGGTGTGTGTGTGTGTGTGCTGGTATAGGCTGCATATTTTGTCACAGTGAGCTGTGTGTGTGTGTATGTGTAGGTACAGGCTGTGCATTGAGTCACAGTGTGGGGTGTGTGTGTGATGTTATATTCTGTGCACTAGGACAGAGTGAGCCGTGTGTGTGTGCTGGTATAATCTGAACATTGAGTCACAGTGTGGTGTGGTGTGTGTGCCTTTGCTGGTATGGACTGTGCATTGAATCCCAGCCCTGTGTTCGTGTTTGTGTATTTGGTGCTGTAGAGTCTGCATGAGTCACAGTAAGATGTGTGTGTGTGTACTGCTATAGGCTGTACACTGAGCCATATTAAGCTGTGTTTCTGTGTGTGTGTGTGCGGGTATAGGCTATGCATTGACTCACATTGAGCCATGTGTTTGTATGTGCTACTATATGTTATTCATTGAGTGTCAGTGAGCCATTGCTGTGTGTGTCTGTTTACTTGTATGGGCTTGGCATTGAGTCACAGAGAGGTGTTTGTGTGTGTTTGTGTGTCTGTGTGGTGGTATAAACTGCATTGAGTCACACGGCGGTGTGTGTGAGAGTGTGTGTGTGTGCAGGTACAGGCTGGTATTGAACCACAGTGAGCCGTGTGTGTGTGTGCTGGAATAGGCAGAGCATTGAGTCTCAGGTGTGTGTATGTGTGTGTGTATGCTGGTATGGTCTCTGCATTGATTCACTAAGGTGTGTTGTGTGTGTATGTACATGGAGCTGAAGACTGTACACTGATTCACAGTGAGCTGTGTGTGTATGTGTGTGTGTGTGTGATGGTATGGGCTTTGCATTGAGTCACTGAGGTGTGTGTCTGTGTGTGTATACCTGGAACTACAGACTGTGCACTGATTCACAATGAGCCATGTGTGAATGTGTGTATGTGATAGTATAGGGTGTTCATAGAGTCACAATGAGCCGTGCATATGTGTCTTTGCATGGGTGTTGTGGTATAGGCTGTGCATTGTGTCACAGTGACTGTGCGTGTGTGTGTGTTTGTGATGGTATAGTACATGCATTGTATCAGAGAGAGCCATGCATGCGTCTCTGTGTGTGTGTGCTGGCATAGGCATTACATTGTGTCACAGTGAGCCATGTGTTTGTATGCTGGTGGAGACTCTGCATTGAGTCACAGTAAGACTTGTGTGTGTGCCAGTACAGGCTGTGCAAGGAGTCAGTGAGTCATATATGTGTGTGTGTGTGTGCTGATATATGAAGTGCATTGAGTCCAAGTGAATCATGTATGTTTGTGTGTGTTTGTGGGTGCTGCTATAGGTGGTTCACTGAGTCACAGTCAGGTATGTGTGAGTGTTTGTGTGTTTTTGTATAGGCTGTGCATTGATTCACAGTGAGGCATGTGTGTAAGCTGGTACAGGAGGTGCATTGAGTCACAGTGATGGTTGTGTTTGTGTGTGTGTGTGTGCTGCAGTAGGCTGTGTATTGAGTCACAGAAAGTGGGTCTTTGTGTGTGTATGTGCATGTACAGGCTGCGGTTTGAGCCACAGTGATGGGTGTCTCTGTGTGGTGTTATAGGCTGTGCATTGAATCACAGCCCTGTGTTAGTGTTGTGTATTTGGTGCTGTAGAGTCTGCATGAGTCACAGTAAGGTGTGTGTGTGTGCTGCTATATGCTGAGAATTGAGTCACACCTAGGTGAGTGTATGTGTATGTGTATGCTGATATGGGATTTGCATTGAATCACTGAACGGTGTGTGTTTGTGTGTGTGTGTACTGCTATAGTCTGTACACTGAGACATGTTAAGGTGTGTTTCTGTGTGTGTGTGTGCGGGTATAGGCTATGCATTGACTCACATTGAGCCATGTGTTTGTATGTGCTAGTATACACTGTTCATTGAGTCTCAGTGAGCCTTTGTTTTGTGTGTCTGTTTACTTGTATGGGCTTGGCATTGAGTCTCAGACAGGTGTGTGTGTGTGTCTGTGTGTCTGTGTGGTGGTATCATCTGCATTGAGTCACACGGCAGTGTGTGTGAGAGTGTGTGTGTGTGCAGGTACAGGCTGGTATTGAATGACAGTGAGCCATGTGTGTGCCTGTGTGTGTGTGTGTGCTGGAATAGGCAGAGCATTGAGTCTCAGGTGTGTGTATGTGTGTGTGTATGCTGGTATGGTCTCTGCATTGATTCACTAAGGTGTGTTGTGTGTGTATGTACATGGAGCTGAAGACTGTACACTGATTCACAGTGAGCTGTGTGTGTATGTGTGTGTGTGTGATGGTATGGGCTTTGCATTGAGTCACTGAGGTGTGTGTCTGTGTGTGTATACCTGGAACTACAGACTGTGCACTGATTCACAATGAGCCATGTGTGAATGTGTGTATGTGATAGTATAGGGTGTGCATAGAGTCACAAAGAGCCGTGCATATGTGTCTTTGCATGGGTGTTGTGGTATAGGGTCTGCGTTGTGTCACAGTGACTGTGCGTGTGTGTGTGCTTGTGATGGTATAGTACGTGCATTGAATCAGAGAGAGCCATGCATGTGTCTCTGTGTGTGTGTGCTGGCATAGGCATTACATTGAGTCACAGTGAGCCATGTGTTTGTATGCTGGTGTAGACTCTGCATTGAGTCACAGTAAGCCTTGTGTGTGTGCCAGTACAGGCTGTGCATTGAGTCAGTGAGTCATATGTGTGTGTGTGTTTGTGTGTGTGTGTGCTGGTTTAGGCAGTGCATTGAGTCCAATGAGCAGTGTATGTTTGTGTGTGTGTGTGTGTGCTGCTATAGGTGGTTCACTGAGTCACAGTCAGGTATGTGTGAGTGAGTGTTTGTGTGTTCTTCTATAGGCTGTGCATTGATTCACAGTGAGCTCTGTGTGTATGGTGGTATAGGCGGTGCATTGAATCACAGTGATGGTTGTTTTTCTGTGTGTATGCTGCAGTAGGCTGTGAATTGAGTCACAGAAGGTGGGTCTTTGTGTGTGTATGTGCAGGTACAAGCTGCAGTTCGAGTCACAGTGATGGGTGTCTCTGTGTGATGTTATAGGCTGTGCATTGAATCACAGCGAGCCGTATTAGTGTGTGTACGTGTATTTGTGTATGCGTGTGTGTGTGTGATGGTACAGGCTGAACATTGAGTCACTGAGGTGTGCATGTGTGTATGTGGTGTTACAGACTGTTCGTTAGGTCAAACTGAGCAATATGTGTGTGTAGGGGTGTGTGTGTACAGTTATTTGCTGTGCACTGAGTCACAGTGAACCATGTGTGTGTGGGGAGCTGGTATAGTCAGAGAACTGAGTCACAGTTGAATGTGTGGGAGTTGTTTGTGTATGTGTGTGTGTATTTGCTGGTGTAGACTGTGCATTGAGTCACAGTGAGTAGTGCGGTGTGTGTGTGCTGTGATGGTGTGGACTGTGGTTTTATCCACTTTGACCTGAACGGCTGTGTGTGTTTGTGTGTTTGTGTGTGTGTGAGTGTGCTGGCACTAGATGACAGTTGAGACAGAGTGGGCTGTGTGTCTGTGTGTGCGCTGGTATAGACTCTGTATTGAGTCACTGTGAGCTGTGTGTGTATGTGTGTGCTCGTATAGGCTGTGCATTGAGTCACAGTGAGGTGTTTGTGTGTGTGTGTGCTGGTACAGGAAGCGTTTTGAGTCACAGTCTCGTGTGTGTGTGTGTGCATGTGAGTTTGTGTGCTGGTATGGGCTTTATTGTGCTGGTATGGGCTTTATTGACTCATGGGTGTGTGTGTGAGTGTGGGTGATACAGACTGCATTGAGTCACAGTGCGCTGTGTGTGTGTGTGCTGGTATAGGCGATTTATTGAGTACCAGTGAGCCATGTGTGAGTGCGTGTTGGTGTGTGTGTGTGTGTACTGGTATAGGCTGTGCATTGAGTCACAGTGAGGCCTGCATCTGTGCATGTCTGTGTTTGTGTGTGTGTGTTTGCTGGTATAGGCTGAGCTTTGAATCACTCTGAGGTGTGTGTGCATGTGCTGGTAAAATTGTGCCTTGATTCACTGTGCCATGTGAGTGTGTGTGCACGCTGGTATAGGTTGTGCATTGAGTCAGAGTGGGAGGTGTGTGTGTCTGTGTGTTCTTGTATAGGCTGACAATTGAGGCACACTGAGGTCTGTGTGCACATGTGTGTATATGTGTGCTGGTACAGCCTGCTCATTGAGTCATATTGAGTTTTTTGTGTGTGTGTGTGCAGGTAGAGGCAGCACATTGAGTCACAGTGAGGTGTATGTGTGTGATGTTACATGCTATGCACTGATTCATAGGGAGGTTTGTGTCTGTGTGTGTGCACTTTCTAGTTTAGGATTTGCATTGAATCACACTGAGCTGTGTTTTTGAGTGTCAGTATGTGTGCGTGTGTGGAGGTATGGGCTGTGGATTGACTCACATTTTGCCGTATGTGCTTCTCTGTGTGTGTATGTCTGCTAGCATATCCTGTGCACTAAGTCACAGGGAGCCATGTGTGTGTGTGTGTGTGTGTCCTGGTACAGAGTGTGCATTGATTCACAGTCAGCCATGTGTGTGTGTGTGAGTGCACTGGTATAGGATGTGCAGTGAGTCAGAGTGATGTGTGTGTGTGTCTGCATGTTCTGATATAGGCTGACCATTGTGTAACATTGAGGGGGTGTGTGTGTGTGTGCTGGTATAGGCTGCATATTTTGTCACAGTGAGCTGTGTGTGTGTGTATGTGTAGGTACAGGCTGTGCATTGAGTCACAGTGTGGGGTGTGTGTGTGATGTTATATTCTGTGCACTAGGACAGAGTGAGCCGTGTGTGTGTGCTGGTATAATCTGAACATTGAGTCACAGTGTGGTGTGGTGTGTGTGCCTTTGCTGGTATGGACTGTGCATTGAATCCCAGCCCTGTGTTAGTGTTTGTGTATTTGGTGCTGTAGAGTCTGCATGAGTCACAGTAAGATGTGTGTGTGTGTACTGCTATAGGCTGTACACTGAGCCATATTAAGGTGTGTTTCTGTGTGTGTGTGTGCGGGTATAGGCTATACATTGACTCACATTGAGCCATGTGTTTGTATGTGCTACTATACGCTATTCATTGAGTCTCAGTGAGCCATTGTTGTGTGTGTCTGTTTACTTGTATGGGTTTGGCATTGAGTCACAGAGAGGTGTTTGTGTGTGTTTGTGTGTCTGTGTGGTGGTATAAACTGCATTGAGTCACACGGCGGTGTGTGTGAGAGTGTGTGTGTGTGCAGGTACAGGCTGGTATTGAACCACAGTGAGCCGTGTGTGTGTGTGCTGGAATAGGCAGAGCATTGAGTCTCAGGTGTGTGTATGTGTGTGTGTATGCTGGTGTGGTCTCTGCATTGATTCACTAAGGTGTGTTGTGTGTGTATGTACATGGAGCTGAAGACTGTACACTGATTCACAGTGAGCTGTGTGTGTATGTGTGTGTGCGTGTGATGGTATGGGCTTTGCATTGAGTCACTGAGGTGTGTGTCTGTGTGTGTATACCTGGAACTACAGACTGTGCACTGATTCACAATGAGCCATGTGTGAATGTGTGTATGTGATAGTATAGGGTGTTCATAGAGTCACAATGAGCCGTGCATATGTGTCTTTGCATGGGTGTTGTGGTATAGGCTGTGCATTGTGTCACAGTGACTGTGCGTGTGTGTGTGTGTGTGTTTGTGATGGTATAGTACATGCATTGTATCAGAGAGAGCCATGCATGCGTCTCTGTGTGTGTGTGCTGGCATAGGCATTACATTGTGTCACAGTGAGCCATGTGTTTGTATGCTGGTGGAGACTCTGCATTGAGTCACAGTAAGACTTGTGTGTGTGCCAGTACAGGCTGTGCAAGGAGTCAGTGAGTCATATATGTGTGTGTGTGTGTGTGCTGATATATGAAGTGCATTGAGTCCAAGTGAATCATGTATGTTTGTGTGTGTTTGTGGGTGCTGCTATAGGTGGTTCACTGAGTCACAGTCAGGTATGTGTGAGTGTTTGTGTGTTCTTGTATAGGCTGTGCATTGATTCACAGTGAGGCATGTGTGTAAGCTGGTACAGGAGGTGCATTGAGTCACAGTGATGGTTGTGTTTGTGTGTGTGTGTGTGCTGCAGTAGGCTGTGTATTGAGTCACAGAAAGTGGGTCTTTGTGTGTGTATGTGCATGTACAGGCTGCGGTTTGAGTCACAGTGATGGGTGTCTCTGTGTGGTGTTATAGGCTGTGCATTGAATCACAGCCCTGTGTTAGTGTTGTGTATTTGGTGCTGTAGAGTCTGCATGAGTCACAGTAAGGTGTGTGTGTGTGCTGCTATATGCTGAGAATTGAGTCACACCTAGGTGAGTGTATGTGTATGTGTATGCTGATATGGGATTTGCATTGAATCACTGAACGGTGTGTGTTTGTGTGTGTGTGTACTGCTATAGTCTGTACACTGAGACATGTTAAGGTGTGTTTCTGTGTGTGTGTGTGCGGGTATAGGCTATGCATTGACTCACATTGAGCCATGTGTTTGTATGTGCTAGTATACACTGTTCATTGAGTCTCAGTGAGCCTTTGTTTTGTGTGTCTGTTTACTTGTATGGGCTTGGCATTGAGTCTCAGACAGGTGTGTGTGTGTGTCTGTGTGTCTGTGTGGTGGTATCATCTGCATTGAGTCACACGGCAGTGTGTGTGAGAGTGTGTGTGTGTGCAGGTACAGGCTGGTATTGAATGACAGTGAGCCGTGTGTGTGCCTGTGTGTGTGTGTGTGCTGGAATAGACAGAGCATTGAGTCTCAGGTGTGTGTATGTGTGTGTGTATGCTGGTATGGTCTCTGCATTGATTCACTAAGGTGTGTTGTGTGTGTATGTACATGGAGCTGAAGACTGTACACTGATTCACAGTGAGCTGTGTGTGTATGTGTGTGTGTGTGTGATGGTATGGGCTTTGCATTGAGTCACTGAGGTGTGTGTCTGTGTGTGTATACCTGGAACTACAGACTGTGCACTGATTCACAATGAGCCATGTGTGAATGTGTGTATGTGATAGTATAGGGTGTGCATAGAGTCACAAAGAGCCGTGCATATGTGTCTTTGCATGGGTGTTGTGGTATAGGGTCTGCGTTGTGTCACAGTGACTGTGCGTGTGTGTGTGTTTGTGATGGTATAGTACGTGCATTGAATCAGAGAGAGCCATGCATGTGTCTCTGTGTGTGTGTGCTGGCATAGGCATTACATTGAGTCACAGTGAGCCATGTGTTTGTATGCTGGTGTAGACTCTGCATTGAGTCACAGTAAGCCTTGTGTGTGTGCCAGTACAGGCTGTGCATTGAGTCAGTGAGTCATATGTGTGTGTGTGTTTGTGTGTGTGTGTGCTGGTTTAGGCAGTGCATTGAGTCCAATGAGCAGTGTATGTTTGTGTGTGTGTGTGTGTGCTGCTATAGGTGGTTCACTGAGTCACAGTCAGGTATGTGTGAGTGAGTGTTTGTGTGTTCTTCTATAGGCTGTGCATTGATTCACAGTGAGCTCTGTGTGTATGGTGGTATAGGCGGTGCATTGAATCACAGTGATGGTTGTTTTTCTGTGTGTATGCTGCAGTAGGCTGTGAATTGAGTCACAGAAGGTGGGTCTCTGTGTGTGTATGTGCAGGTACAAGCTGCAGTTCGAGTCACAGTGATGGGTGTCTCTGTGTGATGTTATAGGCTGTGCATTGAATCACAGCGAGCCGTATTAGTGTGTGTACGTGTATTTGTGTATGCGTGTGTGTGTGTGATGGTACAGGCTGAACATTGAGTCACTGAGGTGTGCATGTGTGTATGTGGTGTTACAGACTGTTCGTTAGGTCAAACTGAGCAATATGTGTGTGTAGGGGTGTGTGTGTACAGTTATTTGCTGTGCACTGTGTCACAGTGAACCATGTGTGTGTGGGGAGCTGCTATAGTCAGAGCACTGAGTCACAGTTGAATGTGTGAGAGTTGTTTGTGTATGTGTGTGTGTATTTGCTGGTGTAGACTGTGCATTGAGTCACAGTGAGTAGTGCGCTGTGTGTGTGCTGTGATGGTGTGGACTGTGGTTTTATCCACTTTGACCTGAACGGCTGTGTGTGTTTGTGTGTTTGTGTGTGTGTGTGTGTGCTGGCACTAGATGACAATTGAGACAGAGTGGGCTGTGTGTCTGTGTGTGCGCTGGTATAGACTCTGTATTGAGTCACTGTGAGCTGTGTGTGTATGTGTGTGCTCGTATAGGCTGTGCATTGAGTCACAGTGAGGTGTTTGTGTGTGTGTGTGCTGGTACAGGAAGCGTTTTGAGTCACAGTCTCGTGTGTGTGTGTGTGCATGTGAGTTTGTGTGCTGGCATGAGCTTTATTGTGCTGGTATGGGCTTTATTGACTCATGGGTGTGTGTGTGAGTGTGGGTGATACAGACTGCATTGAGTCACAGTGCGCTGTGTGTGTGTGTGCTGGTATAGGCGATTTATTGAGTACCAGTGAGCCATGTGTGAGTGCGTGTTGGTGTGTGTGTGTGTGTACTGGTATAGGCTGTGCATTGAGTCACAGTGAGGCCTGCATCTGTGCATGTCTGTGTTTGTGTGTGTGTGTTTGCTGGTATAGGCTGAGCTTTGAATCACTCTGAGGTGTGTGTGCATGTGCTGGTAAAATTGTGCCTTGATTCACTGTGCCATGTGAGTGTGTGTGCACGCTGGTATAGGTTGTGCATTGAGTCAGAGTGGGAGGTGTGTGTGTCTGTGTGTTCTGGTATAGGCTGACAATTGAGGCACACTGAGGTCTGTGTGCACATGTGTGTATATGTGTGCTGGTACAGCCTGCTCATTGAGTCATATTGAGTTTTGTGTGTGTGTGTGTGCAGGTAGAGGCAGCACATTGAGTCACAGTGAGGTGTATGTGTGTGATGTTATATGCTATGCACTGATTCATAGGGAGGTTTGTGTCTGTGTGTGTGCACTTTCTAGTTTAGGATTTGCATTGAATCACACTGAGCTGTGTTTTTGAGTGTCAGTATGTGTGCGTGTGTGGAGGTATGGGCTGTGGATTGACTCACATTTTGCCGTATGTGCTTCTCTGTGTGTGTATGTCTGCTAGCATATCCTGTGCACTAAGTCACAGGGAGCCATGTGTGTGTGTGTGTGTGTGTCCTGGTACAGAGTGTGCATTGATTCACAGTCAGCCATGTGTGTGTGTGTGAGTGCACTGGTATAGGATGTGCAGTGAGTCAGAGTGATGTGTGTGTGTGTCTGCATGTTCTGATATAGGCTGACCATTGTGTAACATTGAGGGTGTGTGTGTGTGTGTGCTGGTATAGGCTGCATATTTTGTCACAGTGAGCTGTGTGTGTGTGTATGTGTAGGTACAGGCTGTGCATTGAGTCACAGTGTGGGGTGTGTGTGTGATGTTATATTCTGTGCACTAGGACAGAGTGAGCCGTGTGTGTGTGCTGGTATAATCTGAACATTGAGTCACAGTGTGGTGTGGTGTGTGTGCCTTTGCTGGTATGGACTGTGCATTGAATCCCAGCCCTGTGTTCATGTTTGTGTATTTGGTGCTGTAGAGTCTGCATGAGTCACAGTAAGATGTGTGTGTGTGTACTGCTATAGGCTGTACACTGAGCCATATTAAGGTGTGTTTCTGTGTGTGTGTGTGCGGGTATAGGCTATACATTGACTCACATTGAGCCATGTGTTTGTATGTGCTACTATACGCTATTCATTGAGTCTCAGTGAGCCATTGTTGTGTGTGTCTGTTTACTTGTATGGGTTTGGCATTGAGTCACAGAGAGGTGTTTGTGTGTGTTTGTGTGTCTGTGTGGTGGTATAAACTGCATTGAGTCACACGGCGGTGTGTGTGAGAGTGTGTGTGTGTGCAGGTACAGGCTGGTATTGAACCACAGTGAGCCGTGTGTGTGTGTGCTGGAATAGGCAGAGCATTGAGTCTCAGGTGTGTGTATGTGTGTGTGTATGCTGGTGTGGTCTCTGCATTGATTCACTAAGGTGTGTTGTGTGTGTATGTACATGGAGCTGAAGACTGTACACTGATTCACAGTGAGCTGTGTGTGTATGTGTGTGTGCGTGTGATGGTATGGGCTTTGCATTGAGTCACTGAGGTGTGTGTCTGTGTGTGTATACCTGGAACTACAGACTGTGCACTGATTCACAATGAGCCATGTGTGAATGTGTGTATGTGATAGTATAGGGTGTTCATCGAGTCACAATGAGCCGTGCATATGTGTCTTTGCATGGGTGTTGTGGTATAGGCTGTGCATTGTGTCACAGTGACTGTGCGTGTGTGTGTGTGTGTGTTTGTGATGGTATAGTACATGCATTGTATCAGAGAGAGCCATGCATGCGTCTCTGTGTGTGTGTGCTGGCATAGGCATTACATTGTGTCACAGTGAGCCATGTGTTTGTATGCTGGTGGAGACTCTGCATTGAGTCACAGTAAGACTTGTGTGTGTGCCAGTACAGGCTGTGCAAGGAGTCAGTGAGTCATATATGTGTGTGTGTGTGCTGATATATGAAGTGCATTGAGTCCAAGTGAATCATGTATGTTTGTGTGTGTTTGTGGGTGCTGCTATAGGTGGTTCACTGAGTCACAGTCAGGTATGTGTGAGTGTTTGTGTGTTCTTGTATAGGCTGTGCATTGATTCACAGTGAGGCATGTGTGTAAGCTGGTACAGGAGGTGCATTGAGTCACAGTGATGGTTGTGTTTGTGTGTGTGTGTGTGCTGCAGTAGGCTGTGTATTGAGTCACAGAAAGTGGGTCTTTGTGTGTGTATGTGCATGTACAGGCTGCGGTTTGAGTCACAGTGATGGCTGTCTCTGTGTGGTGTTATAGGCTGTGCATTGAATCACAGCCCTGTGTTAGTGTTGTGTATTTGGTGCTGTAGAGTCTGCATGAGTCACAGTAAGGTGTGTGTGTGTGCTGCTATATGCTGAGAATTGAGTCACACCTAGGTGAGTGTATGTGTATGTGTATGCTGATATGGGATTTGCATTGAATCACTGAACGGTGTGTGTTTGTGTGTGTGTGTACTGCTATAGTCTGTACACTGAGACATGTTAAGGTGTGTTTCTGTGTGTGTGTGTGCGGGTATAGGCTATGCATTGACTCACATTGAGCCATGTGTTTGTATGTGCTAGTATACACTGTTCATTGAGTCTCAGTGAGCCTTTGTTTTGTGTGTCTGTTTACTTGTATGGGCTTGGCATTGAGTCTCAGACAGGTGTGTGTGTGTGTCTGTGTGTCTGTGTGGTGGTATCATCTGCATTGAGTCACACGGCAGTGTGTGTGAGAGTGTGTGTGTGTGCAGGTACAGGCTGGTATTGAATGACAGTGAGCCGTGTGTGTGCCTGTGTGTGTGTGTGTGCTGGAATAGGCAGAGCATTGAGTCTCAGGTGTGTGTATGTGTGTGTGTATGCTGGTATGGTCTCTGCATTGATTCACTAAGGTGTGTTGTGTGTGTATGTACATGGAGCTGAAGACTGTACACTGATTCACAGTGAGCTGTGTGTGTATGTGTGTGTGTGTGTGATGGTATGGGCTTTGCATTGAGTCACTGAGGTGTGTGTCTGTGTGTGTATACCTGGAACTACAGACTGTGCACTGATTCACAATGAGCCATGTGTGAATGTGTGTATGTGATAGTATAGGGTGTTCATAGAGTCACAATGAGCCGTGCATATGTGTCTTTGCATGGCTGTTGTGGTATAGGGTCTGCATTGTGTCACAGTGACTGTGCGTGTGTGTGTGTGTGTGTTTGTGATGGTATAGTACATGCATTGTATCAGAGAGAGCCATGCATGCGTCTCTGTGTGTGTGTGCTGGCATAGGCATTACATTGTGTCACAGTGAGCCATGTGTTTGTATGCTGGTGGAGACTCTGCATTGAGTCACAGTAAGACTTGTGTGTGTGCCAGTACAGGCTGTGCAAGGAGTCAGTGAGTCATATATGTGTGTGTGTGTGTGTGTGTGTGTGCTGATATATGAAGTATATTGAGTCCAAGTGAATCATGTATGTTTGTGTGTGTTTGTGGGTGCTGCTATAGGTGGTTCACTGAGTCACAGTCAGGTATGTGTGAGTGTTTGTGTGTTCTTGTATAGGCTGTGCATTGATTCACAGTGAGGCATGTGTGTAAGCTGGTACAGGAGGTGCATTGAGTCACAGTGATGGTTGTGTTTGTGTGTGTGTGTGTGCTGCAGTAGGCTGTGTATTGAGTCACAGAAAGTGGGTCTTTGTGTGTGTATGTGCATGTACAGGCTGCGGTTTGAGTCACAGTGATGGGTGTCTCTGTGTGGTGTTATAGGCTGTGCATTGAATCACAGCCCTGTGTTAGTGTTGTGTATTTGGTGCTGTAGAGTCTGCATGAGTCACAGTAAGGTGTGTGTGTGTGCTGCTATATGCTGAGAATTGAGTCACACCTAGGTGAGTGTATGTGTATGTGTATGCTGATATGGGATTTGCATTGAATCACTGAGCGGTGTGTGTTTGTGTGTGTGTGTACTGCTATAGTCTGTACACTGAGCCATGTTAAGGTGTGTTTCTGTGTGTGTGTGTGCGGGCATAGGCTATGCATTGACTCACATTGAGCCATGTGTTTGTATGTGCTAGTATACACTGTTCATTGAGTCTCAGTGAGCCTTTGTTTTGTGTGTCTGTTTACTTGTATGGGCTTGGCATTGAGTCTCAGTCAGGTGTGTGTGTGTGTCTGTGTGGTGGTATCATCTGCATTGAGTCACACGGCGGTGTGTGTGAGAGTGTGTGTGTGTGCAGGTAGAGGCTGGTATTGAATGACAGTGAGCCGTGTGTGTGCCTGTGTGTGTGTGTGTGCTGGAATAGGCAGAGCATTGAGTCTCAGGTGTGTGTATGTGTGTGTGTATGCTGGTATGGTCTCTGCATTGATTCACTAAGGTGTGTTGTGTGTGTATGTACATGGAGCTGAAGACTGTACACTGATTCACAGTGAGCTGTGTGTGTATGTGTGTGTGTGTGTGATGGTATGGGCTTTGCATTGAGTCACTGAGGTGTGTGTCTGTGTGTGTATACCTGGAACTACAGACTGTGCACTGATTCACAATGAGCCATGTGTGAATGTGTGTATGTGATAGTATAGGGTGTGCATAGAGTCACAAAGAGCCGTGCATATGTGTCTTTGCATGGGTGTTGTGGTATAGGGTCTGCGTTGTGTCACAGTGACTGTGCGTGTGTGTGTGTTTGTGATGGTATAGTACGTGCATTGAATCAGAGAGAGCCATGCATGTGTCTCTGTGTGTGTGTGCTGGCATAGGCATTACATTGAGTCACAGTGAGCCATGTGTTTGTATGCTGGTGTAGACTCTGCATTGAGTCACAGTAAGCCTTGTGTGTGTGCCAGTACAGGCTGTGCATTGAGTCAGTGAGTCATATGTGTGTGTGTGTTTGTGTGTGTGTGTGTGCTGGTTTAGGCAGTGCATTGAGTCCAATGAGCAGTGTATGTTTGTGTGTGTGTGTGTGTGCTGCTATAGGTGGTTCACTGAGTCACAGTCAGGTATGTGTGAGTGAGTGTTTGTGTGTTCTTCTATAGGCTGTGCATTGATTCACAGTGAGCTCTGTGTGTATGGTGGTATAGGCGGTGCATTGAATCACAGTGATGGTTGTTTTTCTGTGTGTATGCTGCAGTAGGCTGTGAATTGAGTCACAGAAGGTGGGTCTTTGTGTGTGTATGTGCAAGTACAAGCTGCAGTTCGAGTCACAGTGATGGGTGTCTCTATGTGATGTTATAGGCTGTGCATTGAATCACAGCGAGCCGTATTAGTGTGTGTACGTGTATTTGTGTATGCGTGTGTGTGTGTGATGGTACAGGCTGAACATTGAGTCACTGAGGTGTGCATGTGTGTATGTGGTGTTACAGACTGTTCGTTAGGTCAAACTGAGCAATATGTGTGTGTAGGGGTGTGTGTGTACAGTTATTTGCTGTGCACTGAGTCACAGTGAACCATGTGTGTGTGGGGAGCTGGTATAATCAGAGCACTGAGTCACAGTTGAATGTGTGGGAGTTGTTTGTGTATGTGTGTGTGTATTTGCTGGTGTAGACTGTGCATTGAGTCACAGTGAGTAGTGCGGTGTGTGTGTGCTGTGATGGTGTGGACTGTGGTTTTATCCACTTTGACCTGAACGGCTGTGTGTGTTTGTGTGTTTGTGTGTGTGCTGGCACTAGATGACAATTGAGACAGAGTGGGCTGTGTGTCTGTGTGTGCGCTGGTATAGACTCTGTATTGAGTCACTGTGAGCTGTGTGTGTATGTGTGTGCTCGTATAGGCTGTGCATTGAGTCACAGTGAGGTGTTTGTGTGTGTGTGTGCTGGTACAGGAAGCGTTTTGAGTCACAGTCTCGTGTGTGTGTGTGTGCATGTGAGTTTGTGTGCTGGTATGGGCTTTATTGTGCTGGTATGGGCTTTATTGACTCATGGGTGTGTGTGTGAGTGTGGGTGATACAGACTGCATTGAGTCACAGTGCGCTGTGTGTGTGTGTGCTGGTATAGGCGATTTACTGAGTACCAGTGAGCCATGTGTGAGTGCGTGTTGGTGTGTGTGTGTGTGTACTGGTATAGGCTGTGCATTGAGTCACAGTGAGGCCTGCATCTGTGCATGTCTGTGTTTGTGTGTGTGTGTTTGCTGGTATAGGCTGAGCTTTGAATCACTCTGAGGTGTGTGTGCATGTGCTGGTAAAATTGTGCCTTGATTCACTGTGCCATGTGAGTGTGTGTGCACGCTGGTATAGGTTGTGCATTGAGTCAGAGTGGGAGGTGTGTGTGTCTGTGTGTTCTGGTATAGGCTGACAATTGAGGCACACTGAGGTCTGTGTGCACATGTGTGTATATGTGTGCTGGTACAGCCTGCTCATTGAGTCATATTGAGTTTTTTGTGTGTGTGTGTGCAAGTAGAGGCAGCACATTGAGTCACAGTGAGGTGTATGTGTGTGATGTTATATGCTATGCACTGATTCATAGGGAGGTTTGTGTCTGTGTGTGTGCACTTTCTAGTTTAGGATTTGCATTGAATCACACTGAGCTGTGTTTTTGAGTGTCAGTATGTGTGCGTGTGTGGAGGTATGGGCTGTGGATTGACTCACATTTTGCCGTATGTGCTTCTCTGTGTGTGTATGTCTGCTAGCATATCCTGTGCACTAAGTCACAGGGAGCCATGTGTGTGTGTGTGTGTGTGTCCTGGTACAGAGTGTGCATTGATTCACAGTCAGCCATGTGTGTGTGTGTGTGAGTGCACTGGTATAGGATGTGCAGTGAGTCAGAGTGCTGTGTGTGTGTGTCTGCATGTTCTGATATAGGCTGACCATTGTGTAACATTGAGGGTGTGTGTGTGTGTGTGCTGGTATAGGCTGCATATTTTGTCACAGTGAGCTGTGTGTGTGTGTATGTGTAGGTACAGGCTGTGCATTGAGTCACAGTGTGGGGTGTGTGTGTGATGTTATATTCTGTGCACTAGGACAGAGTGAGCCGTGTGTGTGTGCTGGTATAATCTGAACATTGAGTCACAGTGTGGTGTGGTGTGTGTGCCTTTGCTGGTATGGACTGTGCATTGAATCCCAGCCCTGTGTTCGTGTTTGTGTATTTGGTGCTGTAGAGTCTGCATGAGTCACAGTAAGATGTGTGTGTGTGTACTGCTATAGGCTGTACACTGAGCCATATTAAGCTGTGTTTCTGTGTGTGTGTGTGCGGGTATAGGCTATGCATTGACTCACATTGAGCCATGTGTTTGTATGTGCTACTATATGTTATTCATTGAGTGTCAGTGAGCCATTGCTGTGTGTGTCTGTTTACTTGTATGGGCTTGGCATTGAGTCACAGAGAGGTGTTTGTGTGTGTTTGTGTGTCTGTGTGGTGGTATAAACTGCATTGAGTCACACGGCGGTGTGTGTGAGAGTGTGTGTGTGTGCAGGTACAGGCTGGTATTGAACCACAGTGAGCCGTGTGTGTGTGTGCTGGAATAGGCAGAGCATTGAGTCTCAGGTGTGTGTATGTGTGTGTGTATGCTGGTATGGTCTCTGCATTGATTCACTAAGGTGTGTTGTGTGTGTATGTACATGGAGCTGAAGACTGTACACTGATTCACAGTGAGCTGTGTGTGTATGTGTGTGTGTGTGTGATGGTATGGGCTTTGCATTGAGTCACTGAGGTGTGTGTCTGTGTGTGTATACCTGGAACTACAGACTGTGCACTGATTCACAATGAGCCATGTGTGAATGTGTGTATGTGATAGTATAGGGTGTTCATAGAGTCACAATGAGCCGTGCATATGTGTCTTTGCATGGGTGTTGTGGTATAGGCTGTGCATTGTGTCACAGTGACTGTGCGTGTGTGTGTGTTTGTGATGGTATAGTACATGCATTGTATCAGAGAGAGCCATGCATGCGTCTCTGTGTGTGTGTGCTGGCATAGGCATTACATTGTGTCACAGTGAGCCATGTGTTTGTATGCTGGTGGAGACTCTGCATTGAGTCACAGTAAGACTTGTGTGTGTGCCAGTACAGGCTGTGCAAGGAGTCAGTGAGTCATATATGTGTGTGTGTGTGTGTGCTGATATATGAAGTGCATTGAGTCCAAGTGAATCATGTATGTTTGTGTGTGTTTGTGGGTGCTGCTATAGGTGGTTCACTGAGTCACAGTCAGGTATGTGTGAGTGTTTGTGTGTTTTTGTATAGGCTGTGCATTGATTCACAGTGAGGCATGTGTGTAAGCTGGTACAGGAGGTGCATTGAGTCACAGTGATGGTTGTGTTTGTGTGTGTGTGTGTGCTGCAGTAGGCTGTGTATTGAGTCACAGAAAGTGGGTCTTTGTGTGTGTATGTGCATGTACAGGCTGCGGTTTGAGCCACAGTGATGGGTGTCTCTGTGTGGTGTCATAGGCTGTGCATTGAATCACAGCCCTGTGTTAGTGTTGTGTATTTGGTGCTGTAGAGTCTGCATGAGTCACAGTAAGGTGTGTGTGTGTGCTGCTATATGCTGAGAATTGAGTCACACCTAGGTGAGTGTATGTGTATGTGTATGCTGATATGGGATTTGCATTGAATCACTGAACGGTGTGTGTTTGTGTGTGTGTGTACTGCTATAGTCTGTACACTGAGACATGTTAAGGTGTGTTTCTGTGTGTGTGTGTGCGGGTATAGGCTATGCATTGACTCACATTGAGCCATGTGTTTGTATGTGCTAGTATACACTGTTCATTGAGTCTCAGTGAGCCTTTGTTTTGTGTGTCTGTTTACTTGTATGGGCTTGGCATTGAGTCTCAGACAGGTGTGTGTGTGTGTCTGTGTGTCTGTGTGGTGGTATCATCTGCATTGAGTCACACGGCAGTGTGTGTGAGAGTGTGTGTGTGTGCAGGTACAGGCTGGTATTGAATGACAGTGAGCCATGTGTGTGCCTGTGTGTGTGTGTGTGCTGGAATAGGCAGAGCATTGAGTCTCAGGTGTGTGTATGTGTGTGTGTATGCTGGTATGGTCTCTGCATTGATTCACTAAGGTGTGTTGTGTGTGTATGTACATGGAGCTGAAGACTGTACACTGATTCACAGTGAGCTGTGTGTGTATGTGTGTGTGTGTGATGGTATGGGCTTTGCATTGAGTCACTGAGGTGTGTGTCTGTGTGTGTATACCTGGAACTACAGACTGTGCACTGATTCACAATGAGCCATGTGTGAATGTGTGTATGTGATAGTATAGGGTGTGCATAGAGTCACAAAGAGCCGTGCATATGTGTCTTTGCATGGGTGTTGTGGTATAGGGTCTGCGTTGTGTCACAGTGACTGTGCGTGTGTGTGTGCTTGTGATGGTATAGTACGTGCATTGAATCAGAGAGAGCCATGCATGTGTCTCTGTGTGTGTGTGCTGGCATAGGCATTACATTGAGTCACAGTGAGCCATGTGTTTGTATGCTGGTGTAGACTCTGCATTGAGTCACAGTAAGCCTTGTGTGTGTGCCAGTACAGGCTGTGCATTGAGTCAGTGAGTCATATGTGTGTGTGTGTTTGTGTGTGTGTGTGCTGGTTTAGGCAGTGCATTGAGTCCAATGAGCAGTGTATGTTTGTGTGTGTGTGTGTGTGCTGCTATAGGTGGTTCACTGAGTCACAGTCAGGTATGTGTGAGTGAGTGTTTGTGTGTTCTTCTATAGGCTGTGCATTGATTCACAGTGAGCTCTGTGTGTATGGTGGTATAGGCGGTGCATTGAATCACAGTGATGGTTGTTTTTCTGTGTGTATGCTGCAGTAGGCTGTGAATTGAGTCACAGAAGGTGGGTCTTTGTGTGTGTATGTGCAGGTACAAGCTGCAGTTCGAGTCACAGTGATGGGTGTCTCTGTGTGATGTTATAGGCTGTGCATTGAATCACAGCGAGCCGTATTAGTGTGTGTACGTGTATTTGTGTATGCGTGTGTGTGTGTGATGGTACAGGCTGAACATTGAGTCACTGAGGTGTGCATGTGTGTATGTGGTGTTACAGACTGTTCGTTAGGTCAAACTGAGCAATATGTGTGTGTAGGGGTGTGTGTGTACAGTTATTTGCTGTGCACTGAGTCACAGTGAACCATGTGTGTGTGGGGAGCTGGTATAGTCAGAGAACTGAGTCACAGTTGAATGTGTGGGAGTTGTTTGTGTATGTGTGTGTGTATTTGCTGGTGTAGACTGTGCATTGAGTCACAGTGAGTAGTGCGGTGTGTGTGTGCTGTGATGGTGTGGACTGTGGTTTTATCCACTTTGACCTGAACGGCTGTGTGTGTTTGTGTGTTTGTGTGTGTGTGAGTGTGCTGGCACTAGATGACAGTTGAGACAGAGTGGGCTGTGTGTCTGTGTGTGCGCTGGTATAGACTCTGTATTGAGTCACTGTGAGCTGTGTGTGTATGTGTGTGCTCGTATAGGCTGTGCATTGAGTCACAGTGAGGTGTTTGTGTGTGTGTGTGCTGGTACAGGAAGCGTTTTGAGTCACAGTCTCGTGTGTGTGTGTGTGCATGTGAGTTTGTGTGCTGGTATGGGCTTTATTGTGCTGGTATGGGCTTTATTGACTCATGGGTGTGTGTGTGAGTGTGGGTGATACAGACTGCATTGAGTCACAGTGCGCTGTGTGTGTGTGTGCTGGTATAGGCGATTTATTGAGTACCAGTGAGCCATGTGTGAGTGCGTGTTGGTGTGTGTGTGTGTGTACTGGTATAGGCTGTGCATTGAGTCACAGTGAGGCCTGCATCTGTGCATGTCTGTGTTTGTGTGTGTGTGTTTGCTGGTATAGGCTGAGCTTTGAATCACTCTGAGGTGTGTGTGCATGTGCTGGTAAAATTGTGCCTTGATTCACTGTGCCATGTGAGTGTGTGTGCACGCTGGTATAGGTTGTGCATTGAGTCAGAGTGGGAGGTGTGTGTGTCTGTGTGTTCCTGTATAGGCTGACAATTGAGGCACACTGAGGTCTGTGTGCACATGTGTGTATATGTGTGCTGGTACAGCCTGCTCATTGAGTCATATTGAGTTTTTTGTGTGTGTGTGTGCAGGTAGAGGCAGCACATTGAGTCACAGTGAGGTGTATGTGTGTGATGTTACATGCTATGCACTGATTCATAGGGAGGTTTGTGTCTGTGTGTGTGCACTTTCTAGTTTAGGATTTGCATTGAATCACACTGAGCTGTGTTTTTGAGTGTCAGTATGTGTGCGTGTGTGGAGGTATGGGCTGTGGATTGACTCACATTTTGCCGTATGTGCTTCTCTGTGTGTGTATGTCTGCTAGCATATCCTGTGCACTAAGTCACAGGGAGCCATGTGTGTGTGTGTGTGTGTGTCCTGGTACAGAGTGTGCATTGATTCACAGTCAGCCATGTGTGTGTGTGTGAGTGCACTGGTATAGGATGTGCAGTGAGTCAGAGTGATGTGTGTGTGTGTCTGCATGTTCTGATATAGGCTGACCATTGTGTAACATTGAGGGTGTGTGTGTGTGTGTGCTGGTATAGGCTGCATATTTTGTCACAGTGAGCTGTGTGTGTGTGTATGTGTAGGTACAGGCTGTGCATTGAGTCACAGTGTGGGGTGTGTGTGTGATGTTATATTCTGTGCACTAGGACAGAGTGAGCCGTGTGTGTGTGCTGGTATAATCTGAACATTGAGTCACAGTGTGGTGTGGTGTGTGTGCCTTTGCTGGTATGGACTGTGCATTGAATCCCAGCCCTGTGTTAGTGTTTGTGTATTTGGTGCTGTAGAGTCTGCATGAGTCACAGTAAGATGTGTGTGTGTGTACTGCTATAGGCTGTACACTGAGCCATATTAAGGTGTGTTTCTGTGTGTGTGTGTGCGGGTATAGGCTATACATTGACTCACATTGAGCCATGTGTTTGTATGTGCTACTATACGCTATTCATTGAGTCTCAGTGAGCCATTGTTGTGTGTGTCTGTTTACTTGTATGGGTTTGGCATTGAGTCACAGAGAGGTGTTTGTGTGTGTTTGTGTGTCTGTGTGGTGGTATAAACTGCATTGAGTCACACGGCGGTGTGTGTGAGAGTGTGTGTGTGTGCAGGTACAGGCTGGTATTGAACCACAGTGAGCCGTGTGTGTGTGTGCTGGAATAGGCAGAGCATTGAGTCTCAGGTGTGTGTATGTGTGTGTGTATGCTGGTGTGGTCTCTGCATTGATTCACTAAGGTGTGTTGTGTGTGTATGTACATGGAGCTGAAGACTGTACACTGATTCACAGTGAGCTGTGTGTGTATGTGTGTGTGCGTGTGATGGTATGGGCTTTGCATTGAGTCACTGAGGTGTGTGTCTGTGTGTGTATACCTGGAACTACAGACTGTGCACTGATTCACAATGAGCCATGTGTGAATGTGTGTATGTGATAGTATAGGGTGTTCATAGAGTCACAATGAGCCGTGCATATGTGTCTTTGCATGGGTGTTGTGGTATAGGCTGTGCATTGTGTCACAGTGACTGTGCGTGTGTGTGTGTGTGTGTTTGTGATGGTATAGTACATGCATTGTATCAGAGAGAGCCATGCATGCGTCTCTGTGTGTGTGTGCTGGCATAGGCATTACATTGTGTCACAGTGAGCCATGTGTTTGTATGCTGGTGGAGACTCTGCATTGAGTCACAGTAAGACTTGTGTGTGTGCCAGTACAGGCTGTGCAAGGAGTCAGTGAGTCATATATGTGTGTGTGTGTGTGTGCTGATATATGAAGTGCATTGAGTCCAAGTGAATCATGTATGTTTGTGTGTGTTTGTGGGTGCTGCTATAGGTGGTTCACTGAGTCACAGTCAGGTATGTGTGAGTGTTTGTGTGTTCTTGTATAGGCTGTGCATTGATTCACAGTGAGGCATGTGTGTAAGCTGGTACAGGAGGTGCATTGAGTCACAGTGATGGTTGTGTTTGTGTGTGTGTGTGTGCTGCAGTAGGCTGTGTATTGAGTCACAGAAAGTGGGTCTTTGTGTGTGTATGTGCATGTACAGGCTGCGGTTTGAGTCACAGTGATGGGTGTCTCTGTGTGGTGTTATAGGCTGTGCATTGAATCACAGCCCTGTGTTAGTGTTGTGTATTTGGTGCTGTAGAGTCTGCATGAGTCACAGTAAGGTGTGTGTGTGTGCTGCTATATGCTGAGAATTGAGTCACACCTAGGTGAGTGTATGTGTATGTGTATGCTGATATGGGATTTGCATTGAATCACTGAACGGTGTGTGTTTGTGTGTGTGTGTACTGCTATAGTCTGTACACTGAGACATGTTAAGGTGTGTTTCTGTGTGTGTGTGTGCGGGTATAGGCTATGCATTGACTCACATTGAGCCATGTGTTTGTATGTGCTAGTATACACTGTTCATTGAGTCTCAGTGAGCCTTTGTTTTGTGTGTCTGTTTACTTGTATGGGTTTGGCATTGAGTCTCAGACAGGTGTGTGTGTGTGTCTGTGTGTCTGTGTGGTGGTATCATCTGCATTGAGTCACACGGCAGTGTGTGTGAGAGTGTGTGTGTGTGCAGGTACAGGCTGGTATTGAATGACAGTGAGCCGTGTGTGTGCCTGTGTGTGTGTGTGTGCTGGAATAGACAGAGCATTGAGTCTCAGGTGTGTGTATGTGTGTGTGTATGCTGGTATGGTCTCTGCATTGATTCACTAAGGTGTGTTGTGTGTGTATGTACATGGAGCTGAAGACTGTACACTGATTCACAGTGAGCTGTGTGTGTATGTGTGTGTGTGTGTGATGGTATGGGCTTTGCATTGAGTCACTGAGGTGTGTGTCTGTGTGTGTATACCTGGAACTACAGACTGTGCACTGATTCACAATGAGCCATGTGTGAATGTGTGTATGTGATAGTATAGGGTGTGCATAGAGTCACAAAGAGCCGTGCATATGTGTCTTTGCATGGGTGTTGTGGTATAGGGTCTGCGTTGTGTCACAGTGACTGTGCGTGTGTGTGTGTTTGTGATGGTATAGTACGTGCATTGAATCAGAGAGAGCCATGCATGTGTCTCTGTGTGTGTGTGCTGGCATAGGCATTACATTGAGTCACAGTGAGCCATGTGTTTGTATGCTGGTGTAGACTCTGCATTGAGTCACAGTAAGCCTTGTGTGTGTGCCAGTACAGGCTGTGCATTGAGTCAGTGAGTCATATGTGTGTGTGTGTTTGTGTGTGTGTGTGCTGGTTTAGGCAGTGCATTGAGTCCAATGAGCAGTGTATGTTTGTGTGTGTGTGTGTGTGCTGCTATAGGTGGTTCACTGAGTCACAGTCAGGTATGTGTGAGTGAGTGTTTGTGTGTTCTTCTATAGGCTGTGCATTGTTTCACAGTGAGCTCTGTGTGTATGGTGGTATAGGCGGTGCATTGAATCACAGTGATGGTTGTTTTTCTGTGTGTATGCTGCAGTAGGCTGTGAATTGAGTCACAGAAGGTGGGTCTCTGTGTGTGTATGTGCAGGTACAAGCTGCAGTTCGAGTCACAGTGATGGGTGTCTCTGTGTGATGTTATAGGCTGTGCATTGAATCACAGCGAGCCGTATTAGTGTGTGTACGTGTATTTGTGTATGCGTGTGTGTGTGTGATGGTACAGGCTGAACATTGAGTCACTGAGGTGTGCATGTGTGTATGTGGTGTTACAGACTGTTCGTTAGGTCAAACTGAGCAATATGTGTGTGTAGGGGTGTGTGTGTACAGTTATTTGCTGTGCACTGAGTCACAGTGAACCATGTGTGTGTGGGGAGCTGCTATAGTCAGAGCACTGAGTCACAGTTGAATGTGTGAGAGTTGTTTGTGTATGTGTGTGTGTATTTGCTGGTGTAGACTGTGCATTGAGTCACAGTGAGTAGTGCGCTGTGTGTGTGCTGTGATGGTGTGGACTGTGGTTTTATCCACTTTGACCTGAACGGCTGTGTGTGTTTGTGTGTTTGTGTGTGTGTGTGTGTGCTGGCACTAGATGACAATTGAGACAGAGTGGGCTGTGTGTCTGTGTGTGCGCTGGTATAGACTCTGTATTGAGTCACTGTGAGCTGTGTGTGTATGTGTGTGCTCGTATAGGCTGTGCATTGAGTCACAGTGAGGTGTTTGTGTGTGTGTGTGCTGGTACAGGAAGCGTTTTGAGTCACAGTCTCGTGTGTGTGTGCATGTGAGTTTGTGTGCTGGCATGAGCTTTATTGTGCTGGTATGGGCTTTATTGACTCATGGGTGTGTGTGTGAGTGTGGGTGATACAGACTGCATTGAGTCACAGTGCGCTGTGTGTGTGTGTGCTGGTATAGGCGATTTATTGAGTACCAGTGAGCCATGTGTGAGTGCGTGTTGGTGTGTGTGTGTGTGTACTGGTATAGGCTGTGCATTGAGTCACAGTGAGGCCTGCATCTGTGCATGTCTGTGTTTGTGTGTGTGTGTTTGCTGGTATAGGCTGAGCTTTGAATCACTCTGAGGTGTGTGTGCATGTGCTGGTAAAATTGTGCCTTGATTCACTGTGCCATGTGAGTGTGTGTGCACGCTGGTATAGGTTGTGCATTGAGTCAGAGTGGGAGGTGTGTGTGTCTGTGTGTTCTGGTATAGGCTGACAATTGAGGCACACTGAGGTCTGTGTGCACATGTGTGTATATGTGTGCTGGTACAGCCTGCTCATTGAGTCATATTGAGTTTTGTGTGTGTGTGTGTGCAGGTAGAGGCAGCACATTGAGTCACAGTGAGGTGTATGTGTGTGATGTTATATGCTATGCACTGATTCATAGGGAGGTTTGTGTCTGTGTGTGTGCACTTTCTAGTTTAGGATTTGCATTGAATCACACTGAGCTGTGTTTTTGAGTGTCAGTATGTGTGCGTGTGTGGAGGTATGGGCTGTGGATTGACTCACATTTTGCCGTATGTGCTTCTCTGTGTGTGTATGTCTGCTAGCATATCCTGTGCACTAAGTCACAGGGAGCCATGTGTGTGTGTGTGTGTGTGTCCTGGTACAGAGTGTGCATTGATTCACAGTCAGCCATGTGTGTGTGTGTGAGTGCACTGGTATAGGATGTGCAGTGAGTCAGAGTGATGTGTGTGTGTGTCTGCATGTTCTGATATAGGCTGACCATTGTGTAACATTGAGGGTGTGTGTGTGTGTGTGCTGGTATAGGCTGCATATTTTGTCACAGTGAGCTGTGTGTGTGTGTATGTGTAGGTACAGGCTGTGCATTGAGTCACAGTGTGGGGTGTGTGTGTGATGTTATATTCTGTGCACTAGGACAGAGTGAGCCGTGTGTGTGTGCTGGTATAATCTGAACATTGAGTCACAGTGTGGTGTGGTGTGTGTGCCTTTGCTGGTATGGACTGTGCATTGAATCCCAGCCCTGTGTTCATGTTTGTGTATTTGGTGCTGTAGAGTCTGCATGAGTCACAGTAAGATGTGTGTGTGTGTACTGCTATAGGCTGTACACTGAGCCATATTAAGGTGTGTTTCTGTGTGTGTGTGTGCGGGTATAGGCTATACATTGACTCACATTGAGCCATGTGTTTGTATGTGCTACTATACGCTATTCATTGAGTCTCAGTGAGCCATTGTTGTGTGTGTCTGTTTACTTGTATGGGCTTGGCATTGAGTCACAGAGAGGTGTTTGTGTGTGTTTGTGTGTCTGTGTGGTGGTATAAACTGCATTGAGTCACACGGCGGTGTGTGTGAGAGTGTGTGTGTGTGCAGGTACAGGCTGGTATTGAACCACAGTGAGCCGTGTGTGTGTGTGCTGGAATAGGCAGAGCATTGAGTCTCAGGTGTGTGTATGTGTGTGTGTATGCTGGTGTGGTCTCTGCATTGATTGACTAAGGTGTGTTGTGTGTGTATGTACATGGAGCTGAAGACTGTACACTGATTCACAGTGAGCTGTGTGTGTATGTGTGTGTGCGTGTGATGGTATGGGCTTTGCATTGAGTCACTGAGGTGTGTGTCTGTGTGTGTATACCTGGAACTACAGACTGTGCACTGATTCACAATGAGCCATGTGTGAATGTGTGTATGTGATAGTATAGGGTGTTCATCGAGTCACAATGAGCCGTGCATATGTGTCTTTGCATGGGTGTTGTGGTATAGGCTGTGCATTGTGTCACAGTGACTGTGCGTGTGTGTGTGTGTGTGTTTGTGATGGTATAGTACATGCATTGTATCAGAGAGAGCCATGCATGCGTCTCTGTGTGTGTGTGCTGGCATAGGCATTACATTGTGTCACAGTGAGCCATGTGTTTGTATGCTGGTGGAGACTCTGCATTGAGTCACAGTAAGACTTGTGTGTGTGCCAGTACAGGCTGTGCAAGGAGTCAGTGAGTCATATATGTGTGTGTGTGTGCTGATATATGAAGTGCATTGAGTCCAAGTGAATCATGTATGTTTGTGTGTGTTTGTGGGTGCTGCTATAGGTGGTTCACTGAGTCACAGTCAGGTATGTGTGAGTGTTTGTGTGTTCTTGTATAGGCTGTGCATTGATTCACAGTGAGGCATGTGTGTAAGCTGGTACAGGAGGTGCATTGAGTCACAGTGATGGTTGTGTTTGTGTGTGTGTGTGTGCTGCAGTAGGCTGTGTATTGAGTCACAGAAAGTGGGTCTTTGTGTGTGTATGTGCATGTACAGGCTGCGGTTTGAGTCACAGTGATGGCTGTCTCTGTGTGGTGTTATAGGCTGTGCATTGAATCACAGCCCTGTGTTAGTGTTGTGTATTTGGTGCTGTAGAGTCTGCATGAGTCACAGTAAGGTGTGTGTGTGTGCTGCTATATGCTGAGAATTGAGTCACACCTAGGTGAGTGTATGTGTATGTGTATGCTGATATGGGATTTGCATTGAATCACTGAACGGTGTGTGTTTGTGTGTGTGTGTACTGCTATAGTCTGTACACTGAGACATGTTAAGGTGTGTTTCTGTGTGTGTGTGTGCGGGTATAGGCTATGCATTGACTCACATTGAGCCATGTGTTTGTATGTGCTAGTATACACTGTTCATTGAGTCTCAGTGAGCCTTTGTTTTGTGTGTCTGTTTACTTGTATGGGCTTGGCATTGAGTCTCAGACAGGTGTGTGTGTGTGTCTGTGTGTCTGTGTGGTGGTATCATCTGCATTGAGTCACACGGCAGTGTGTGTGAGAGTGTGTGTGTGTGCAGGTACAGGCTGGTATTGAATGACAGTGAGCCGTGTGTGTGCCTGTGTGTGTGTGTGTGCTGGAATAGACAGAGCATTGAGTCTCAGGTGTGTGTATGTGTGTGTGTATGCTGGTATGGTCTCTGCATTGATTCACTAAGGTGTGTTGTGTGTGTATGTACATGGAGCTGAAGACTGTACACTGATTCACAGTGAGCTGTGTGTGTATGTGTGTGTGTGTGTGATGGTATGGGCTTTGCATTGAGTCACTGAGGTGTGTGTCTGTGTGTGTATACCTGGAACTACAGACTGTGCACTGATTCACAAAGAGCCATGTGTGAATGTGTGTATGTGATAGTATAGGGTGTGCATAGAGTCACAATGAGCCGTGCATATGTGTCTTTGCATGGGTGTTGTGGTATAGGGTCTGTGTTGTGTCACAGTGACTGTGCGTGTGTGTGTGTTTGTGATGGTATAGTACGTGCATTGAATCAGAGAGAGCCATGCATGTGTCTCTGTGTGTGTGTGCTGGCATAGGCATTACATTGAGTCACAGTGAGCCATGTGTTTGTATGCTGGTGTAGACTCTGCATTGAGTCACAGTAAGCCTTGTGTGTGTGCCAGTACAGGCTGTGCATTGAGTCAGTGAGTCATATGTGTGTGTGTGTTTGTGTGTGTGTGTGCTGGTTTAGGCAGTGCATTGAGTCCAATGAGCAGTGTATGTTTGTGTGTGTGTGTGTGTGCTGCTATAGGTGGTTCACTGAGTCACAGTCAGGTATGTGTGAGTGAGTGTTTGTGTGTTCTTCTATAGGCTGTGCATTGATTCACAGTGAGCTCTGTGTGTATGGTGGTATAGGCGGTGCATTGAATCACAGTGATGGTTGTTTTTCTGTGTGTATGCTGCAGTAGGCTGTGAATTGAGTCACAGAAGGTGGGTCTTTGTGTGTGTATGTGCAGGTACAAGCTGCAGTTCGAGTACAGTGATGGGTGTCTCTGTGTGATGTTATAGGCTGTGCATTGAATCACAGCGAGCCGTATTAGTGTGTGTACGTGTATTTGTGTATGCGTGTGTGTGTGTGATGGTACAGGCTGAACATTGAGTCACTGAGGTGTGCATGTGTGTATGTGGTGTTACAGACTGTTCGTTAGGTCAAACTGAGCACTATGTGTGTGTAGGGGTGTGTGTGTACAGTTATTTGCTGTGCACTGAGTCACAGTGAACCATGTGTGTGTAGGGAGCTGGTATAGTCAGAGCACTGAGTCACAGTTGAATGTGTGGGAGTTGTTTGTGTATGTGTGTGTGTATTTGCTGGTGTAGACTGTGCATTGAGTCACAGTGAGTAGTGCGGTGTGTGTGTGCTGTGATGCTGTGGACTGTGGTTTTATCCACTTTGACCTGAACGGCTGTGTGTGTTTGTGTGTTTGTGTGTGTGTGTGTGCTGGCACTAGATGACAGTTGAGACAGAGTGGGCTGTGTGTCTGTGTGTGCGCTGGTATAGACTCTGTATTGAGTCACTGTGAGCTGTGTGTGTATGTGTGTGCTCGTATAGGCTGTGCATTGAGTCACAGTGAGGTGTTTGTGTGTGTGTGTGCTGGTACAGGAAGCGTTTTGAGTCACAGTCTCGTGTGTGTGTGTGTGCATGTGAGTTTGTGTGCTGGTATGGGCTTTATTGTGCTGGTATGGGCTTTATTGACTCATGGGTGTGTGTGTGAGTGTGGGTGATACAGACTGCATTGAGTCACAGTGCGCTGTGTGTGTGTGTGCTGGTATAGGCGATTTATTGAGTACCAGTGAGCCATGTGTGAGTGCGTGTTGGTGTGTGTGTGTGTGTACTGGTATAGGCTGTGCATTGAGTCACAGTGAGGCCTGCATCTGTGCATGTCTGTGTTTGTGTGTGTGTGTTTGCTGGTATAGGCTGAGCTTTGAATCACTCTGAGGTGTGTGTGCATGTGCTGGTAAAATTGTGCCTTGATTCACTGTGCCATGTGAGTGTGTGTGCACGCTGGTATAGGTTGTGCATTGAGTCAGAGTGGGAGGTGTGTGTGTCTGTGTGTTCTGGTATAGGCTGACAATTGAGGCACACTGAGGTCTGTGTGCACATGTGTGTATATGTGTGCTGGTACAGCCTGCTCATTGAGTCATATTGAGTTTTTTGTGTGTGTGTGTGCAGGTAGAGGCAGCACATTGAGTCACAGTGAGGTGTATGTGTGTGATGTTATATGCTATGCACTGATTCATAGGGAGGTTTGTGTCTGTGTGTGTGCACTTTCTAGTTTAGGATTTGCATTGAATCACACTGAGCTGTGTTTTTGAGTGTCAGTATGTGTGCGTGTGTGGAGGTATGGGCTGTGGATTGACTCACATTTTGCCGTATGTGCTTCTCTGTGTGTGTATGTCTGCTAGCATATCCTGTGCACTAAGTCACAGGGAGCCGTGTGTGTGTGTGTGTGTGTGTCCTGGTACAGAGTGTGCATTGATTCACAGTCAGCCATGTGTGTGTGTGTGTGAGTGCACTGGTATAAGATGTGCAGTGAGTCAGAGTGATGTGTGTGTGTGTCTGCATGTTCTGATATAGGCTGACCATTGTGTAACATTGAGGGTGTGTGTGTGTGTGTGCTGGTATAGGCTGCATATTTTGTCACAGTGAGCTGTGTGTGTGTGTATGTGTAGGTACAGGCTGTGCATTGAGTCACAGTGTGGGGTGTGTGTGTGATGTTATATTCTGTGCACTAGGACAGAGTGAGCCGTGTGTGTGTGCTGGTATAATCTGAACATTGAGTCACAGTGTGGTGTGGTGTGTGTGCCTTTGCTGGTATGGACTGTGCATTGAATCCCAGCCCTGTGTTCGTGTTTGTGTATTTGGTGCTGTAGAGTCTGCATGAGTCACAGTAAGATGTGTGTGTGTGTACTGCTATAGGCTGTACACTGAGCCATATTAAGGTGTGTTTCTGTGTGTGTGTGTGCGGGTATAGGCTATACATTGACTCACATTGAGCCATGTGTTTGTATGTGCTACTATACGCTATTCATTGAGTCTCAGTGAGCCATTATTGTGTGTGTCTGTTTACTTGTATGGGCTTGGCATTGAGTCACAGAGAGGTGTTTGTGTGTGTTTGTGTGTCTGTGTGGTGGTATAAACTGCATTGAGTCACACGGCGGTGTGTGTGAGAGTGTGTGTGTGTGCAGGTAGAGGCTGGTATTGAACCACAGTGAGCCGTGTGTGTGTGTGCTGGAATAGGCAGAGCATTGAGTCTCAGGTGTGTGTATGTGTGTGTGTATGCTGGTATGGTCTCTGCATTGATTCACTAAGGTGTGTTGTGTGTGTATGTACATGGAGCTGAAGACTGTACACTGATTCACAGTGAGCTGTGTGTGTATGTGTGTGTGTGTGTGATGGTATGGGCTTTGCATTGAGTCACTGAGGTGTGTGTCTGTGTGTGTATACCTGGAACTACAGACTGTGCACTGATTCACAATGAGCCATGTGTGAATGTGTGTATGTGATAGTATAGGGTGTTCATAGAGTCACAATGAGCCGTGCATATGTGTCTTTGCATGGGTGTTGTGGTATAGGCTGTGCATTGTGTCACAGTGACTGTGCGTGTGTGTGTGTTTGTGATGGTATAGTACATGCATTGTATCAGAGAGAGCCATGCATGCGTCTCTGTGTGTGTGTGCTGGCATAGGCATTACATTGTGTCACAGTGAGCCATGTGTTTGTATGCTGGTGGAGACTCTGCATTGAGTCACAGTAAGCCTTGTGTGTGTGCCAGTACAGGCTGTGCAAGGAGTCAGTGAGTCATATATGTGTGTGTGTGTGTGTGTGTGCTGATATATGAAGTGCATTGAGTCCAAGTGAATCATGTATGTTTGTGTGTGTTTGTGGGTGCTGCTATAGGTGGTTCACTGAGTCACAGTCAGGTATGTGTGAGTGTTTGTGTGTTCTTGTATAGGCTGTGCTTTGATTCACAGTGAGGCATGTGTGTAAGCTGGTACAGGAGGTGCATTGAGTCACAGTGATGGTTGTGTTTGTGTGTGTGTGTGTGCTGCAGTAGGCTGTATATTGAGTCACAGAAAGTGGGTCTTTGTGTGTGTATGTGCATGTACAGGCTGCGGTTTGAGTCACAGTGATGGGTGTCTCTGTGTGGTGTTATAGGCTGTGCATTGAATCACAGCCCTGTGTTAGTGTTGTGTATTTGGTGCTGTAGAGTCTGCATGAGTCACAGTAAGGTGTGTGTGTGTGCTGCTATATGCTGAGAATTGAGTCACACCTAGGTGAGTGTATGTGTATGTGTATGCTGATATGGGATTTGCATTGAATCACTGAACGGTGTGTGTTTGTGTGTGTGTGTACTGCTATAGTCTGTACACTGAGACATGTTAAGGTGTGTTTCTGTGTGTGTGTGTGCGGGTATAGGCTATGCATTGACTCACATTGAGCCATGTGTTTGTATGTGCTAGTATACACTGTTCATTGAGTCTCAGTGAGCCTTTGTTTTGTGTGTCTGTTTACTTGTATGGGCTTGGCATTGAGTCTCAGACAGGTGTGTGTGTGTGTCTGTGTGTCTGTGTGGTGGTATCATCTGCATTGAGTCACACGGCAGTGTGTGTGAGAGTGTGTGTGTGTGCAGGTACAGGCTGGTATTGAATGACAGTGAGCCGTGTGTGTGCCTGTGTGTGTGTGTGTGCTGGAATAGACAGAGCATTGAGTCTCAGGTGTGTGTATGTGTGTGTGTATGCTGGTATGGTCTCTGCATTGATTCACTAAGGTGTGTTGTGTGTGTATGTACATGGAGCTGAAGACTGTACACTGATTCACAGTGAGCTGTGTGTGTATGTGTGTGTGTGTGTGATGGTATGGGCTTTGCATTGAGTCACTGAGGTGTGTGTCTGTGTGTGTATACCTGGAACTACAGACTGTGCACTGATTCACAATGAGCCATGTGTGAATGTGTGTATGTGATAGTATAGGGTGTGCATAGAGTCACAAAGAGCCGTGCATATGTGTCTTTGCATGGGTGTTGTGGTATAGGGTCTGTGTTGTGTCACAGTGACTGTGCGTGTGTGTGTGTTTGTGATGGTATAGTACGTGCATTGAATCAGAGAGAGCCATGCATGTGTCTCTGTGTGTGTGTGCTGGCATAGGCATTACATTGAGTCACAGTGAGCCATGTGTTTGTATGCTGGTGTAGACTCTGCATTGAGTCACAGTAAGCCTTGTGTGTGTGCCAGTACAGGCTGTGCATTGAGTCAGTGAGTCATATGTGTGTGTGTGTTTGTGTGTGTGTGTGCTGGTTTAGGCAGTGCATTGAGTCCAATGAGCAGTGTATGTTTGTGTGTGTGTGTGTGTGCTGTTATAGGTGGTTCACTGAGTCACAGTCAGGTATGTGTGAGTGAGTGTTTGTGTGTTCTTCTATAGGCTGTGCATTGATTCACAGTGAGCTCTGTGTGTATGGTGGTATAGGCGGTGCATTGAATCACAGTGATGGTTGTTTTTCTGTGTGTATGCTGCAGTAGGCTGTGAATTGAGTCACAGAAGGTGGGTCTCTGTGTGTGTATGTGCAGGTACAAGCTGCAGTTCGAGTCACAGTGATGGGTGTCTCTGTGTGATGTTATAGGCTGTGCATTGAATCACAGCGAGCCGTATTAGTGTGTGTACGTGTATTTGTGTATGCGTGTGTGTGTGTGATGGTACAGGCTGAACATTGAGTCACTGAGGTGTGCATGTGTGTATGTGGTGTTACAGACTGTTCGTTAGGTCAAACTGAGCAATATGTGTGTGTAGGGGTGTGTGTGTACAGTTATTTGCTGTGCACTGAGTCACAGTGAACCATGTGTGTGTGGGGAGCTGCTATAGTCAGAGCACTGAGTCACAGTTGAATGTGTGAGAGTTGTTTGTGTATGTGTGTGTGTATTTGCTGGTGTAGACTGTGCATTGAGTCACAGTGAGTAGTGCGCTGTGTGTGTGCTGTGATGGTGTGGACTGTGGTTTTATCCACTTTGACCTGAACGGCTGTGTGTGTTTGTGTGTTTGTGTGTGTGTGTGTGTGCTGGCACTAGATGACAATTGAGACAGAGTGGGCTGTGTGTCTGTGTGTGCGCTGGTATAGACTCTGTATTGAGTCACTGTGAGCTGTGTGTGTATGTGTGTGCTCGTATAGGCTGTGCATTGAGTCACAGTGAGGTGTTTGTGTGTGTGTGTGCTGGTACAGGAAGCGTTTTGAGTCACAGTCTCGTGTGTGTGTGTGTGCATGTGAGTTTGTGTGCTGGCATGAGCTTTATTGTGCTGGTATGGGCTTTATTGACTCATGGGTGTGTGTGTGAGTGTGGGTGATACAGACTGCATTGAGTCACAGTGCGCTGTGTGTGTGTGTGCTGGTATAGGCGATTTATTGAGTACCAGTGAGCCATGTGTGAGTGCGTGTTGGTGTGTGTGTGTGTGTACTGGTATAGGCTGTGCATTGAGTCACAGTGAGGCCTGCATCTGTGCATGTCTGTGTTTGTGTGTGTGTGTTTGCTGGTATAGGCTGAGCTTTGAATCACTCTGAGGTGTGTGTGCATGTGCTGGTAAAATTGTGCCTTGATTCACTGTGCCATGTGAGTGTGTGTGCACGCTGGTATAGGTTGTGCATTGAGTCAGAGTGGGAGGTGTGTGTGTCTGTGTGTTCTGGTATAGGCTGACAATTGAGGCACACTGAGGTCTGTGTGCACATGTGTGTATATGTGTGCTGGTACAGCCTGCTCATTGAGTCATATTGAGTTTTGTGTGTGTGTGTGTGCAGGTAGAGGCAGCACATTGAGTCACAGTGAGGTGTATGTGTGTGATGTTATATGCTATGCACTGATTCATAGGGAGGTTTGTGTCTGTGTGTGTGCACTTTCTAGTTTAGGATTTGCATTGAATCACACTGAGCTGTGTTTTTGAGTGTCAGTATGTGTGCGTGTGTGGAGGTATGGGCTGTGGATTGACTCACATTTTGCCGTATGTGCTTCTCTGTGTGTGTATGTCTGCTAGCATATCCTGTGCACTAAGTCACAGGGAGCCATGTGTGTGTGTGTGTGTGTGTCCTGGTACAGAGTGTGCATTGATTCACAGTCAGCCATGTGTGTGTGTGTGAGTGCACTGGTATAGGATGTGCAGTGAGTCAGAGTGCTGTGTGTGTGTGTCTGCATGTTCTGATATAGGCTGACCATTGTGTAACATTGAGGGTGTGTGTGTGTGTGTGCTGGTATAGGCTGCATATTTTGTCACAGTGAGCTGTGTGTGTGTGTATGTGTAGGTACAGGCTGTGCATTGAGTCACAGTGTGGGGTGTGTGTGTGATGTTATATTCTGTGCACTAGGACAGAGTGAGCCGTGTGTGTGTGCTGGTATAATCTGAACATTGAGTCACAGTGTGGTGTGGTGTGTGTGCCTTTCCTGGTATGGACTGTGCATTGAATCCCAGCCCTGTGTTCGTGTTTGTGTATTTGGTGCTGTAGAGTCTGCATGAGTCACAGTAAGATGTGTGTGTGTGTACTGCTATAGGCTGTACACTGAGCCATATTAAGGTGTGTTTCTGTGTGTGTGTGTGCGGGTATAGGCTATACATTGACTCACATTGAGCCATGTGTTTGTATGTGCTACTATACGCTATTCATTGAGTCTCAGTGAGCCATTGTTGTGTGTGTCTGTTTACTTGTATGGGCTTGGCATTGAGTCACAGAGAGGTGTTTGTGTGTGTTTGTGTGTCTGTGTGGTGGTATAAACTGCATTGAGTCACACGGCGGTGTGTGTGAGAGTGTGTGTGTGTGCAGGTAGAGGCTGGTATTGAACCACAGTGAGCCGTGTGTGTGTGTGCTGGAATAGGCAGAGCATTGAGTCTCAGGTGTGTGTATGTGTGTGTGTATGCTGGTGTGGTCTCTGCATTGATTCACTAAGGTGTGTTGTGTGTGTATGTACATGGAGCTGAAGACTGTACACTGATTCACAGTGAGCTGTGTGTGTATGTGTGTGTGTGTGTGATGGTATGGGCTTTGCATTGAGTCACTGAGGTGTGTGTCTGTGTGTGTATACCTGGAACTACAGACTGTGCACTGATTCACAATGAGCCATGTGTGAATGTGTGTATGTGATAGTATAGGGTGTTCATAGAGTCACAATGAGCCGTGCATATGTGTCTTTGCATGGGTGTTGTGGTATAGGCTGTGCATTGTGTCACAGTGACTGTGCGTGTGTGTGTGTGTGTGTTTGTGATGGTATAGTACATGCATTGTATCAGAGAGAGCCATGCATGTGTCTCTGTGTGTGTGTGCTGGCATAGGCATTACATTGTGTCACAGTGAGCCATGTGTTTGTATGCTGGTGGAGACTCTGCATTGAGTCACAGTAAGACTTGTGTGTGTGCCAGTACAGGCTGTGCAAGGAGTCAGTGAGTCATATATGTGTGTGTGTGTGTGTGTGTGCTGATATATGAAGTGCATTGAGTCCAAGTGAATCATGTATGTTTGTGTGTGTTTGTGGGTGCTGCTATAGGTGGTTCACTGAGTCACAGTCAGGTATGTGTGAGTGTTTGTGTGTTCTTGTATAGGCTGTGCATTGATTCACAGTGAGGCATGTGTGTAAGCTGGTACAGGAGGTGCATTGAGTCACAGTGATGGTTGTGTTTGTGTGTGTGTGTGTGCTGCAGTAGGCTGTGTATTGAGTCACAGAAAGTGGGTCTTTGTGTGTGTATGTGCATGTACAGGCTGCGGTTTGAGTCACAGTGATGGGTGTCTCTGTGTGGTGTTATAGGCTGTGCATTGAATCACAGCCCTGTGTTAGTGTTGTGTATTTGGTGCTGTAGAGTCTGCATGAGTCACAGTAAGGTGTGTGTGTGTGCTGCTATATGCTGAGAATTGAGTCACACCTAGGTGAGTGTATGTGTATGTGTATGCTGATATGGGATTTGCATTGAATCACTGAACGGTGTGTGTTTGTGTGTGTGTGTACTGCTATAGTCTGTACACTGAGACATGTTAAGGTGTGTTTCTGTGTGTGTGTGTGCGGGTATAGGCTATGCATTGACTCACATTGAGCCATGTGTTTGTATGTGCTAGTATACACTGTTCATTGAGTCTCAGTGAGCCTTTGTTTTGTGTGTCTGTTTACTTGTATGGGCTTGGCATTGAGTCTCAGACAGGTGTGTGTGTGTGTCTGTGTGTCTGTGTGGTGGTATCATCTGCATTGAGTCACACGGCAGTGTGTGTGAGAGTGTGTGTGTGTGCAGGTACAGGCTGGTATTGAATGACAGTGAGCCGTGTGTGTGCCTGTGTGTGTGTGTGTGCTGGAATAGGCAGAGCATTGAGTCTCAGGTGTGTGTATGTGTGTGTGTATGCTGGTATGGTCTCTGCATTGATTCACTAAGGTGTGTTGTGTGTGTATGTACATGGAGCTGAAGACTGTACACTGATTCACAGTGAGCTGTGTGTGTATGTGTGTGTGTGTGTGATGGTATGGGCTTTGCATTGAGTCACTGAGGTGTGTGTCTGTGTGTGTATACCTGGAACTACAGACTGTGCACTGATTCACAAAGAGCCATGTGTGAATGTGTGTATGTGATAGTATAGGGTGTGCATAGAGTCACAATGAGCCGTGCATATGTGTCTTTGCATGGGTGTTGTGGTATAGGGTCTGTGTTGTGTCACAGTGACTGTGCGTGTGTGTGTGTTTGTGATGGTATAGTACGTGCATTGAATCAGAGAGAGCCATGCATGTGTCTCTGTGTGTGTGTGCTGGCATAGGCATTACATTGAGTCACAGTGAGCCATGTGTTTGTATGCTGGTGTAGACTCTGCATTGAGTCACAGTAAGCCTTGTGTGTGTGCCAGTACAGGCTGTGCATTGAGTCAGTGAGTCATATGTGTGTGTGTGTTTGTGTGTGTGTGTGCTGGTTTAGGCAGTGCATTGAGTCCAATGAGCAGTGTATGTTTGTGTGTGTGTGTGTGTGCTGTTATAGGTGGTTCACTGAGTCACAGTCAGGTATGTGTGAGTGAGTGTTTGTGTGTTCTTCTATAGGCTGTGCATTGATTCACAGTGAGCTCTGTGTGTATGGTGGTATAGGCGGTGCATTGAATCACAGTGATGGTTGTTTTTCTGTGTGTATGCTGCAGTAGGCTGTGAATTGAGTCACAGAAGGTGGGTCTCTGTGTGTGTATGTGCAGGTACAAGCTGCAGTTCGAGTCACAGTGATGGGTGTCTCTGTGTGATGTTATAGGCTGTGCATTGAATCACAGCGAGCCGTATTAGTGTGTGTACGTGTATTTGTGTATGCGTGTGTGTGTGTGATGGTACAGGCTGAACATTGAGTCACTGAGGTGTGCATGTGTGTATGTGGTGTTACAGACTGTTCGTTAGGTCAAACTGAGCAATATGTGTGTGTAGGGGTGTGTGTGTACAGTTATTTGCTGTGCACTGTGTCACAGTGAACCATGTGTGTGTGGGGAGCTGCTATAGTCAGAGCACTGAGTCACAGTTGAATGTGTGAGAGTTGTTTGTGTATGTGTGTGTGTATTTGCTGGTGTAGACTGTGCATTGAGTCACAGTGAGTAGTGCGCTGTGTGTGTGCTGTGATGGTGTGGACTGTGGTTTTATCCACTTTGACCTGAACGGCTGTGTGTGTTTGTGTGTTTGTGTGTGTGTGTGTGTGCTGGCACTAGATGACAGTTGAGACAGAGTGGGCTGTGTGTCTGTGTGTGCGCTGGTATAGACTCTGTATTGAGTCACTGTGAGCTGTGTGTGTATGTGTGTGCTCGTATAGGCTGTGCATTGAGTCACAGTGAGGTGTTTGTGTGTGTGTGTGCTGGTACAGGAAGCGTTTTGAGTCACAGTCTCGTGTGTGTGTGTGTGCATGTGAGTTTGTGTGCTGGCATGAGCTTTATTGTGCTGGTATGGGCTTTATTGACTCATGGGTGTGTGTGTGAGTGTGGGTGATACAGACTGCATTGAGTCACAGTGCGCTGTGTGTGTGTGTGCTGGTATAGGCGATTTATTGAGTACCAGTGAGCCATGTGTGAGTGCGTGTTGGTGTGTGTGTGTGTGTACTGGTATAGGCTGTGCATTGAGTCACAGTGAGGCCTGCATCTGTGCATGTCTGTGTTTGTGTGTGTGTGTTTGCTGGTATAGGCTGAGCTTTGAATCACTCTGAGGTGTGTGTGCATGTGCTGGTAAAATTGTGCCTTGATTCACTGTGCCATGTGAGTGTGTGTGCACGCTGGTATAGGTTGTGCATTGAGTCAGAGTGGGAGGTGTGTGTGTCTGTGTGTTCTGGTATAGGCTGACAATTGAGGCACACTGAGGTCTGTGTGCACATGTGTGTATATGTGTGCTGGTACAGCCTGCTCATTGAGTCATATTGAGTTTTTTGTGTGTGTGTGTGCAGGTAGAGGCAGCACATTGAGTCACAGTGAGGTGTATGTGTGTGATGTTATATGCTATGCACTGATTCATAGGGAGGTTTGTGTCTGTGTGTGTGCACTTTCTAGTTTAGGATTTGCATTGAATCACACTGAGCTGTGTTTTTGAGTGTCAGTATGTGTGCGTGTGTGGAGGTATGGGCTGTGGATTGACTCACATTTTGCCGTATGTGCTTCTCTGTGTGTGTATGTCTGCTAGCATATCCTGTGCACTAAGTCACAGGGAGCCATGTGTGTGTGTGTGTGTGTGTCCTGGTACAGAGTGTGCATTGATTCACAGTCAGCCATGTGTGTGTGTGTGAGTGCACTGGTATAGGATGTGCAGTGAGTCAGAGTGATGTGTGTGTGTGTCTGCATGTTCTGATATAGGCTGACCATTGTGTAACATTGAGGGTGTGTGTGTGTGTGTGTGCTGGTATAGGCTGCATATTTTGTCACAGTGAGCTGTGTGTGTGTGTATGTGTAGGTACAGGCTGTGCATTGAGTCACAGTGTGGGGTGTGTGTGTGATGTTATATTCTGTGCACTAGGACAGAGTGAGCCGTGTGTGTGTGCTGGTATAATCTGAACATTGAGTCACAGTGTGGTGTGGTGTGTGTGCCTTTGCTGGTATGGACTGTGCATTGAATCCCAGCCCTGTGTTAGTGTTTGTGTATTTGGTGCTGTAGAGTCTGCATGAGTCACAGTAAGATGTGTGTGTGTGTACTGCTATAGGCTGTACACTGAGCCATATTAAGGTGTGTTTCTGTGTGTGTGTGTGCGGGTATAGGCTATACATTGACTCACATTGAGCCATGTGTTTGTATGTGCTACTATACGCTATTCATTGAGTCTCAGTGAGCCATTGTTGTGTGTGTCTGTTTACTTGTATGGGCTTGGCATTGAGTCACAGAGAGGTGTTTGTGTGTGTTTGTGTGTCTGTGTGGTGGTATAAACTGCATTGAGTCACACGGCGGTGTGTGTGAGAGTGTGTGTGTGTGCAGGTACAGGCTGGTATTGAACCACAGTGAGCCGTGTGTGTGTGTGCTGGAATAGGCAGAGCATTGAGTCTCAGGTGTGTGTATGTGTGTGTGTATGCTGGTATGGTCTCTGCATTGATTCACTAAGGTGTGTTGTGTGTGTATGTACATGGAGCTGAAGACTGTACACTGATTCACAGTGAGCTGTGTGTGTATGTGTGTGTGCGTGTGATGGTATGGGCTTTGCATTGAGTCACTGAGGTGTGTGTCTGTGTGTGTATACCTGGAACTACAGACTGTGCACTGATTCACAATGAGCCATGTGTGAATGTGTGTATGTGATAGTATAGGGTGTTCATAGAGTCACAATGAGCCGTGCATATGTGTCTTTGCATGGGTGTTGTGGTATAGGCTGTGCATTGTGTCACAGTGACTGTGCGTGTGTGTGTGTTTGTGATGGTATAGTACATGCATTGTATCAGAGAGAGCCATGCATGCGTCTCTGTGTGTGTGTGCTGGCATAGGCATTACATTGTGTCACAGTGAGCCATGTGTTTGTATGCTGGTGGAGACTCTGCATTGAGTCACAGTAAGACTTGTGTGTGTGCCAGTACAGGCTGTGCAAGGAGTCAGTGAGTCATATATGTGTGTGTGTGTGTGTGCTGATATATGAAGTGCATTGAGTCCAAGTGAATCATGTATGTTTGTGTGTGTTTGTGGGTGCTGCTATAGGTGGTTCACTGAGTCACAGTCAGGTATGTGTGAGTGTTTGTGTGTTTTTGTATAGGCTGTGCATTGATTCACAGTGAGGCATGTGTGTAAGCTGGTACAGGAGGTGCATTGAGTCACAGTGATGGTTGTGTTTGTGTGTGTGTGTGTGCTGCAGTAGGCTGTGTATTGAGTCACAGAAAGTGGGTCTTTGTGTGTGTATGTGCATGTACAGGCTGCGGTTTGAGCCACAGTGATGGGTGTCTCTGTGTGGTGTTATAGGCTGTGCATTGAATCACAGCCCTGTGTTAGTGTTGTGTATTTGGTGCTGTAGAGTCTGCATGAGTCACAGTAAGGTGTGTGTGTGTGCTGCTATATGCTGAGAATTGAGTCACACCTAGGTGAGTGTATGTGTATGTGTATGCTGATATGGGATTTGCATTGAATCACTGAACGGTGTGTGTTTGTGTGTGTGTGTACTGCTATAGTCTGTACACTGAGACATGTTAAGGTGTGTTTCTGTGTGTGTGTGTGCGGGTATAGGCTATGCATTGACTCACATTGAGCCATGTGTTTGTATGTGCTAGTATACACTGTTCATTGAGTCTCAGTGAGCCTTTGTTTTGTGTGTCTGTTTACTTGTATGGGCTTGGCATTGAGTCTCAGACAGGTGTGTGTGTGTGTCTGTGTGTCTGTGTGGTGGTATCATCTGCATTGAGTCACACGGCAGTGTGTGTGAGAGTGTGTGTGTGTGCAGGTACAGGCTGGTATTGAATGACAGTGAGCCGTGTGTGTGCCTGTGTGTGTGTGTGTGCTGGAATAGGCAGAGCATTGAGTCTCAGGTGTGTGTATGTGTGTGTGTATGCTGGTATGGTCTCTGCATTGATTCACTAAGGTGTGTTGTGTGTGTATGTACATGGAGCTGAAGACTGTACACTGATTCACAGTGAGCTGTGTGTGTATGTGTGTGTGTGTGTGATGGTATGGGCTTTGCATTGAGTCACTGAGGTGTGTGTCTGTGTGTGTATACCTGGAACTACAGACTGTGCACTGATTCACAATGAGCCATGTGTGAATGTGTGTATGTGATAGTATAGGGTGTGCATAGAGTCACAAAGAGCCGTGCATATGTGTCTTTGCATGGGTGTTGTGGTATAGGGTCTGCGTTGTGTCACAGTGACTGTGCGTGTGTGTGTGCTTGTGATGGTATAGTACGTGCATTGAATCAGAGAGAGCCATGCATGTGTCTCTGTGTGTGTGTGCTGGCATAGGCATTACATTGAGTCACAGTGAGCCATGTGTTTGTATGCTGGTGTAGACTCTGCATTGAGTCACAGTAAGCCTTGTGTGTGTGCCAGTACAGGCTGTGCATTGAGTCAGTGAGTCATATGTGTGTGTGTGTTTGTGTGTGTGTGTGCTGGTTTAGGCAGTGCATTGAGTCCAATGAGCAGTGTATGTTTGTGTGTGTGTGTGTGTGCTGCTATAGGTGGTTCACTGAGTCACAGTCAGGTATGTGTGAGTGAGTGTTTGTGTGTTCTTCTATAGGCTGTGCATTGATTCACAGTGAGCTCTGTGTGTATGGTGGTATAGGCGGTGCATTGAATCACAGTGATGGTTGTTTTTCTGTGTGTATGCTGCAGTAGGCTGTGAATTGAGTCACAGAAGGTGGGTCTTTGTGTGTGTATGTGCAGGTACAAGCTGCAGTTCGAGTCACAGTGATGGGTGTCTCTGTGTGATGTTATAGGCTGTGCATTGAATCACAGCGAGCCGTATTAGTGTGTGTACGTGTATTTGTGTATGCGTGTGTGTGTGTGATGGTACAGGCTGAACATTGAGTCACTGAGGTGTGCATGTGTGTATGTGGTGTTACAGACTGTTCGTTAGGTCAAACTGAGCAATATGTGTGTGTAGGGGTGTGTGTGTACAGTTATTTGCTGTGCACTGAGTCACAGTGAACCATGTGTGTGTGGGGAGCTGGTATAGTCAGAGAACTGAGTCACAGTTGAATGTGTGGGAGTTGTTTGTGTATGTGTGTGTGTATTTGCTGGTGTAGACTGTGCATTGAGTCACAGTGAGTAGTGCGGTGTGTGTGTGCTGTGATGGTGTGGACTGTGGTTTTATCCACTTTGACCTGAACGGCTGTGTGTGTTTGTGTGTTTGTGTGTGTGTGAGTGTGCTGGCACTAGATGACAGTTGAGACAGAGTGGGCTGTGTGTCTGTGTGTGCGCTGGTATAGACTCTGTATTGAGTCACTGTGAGCTGTGTGTGTATGTGTGTGCTCGTATAGGCTGTGCATTGAGTCACAGTGAGGTGTTTGTGTGTGTGTGTGCTGGTACAGGAAGCGTTTTGAGTCACAGTCTCGTGTGTGTGTGTGTGCATGTGAGTTTGTGTGCTGGTATGGGCTTTATTGTGCTGGTATGGGCTTTATTGACTCATGGGTGTGTGTGTGAGTGTGGGTGATACAGACTGCATTGAGTCACAGTGCGCTGTGTGTGTGTGTGCTGGTATAGGCGATTTATTGAGTACCAGTGAGCCATGTGTGAGTGCGTGTTGGTGTGTGTGTGTGTGTACTGGTATAGGCTGTGCATTGAGTCACAGTGAGGCCTGCATCTGTGCATGTCTGTGTTTGTGTGTGTGTGTTTGCTGGTATAGGCTGAGCTTTGAATCACTCTGAGGTGTGTGTGCATGTGCTGGTAAAATTGTGCCTTGATTCACTGTGCCATGTGAGTGTGTGTGCACGCTGGTATAGGTTGTGCATTGAGTCAGAGTGGGAGGTGTGTGTGTCTGTGTGTTCTTGTATAGGCTGACAATTGAGGCACACTGAGGTCTGTGTGCACATGTGTGTATATGTGTGCTGGTACAGCCTGCTCATTGAGTCATATTGAGTTTTTTGTGTGTGTGTGTGCAGGTAGAGGCAGCACATTGAGTCACAGTGAGGTGTATGTGTGTGATGTTACATGCTATGCACTGATTCATAGGGAGGTTTGTGTCTGTGTGTGTGCACTTTCTAGTTTAGGATTTGCATTGAATCACACTGAGCTGTGTTTTTGAGTGTCAGTATGTGTGCGTGTGTGGAGGTATGGGCTGTGGATTGACTCACATTTTGCCGTATGTGCTTCTCTGTGTGTGTATGTCTGCTAGCATATCCTGTGCACTAAGTCACAGGGAGCCATGTGTGTGTGTGTGTGTGTGTCCTGGTACAGAGTGTGCATTGATTCACAGTCAGCCATGTGTGTGTGTGTGAGTGCACTGGTATAGGATGTGCAGTGAGTCAGAGTGATGTGTGTGTGTGTCTGCATGTTCTGATATAGGCTGACCATTGTGTAACATTGAGGGTGTGTGTGTGTGTGTGCTGGTATAGGCTGCATATTTTGTCACAGTGAGCTGTGTGTGTGTGTATGTGTAGGTACAGGCTGTGCATTGAGTCACAGTGTGGGGTGTGTGTGTGATGTTATATTCTGTGCACTAGGACAGAGTGAGCCGTGTGTGTGTGCTGGTATAATCTGAACATTGAGTCACAGTGTGGTGTGGTGTGTGTGCCTTTGCTGGTATGGACTGTGCATTGAATCCCAGCCCTGTGTTAGTGTTTGTGTATTTGGTGCTGTAGAGTCTGCATGAGTCACAGTAAGATGTGTGTGTGTGTACTGCTATAGGCTGTACACTGAGCCATATTAAGGTGTGTTTCTGTGTGTGTGTGTGCGGGTATAGGCTATACATTGACTCACATTGAGCCATGTGTTTGTATGTGCTACTATACGCTATTCATTGAGTCTCAGTGAGCCATTGTTGTGTGTGTCTGTTTACTTGTATGGGTTTGGCATTGAGTCACAGAGAGGTGTTTGTGTGTGTTTGTGTGTCTGTGTGGTGGTATAAACTGCATTGAGTCACACGGCGGTGTGTGTGAGAGTGTGTGTGTGTGCAGGTACAGGCTGGTATTGAACCACAGTGAGCCGTGTGTGTGTGTGCTGGAATAGGCAGAGCATTGAGTCTCAGGTGTGTGTATGTGTGTGTGTATGCTGGTGTGGTCTCTGCATTGATTCACTAAGGTGTGTTGTGTGTGTATGTACATGGAGCTGAAGACTGTACACTGATTCACAGTGAGCTGTGTGTGTATGTGTGTGTGCGTGTGATGGTATGGGCTTTGCATTGAGTCACTGAGGTGTGTGTCTGTGTGTGTATACCTGGAACTACAGACTGTGCACTGATTCACAATGAGCCATGTGTGAATGTGTGTATGTGATAGTATAGGGTGTTCATAGAGTCACAATGAGCCGTGCATATGTGTCTTTGCATGGGTGTTGTGGTATAGGCTGTGCATTGTGTCACAGTGACTGTGCGTGTGTGTGTGTGTGTGTTTGTGATGGTATAGTACATGCATTGTATCAGAGAGAGCCATGCATGCGTCTCTGTGTGTGTGTGCTGGCATAGGCATTACATTGTGTCACAGTGAGCCATGTGTTTGTATGCTGGTGGAGACTCTGCATTGAGTCACAGTAAGACTTGTGTGTGTGCCAGTACAGGCTGTGCAAGGAGTCAGTGAGTCATATATGTGTGTGTGTGTGTGTGCTGATATATGAAGTGCATTGAGTCCAAGTGAATCATGTATGTTTGTGTGTGTTTGTGGGTGCTGCTATAGGTGGTTCACTGAGTCACAGTCAGGTATGTGTGAGTGTTTGTGTGTTCTTGTATAGGCTGTGCATTGATTCACAGTGAGGCATGTGTGTAAGCTGGTACAGGAGGTGCATTGAGTCACAGTGATGGTTGTGTTTGTGTGTGTGTGTGTGCTGCAGTAGGCTGTGTATTGAGTCACAGAAAGTGGGTCTTTGTGTGTGTATGTGCATGTACAGGCTGCGGTTTGAGTCACAGTGATGGGTGTCTCTGTGTGGTGTTATAGGCTGTGCATTGAATCACAGCCCTGTGTTAGTGTTGTGTATTTGGTGCTGTAGAGTCTGCATGAGTCACAGTAAGGTGTGTGTGTGTGCTGCTATATGCTGAGAATTGAGTCACACCTAGGTGAGTGTATGTGTATGTGTATGCTGATATGGGATTTGCATTGAATCACTGAACGGTGTGTGTTTGTGTGTGTGTGTACTGCTATAGTCTGTACACTGAGACATGTTAAGGTGTGTTTCTGTGTGTGTGTGTGCGGGTATAGGCTATGCATTGACTCACATTGAGCCATGTGTTTGTATGTGCTAGTATACACTGTTCATTGAGTCTCAGTGAGCCTTTGTTTTGTGTGTCTGTTTACTTGTATGGGCTTAGCATTGAGTCTCAGACAGGTGTGTGTGTGTGTCTGTGTGTCTGTGTGGTGGTATCATCTGCATTGAGTCACACGGCAGTGTGTGTGAGAGTGTGTGTGTGTGCAGGTACAGGCTGGTATTGAATGACAGTGAGCCGTGTGTGTGCCTGTGTGTGTGTGTGTGCTGGAATAGACAGAGCATTGAGTCTCAGGTGTGTGTATGTGTGTGTGTATGCTGGTATGGTCTCTGCATTGATTCACTAAGGTGTGTTGTGTGTGTATGTACATGGAGCTGAAGACTGTACACTGATTCACAGTGAGCTGTGTGTGTATGTGTGTGTGTGTGTGATGGTATGGGCTTTGCATTGAGTCACTGAGGTGTGTGTCTGTGTGTGTATACCTGGAACTACAGACTGTGCACTGATTCACAATGAGCCATGTGTGAATGTGTGTATGTGATAGTATAGGGTGTGCATAGAGTCACAAAGAGCCGTGCATATGTGTCTTTGCATGGGTGTTGTGGTATAGGGTCTGCGTTGTGTCACAGTGACTGTGCGTGTGTGTGTGTTTGTGATGGTATAGTACGTGCATTGAATCAGAGAGAGCCATGCATGTGTCTCTGTGTGTGTGTGCTGGCATAGGCATTACATTGAGTCACAGTGAGCCATGTGTTTGTATGCTGGTGTAGACTCTGCATTGAGTCACAGTAAGCCTTGTGTGTGTGCCAGTACAGGCTGTGCATTGAGTCAGTGAGTCATATGTGTGTGTGTGTTTGTGTGTGTGTGTGCTGGTTTAGGCAGTGCATTGAGTCCAATGAGCAGTGTATGTTTGTGTGTGTGTGTGTGTGCTGCTATAGGTGGTTCACTGAGTCACAGTCAGGTATGTGTGAGTGAGTGTTTGTGTGTTCTTCTATAGGCTGTGCATTGATTCACAGTGAGCTCTGTGTGTATGGTGGTATAGGCGGTGCATTGAATCACAGTGATGGTTGTTTTTCTGTGTGTATGCTGCAGTAGGCTGTGAATTGAGTCACAGAAGGTGGGTCTCTGTGTGTGTATGTGCAGGTACAAGCTGCAGTTCGAGTCACAGTGATGGGTGTCTCTGTGTGATGTTATAGGCTGTGCATTGAATCACAGCGAGCCGTATTAGTGTGTGTACGTGTATTTGTGTATGCGTGTGTGTGTGTGATGGTACAGGCTGAACATTGAGTCACTGAGGTGTGCATGTGTGTATGTGGTGTTACAGACTGTTCGTTAGGTCAAACTGAGCAATATGTGTGTGTAGGGGTGTGTGTGTACAGTTATTTGCTGTGCACTGTGTCACAGTGAACCATGTGTGTGTGGGGAGCTGCTATAGTCAGAGCACTGAGTCACAGTTGAATGTGTGAGAGTTGTTTGTGTATGTGTGTGTGTATTTGCTGGTGTAGACTGTGCATTGAGTCACAGTGAGTAGTGCGGTGTGTGTGTGCTGTGATGGTGTGGACTGTGGTTTTATCCACTTTGACCTGAACGGCTGTGTGTGTTTGTGTGTTTGTGTGTGTGTGTGTGTGCTGGCACTAGATGACAATTGAGACAGAGTGGGCTGTGTGTCTGTGTGTGCGCTGGTATAGACTCTGTATTGAGTCACTGTGAGCTGTGTGCGTATGTGTGTGCTCGTATAGGCTGTGCATTGAGTCACAGTGAGGTGTTTGTGTGTGTGTGTGCTGGTACAGGAAGCGTTTTGAGTCACAGTCTCGTGTGTGTGTGTGTGCATGTGAGTTTGTGTGCTGGTATGGGCTTTATTGTGCTGGTATGGGCTTTATTGACTCATGGGTGTGTGTGTGAGTGTGGGTGATACAGACTGCATTGAGTCACAGTGCGCTGTGTGTGTGTGTGCTGGTATAGGCGATTTATTGAGTACCAGTGAGCCATGTGTGAGTGCGTGTTGGTGTGTGTGTGTGTGTACTGGTATAGGCTGTGCATTGAGTCACAGTGAGGCCTGCATCTGTGCATGTCTGTGTTTGTGTGTGTGTGTTTGCTGGTATAGGCTGAGCTTTGAATCACTCTGAGGTGTGTGTGCATGTGCTGGTAAAATTGTGCCTTGATTCACTGTGCCATGTGAGTGTGTGTGCACGCTGGTATAGGTTGTGCATTGAGTCAGAGTGGGAGGTGTGTGTGTCTGTGTGTTCTGGTATAGGCTGACAATTGAGGCACACTGAGGTCTGTGTGCACATGTGTGTATATGTGTGCTGGTACAGCCTGCTCATTGAGTCATATTGAGTTTTGTGTGTGTGTGTGTGCAGGTAGAGGCAGCACATTGAGTCACAGTGAGGTGTATGTGTGTGATGTTATATGCTATGCACTGATTCATAGGGAGGTTTGTGTCTGTGTGTGTGCACTTTCTAGTTTAGGATTTGCATTGAATCACACTGAGCTGTGTTTTTGAGTGTCAGTATGTGTGCGTGTGTGGAGGTATGGGCTGTGGATTGACTCACATTTTGCCGTATGTGCTTCTCTGTGTGTGTATGTCTGCTAGCATATCCTGTGCACTAAGTCACAGGGAGCCATGTGTGTGTGTGTGTGTGTGTCCTGGTACAGAGTGTGCATTGATTCACAGTCAGCCATGTGTGTGTGTGTGAGTGCACTGGTATAGGATGTGCAGTGAGTCAGAGTGATGTGTGTGTGTGTCTGCATGTTCTGATATAGGCTGACCATTGTGTAACATTGAGGGTGTGTGTGTGTGTGTGCTGGTATAGGCTGCATATTTTGTCACAGTGAGCTGTGTGTGTGTGTATGTGTAGGTACAGGCTGTGCATTGAGTCACAGTGTGGGGTGTGTGTGTGATGTTATATTCTGTGCACTAGGACAGAGTGAGCCGTGTGTGTGTGCTGGTATAATCTGAACATTGAGTCACAGTGTGGTGTGGTGTGTGTGCCTTTGCTGGTATGGACTGTGCATTGAATCCCAGCCCTGTGTTCATGTTTGTGTATTTGGTGCTGTAGAGTCTGCATGAGTCACAGTAAGATGTGTGTGTGTGTACTGCTATAGGCTGTACACTGAGCCATATTAAGGTGTGTTTCTGTGTGTGTGTGTGCGGGTATAGGCTATACATTGACTCACATTGAGCCATGTGTTTGTATGTGCTACTATACGCTATTCATTGAGTCTCAGTGAGCCATTGTTGTGTGTGTCTGTTTACTTGTATGGGCTTGGCATTGAGTCACAGAGAGGTGTTTGTGTGTGTTTGTGTGTCTGTGTGGTGGTATAAACTGCATTGAGTCACACGGCGGTGTGTGTGAGAGTGTGTGTGTGTGCAGGTACAGGCTGGTATTGAACCACAGTGAGCCGTGTGTGTGTGTGCTGGAATAGGCAGAGCATTGAGTCTCAGGTGTGTGTATGTGTGTGTGTATGCTGGTGTGGTCTCTGCATTGATTCACTAAGGTGTGTTGTGTGTGTATGTACATGGAGCTGAAGACTGTACACTGATTCACAGTGAGCTGTGTGTGTATGTGTGTGTGCGTGTGATGGTATGGGCTTTGCATTGAGTCACTGAGGTGTGTGTCTGTGTGTGTATACCTGGAACTACAGACTGTGCACTGATTCACAATGAGCCATGTGTGAATGTGTGTATGTGATAGTATAGGGTGTTCATCGAGTCACAATGAGCCGTGCATATGTGTCTTTGCATGGGTGTTGTGGTATAGGCTGTGCATTGTGTCACAGTGACTGTGCGTGTGTGTGTGTGTGTGTTTGTGATGGTATAGTACATGCATTGTATCAGAGAGGGCCATGCATGCGTCTCTGTGTGTGTGTGCTGGCATAGGCATTACATTGTGTCACAGTGAGCCATGTGTTTGTATGCTGGTGGAGACTCTGCATTGAGTCACAGTAAGACTTGTGTGTGTGCCAGTACAGGCTGTGCAAGGAGTCAGTGAGTCATATATGTGTGTGTGTGTGCTGATATATGAAGTGCATTGAGTCCAAGTGAATCATGTATGTTTGTGTGTGTTTGTGGGTGCTGCTATAGGTGGTTCACTGAGTCACAGTCAGGTATGTGTGAGTGTTTGTGTGTTCTTGTATAGGCTGTGCATTGATTCACAGTGAGGCATGTGTGTAAGCTGGTACAGGAGGTGCATTGAGTCACAGTGATGGTTGTGTTTGTGTGTGTGTGTGTGCTGCAGTAGGCTGTGTATTGAGTCACAGAAAGTGGGTCTTTGTGTGTGTATGTGCATGTACAGGCTGCGGTTTGAGTCACAGTGATGGCTGTCTCTGTGTGGTGTTATAGGCTGTGCATTGAATCACAGCCCTGTGTTAGTGTTGTGTATTTGGTGCTGTAGAGTCTGCATGAGTCACAGTAAGGTGTGTGTGTGTGCTGCTATATGCTGAGAATTGAGTCACACCTAGGTGAGTGTATGTGTATGTGTATGCTGATATGGGATTTGCATTGAATCACTGAACGGTGTGTGTTTGTGTGTGTGTGTACTGCTATAGTCTGTACACTGAGACATGTTAAGGTGTGTTTCTGTGTGTGTGTGTGCGGGTATAGGCTATGCATTGACTCACATTGAGCCATGTGTTTGTATGTGCTAGTATACACTGTTCATTGAGTCTCAGTGAGCCTTTGTTTTGTGTGTCTGTTTACTTGTATGGGCTTGGCATTGAGTCTCAGACAGGTGTGTGTGTGTGTCTGTGTGTCTGTGTGGTGGTATCATCTGCATTGAGTCACACGGCAGTGTGTGTGAGAGTGTGTGTGTGTGCAGGTACAGGCTGGTATTGAATGACAGTGAGCCGTGTGTGTGCCTGTGTGTGTGTGTGTGCTGGAATAGGCAGAGCATTGAGTCTCAGGTGTGTGTATGTGTGTGTGTATGCTGGTATGGTCTCTGCATTGATTCACTAAGGTGTGTTGTGTGTGTATGTACATGGAGCTGAAGACTGTACACTGATTCACAGTGAGCTGTGTGTGTATGTGTGTGTGTGTGTGATGGTATGGGCTTTGCATTGAGTCACTGAGGTGTGTGTCTGTGTGTGTATACCTGGAACTACAGACTGTGCACTGATTCACAATGAGCCATGTGTGAATGTGTGTATGTGATAGTATAGGGTGTGCATAGAGTCACAAAGAGCCGTGCATATGTGTCTTTGCATGGGTGTTGTGGTATAGGGCCTGTGTTGTGTCACAGTGACTGTGCGTGTGTGTGTGTTTGTGATGGTATAGTACGTGCATTGAATCAGAGAGAGCCATGCATGTGTCTCTGTGTGTGTGTGCTGGCATAGGCATTACATTGAGTCACAGTGAGCCATGTGTTTGTATGCTGGTGTAGACTCTGCATTGAGTCACAGTAAGCCTTGTGTGTGTGCCAGTACAGGCTGTGCATTGAGTCAGTGAGTCATATGTGTGTGTGTGTTTGTGTGTGTGTGTGCTGGTTTAGGCAGTGCATTGAGTCCAATGAGCAGTGTATGTTTGTGTGTGTGTGTGTGTGCTGCTATAGGTGGTTCACTGAGTCACAGTCAGGTATGTGTGAGTGAGTGTTTGTGTGTTCTTCTATAGGCTGTGCATTGATTCACAGTGAGCTCTGTGTGTATGGTGGTATAGGCGGTGCATTGAATCACAGTGATGGTTGTTTTTCTGTGTGTATGCTGCAGTAGGCTGTGAATTGAGTCACAGAAGGTGGGTCTTTGTGTGTGTATGTGCAGGTACAAGCTGCAGTTCGAGTACAGTGATGGGTGTCTCTGTGTGATGTTATAGGCTGTGCATTGAATCACAGCGAGCCGTATTAGTGTGTGTACGTGTATTTGTGTATGCGTGTGTGTGTGTGATGGTACAGGCTGAACATTGAGTCACTGAGGTGTGCATGTGTGTATGTGGTGTTACAGACTGTTCGTTAGGTCAAACTGAGCACTATGTGTGTGTAGGGGTGTGTGTGTACAGTTATTTGCTGTGCACTGAGTCACAGTGAACCATGTGTGTGTAGGGAGCTGGTATAGTCAGAGCACTGAGTCACAGTTGAATGTGTGGGAGTTGTTTGTGTATGTGTGTGTGTATTTGCTGGTGTAGACTGTGCATTGAGTCACAGTGAGTAGTGCGGTGTGTGTGTGCTGTGATGCTGTGGACTGTGGTTTTATCCACTTTGACCTGAACGGCTGTGTGTGTTTGTGTGTTTGTGTGTGTGTGTGTGCTGGCACTAGATGACAGTTGAGACAGAGTGGGCTGTGTGTCTGTGTGTGCGCTGGTATAGACTCTGTATTGAGTCACTGTGAGCTGTGTGTGTATGTGTGTGCTCGTATAGGCTGTGCATTGAGTCACAGTGTGGTGTTTGTGTGTGTGTGTGCTGGTACAGGAAGCGTTTTGAGTCACAGTCTCGTGTGTGTGTGTGTGCATGTGAGTTTGTGTGCTGGTATGGGCTTTATTGTGCTGGTATGGGCTTTATTGACTCATGGGTGTGTGTGTGAGTGTGGGTGATACAGACTGCATTGAGTCACAGTGCGCTGTGTGTGTGTGTGCTGGTATAGGCGATTTATTGAGTACCAGTGAGCCATGTGTGAGTGCGTGTTGGTGTGTGTGTGTGTGTACTGGTATAGGCTGTGCATTGAGTCACAGTGAGGCCTGCATCTGTGCATGTCTGTGTTTGTGTGTGTGTGTTTGCTGGTATAGGCTGAGCTTTGAATCACTCTGAGGTGTGTGTGCATGTGCTGGTAAAATTGTGCCTTGATTCACTGTGCCATGTGAGTGTGTGTGCACGCTGGTATAGGTTGTGCATTGAGTCAGAGTGGGAGGTGTGTGTGTCTGTGTGTTCTGGTATAGGCTGACAATTGAGGCACACTGAGGTCTGTGTGCACATGTGTGTATATGTGTGCTGGTACAGCCTGCTCATTGAGTCATATTGAGTTTTGTGTGTGTGTGTGTGCAAGTAGAGGCAGCACATTGAGTCACAGTGAGGTGTATGTGTGTGATGTTATATGCTATGCACTGATTCATAGGGAGGTTTGTGTCTGTGTGTGTGCACTTTCTAGTTTAGGATTTGCATTGAATCACACTGAGCTGTGTTTTTGAGTGTCAGTATGTGTGCGTGTGTGGAGGTATGGGCTGTGGATTGACTCACATTTTGCCGTATGTGCTTCTCTGTGTGTGTATGTCTGCTAGCATATCCTGTGCACTAAGTCACAGGGAGCCGTGTGTGTGTGTGTGTGTGTGTCCTGGTACAGAGTGTGCATTGATTCACAGTCAGCCATGTGTGTGTGTGTGTGAGTGCACTGGTATAAGATGTGCAGTGAGTCAGAGTGCTGTGTGTGTGTGTCTGCATGTTCTGATATAGGCTGACCATTGTGTAACATTGAGGGTGTGTGTGTGTGTGTGCTGGTATAGGCTGCATATTTTGTCACAGTGAGCTGTGTGTGTGTGTATGTGTAGGTACAGGCTGTGCATTGAGTCACAGTGTGGGGTGTGTGTGTGATGTTATATTCTGTGCACTAGGACAGAGTGAGCCGTGTGTGTGTGCTGGTATAATCTGAACATTGAGTCACAGTGTGGTGTGGTGTGTGTGCCTTTGCTGGTATGGACTGTGCATTGAATCCCAGCCCTGTGTTCGTGTTTGTGTATTTGGTGCTGTAGAGTCTGCATGAGTCACAGTAAGATGTGTGTGTGTGTACTGCTATAGGCTGTACACTGAGCCATATTAAGGTGTGTTTCTGTGTGTGTGTTTGCGGGTATAGGCTATACATTGACTCACATTGAGCCATGTGTTTGTATGTGCTACTATACGCTATTCATTGAGTCTCAGTGAGCCATTATTGTGTGTGTCTGTTTACTTGTATGGGCTTGGCATTGAGTCACAGAGAGGTGTTTGTGTGTGTTTGTGTGTCTGTGTGGTGGTATAAACTGCATTGAGTCACACGGCGGTGTGTGTGAGAGTGTGTGTGTGTGCAGGTACAGGCTGGTATTGAACCACAGTGAGCCGTGTGTGTGTGTGCTGGAATAGGCAGAGCATTGAGTCTCAGGTGTGTGTATGTGTGTGTGTATGCTGGTATGGTCTCTGCATTGATTCACTAAGGTGTGTTGTGTGTGTATGTACATGGAGCTGAAGACTGTACACTGATTCACAGTGAGCTGTGTGTGTATGTGTGTGTGTGTGTGATGGTATGGGCTTTGCATTGAGTCACTGAGGTGTGTGTCTGTGTGTGTATACCTGGAACTACAGACTGTGCACTGATTCACAATGAGCCATGTGTGAATGTGTGTATGTGATAGTATAGGGTGTTCATAGAGTCACAATGAGCCGTGCATATGTGTCTTTGCATGGGTGTTGTGGTATAGGCTGTGCATTGTGTCACAGTGACTGTGCGTGTGTGTGTGTTTGTGATGGTATAGTACATGCATTGTATCAGAGAGAGCCATGCATGCGTCTCTGTGTGTGTGTGCTGGCATAGGCATTACATTGTGTCACAGTGAGCCATGTGTTTGTATGCTGGTGGAGACTCTGCATTGAGTCACAGTAAGCCTTGTGTGTGTGCCAGTACAGGCTGTGCAAGGAGTCAGTGAGTCATATATGTGTGTGTGTGTGTGTGTGTGCTGATATATGAAGTGCATTGAGTCCAAGTGAATCATGTATGTTTGTGTGTGTTTGTGGGTGCTGCTATAGGTGGTTCACTGAGTCACAGTCAGGTATGTGTGAGTGTTTGTGTGTTCTTGTATAGGCTGTGCTTTGATTCACAGTGAGGCATGTGTGTAAGCTGGTACAGGAGATGCATTGAGTCACAGTGATGGTTGTGTTTGTGTGTGTGTGTGTGCTGCAGTAGGCTGTATATTGAGTCACAGAAAGTGGGTCTTTGTGTGTGTATGTGCATGTACAGGCTGCGGTTTGAGTCACAGTGATGGGTGTCTCTGTGTGGTGTTATAGGCTGTGCATTGAATCACAGCCCTGTGTTAGTGTTGTGTATTTGGTGCTGTAGAGTCTGCATGAGTCACAGTAAGGTGTGTGTGTGTGCTGCTATATGCTGAGAATTGAGTCACACCTAGGTGAGTGTATGTGTATGTGTATGCTGATATGGGATTTGCATTGAATCACTGAACGGTGTGTGTTTGTGTGTGTGTGTACTGCTATAGTCTGTACACTGAGACATGTTAAGGTGTGTTTCTGTGTGTGTGTGTGCGGGTATAGGCTATGCATTGACTCACATTGAGCCATGTGTTTGTATGTGCTAGTATACACTGTTCATTGAGTCTCAGTGAGCCTTTGTTTTGTGTGTCTGTTTACTTGTATGGGCTTGGCATTGAGTCTCAGACAGGTGTGTGTGTGTGTCTGTGTGTCTGTGTGGTGGTATCATCTGCATTGAGTCACACGGCAGTGTGTGTGAGAGTGTGTGTGTGTGCAGGTACAGGCTGGTATTGAATGACAGTGAGCCGTGTGTGTGCCTGTGTGTGTGTGTGTGCTGGAATAGGCAGAGCATTGAGTCTCAGGTGTGTGTATGTGTGTGTGTATGCTGGTATGGTCTCTGCATTGATTCACTAAGGTGTGTTGTGTGTGTATGTACATGGAGCTGAAGACTGTACACTGATTCACAGTGAGCTGTGTGTGTATGTGTGTGTGTGTGTGATGGTATGGGCTTTGCATTGAGTCACTGAGGTGTGTGTCTGTGTGTGTATACCTGGAACTACAGACTGTGCACTGATTCACAATGAGCCATGTGTGAATGTGTGTATGTGATAGTATAGGGTGTGCATAGAGTCACAAAGAGCCGTGCATATGTGTCTTTGCATGGGTGTTGTGGTATAGGGTCTGTGTTGTGTCACAGTGACTGTGCGTGTGTGTGTGTTTGTGATGGTATAGTACGTGCATTGAATCAGAGAGAGCCATGCATGTGTCTCTGTGTGTGTGTGCTGGCATAGGCATTACATTGAGTCACAGTGAGCCATGTGTTTGTATGCTGGTGTAGACTCTGCATTGAGTCACAGTAAGCCTTGTGTGTGTGCCAGTACAGGCTGTGCATTGAGTCAGTGAGTCATATGTGTGTGTGTGTTTGTGTGTGTGTGTGCTGGTTTAGGCAGTGCATTGAGTCCAATGAGCAGTGTATGTTTGTGTGTGTGTGTGTGTGCTGCTATAGGTGGTTCACTGAGTCACAGTCAGGTATGTGTGAGTGAGTGTTTGTGTGTTCTTCTATAGGCTGTGCATTGATTCACAGTGAGCTCTGTGTGTATGGTGGTATAGGCGGTGCATTGAATCACAGTGATGGTTGTTTTTCTGTGTGTATGCTGCAGTAGGCTGTGAATTGAGTCACAGAAGGTGGGTCTTTGTGTGTGTATGTGCAGGTACAAGCTGCAGTTCGAGTCACAGTGATGGGTGTCTCTGTGTGATGTTATAGGCTGTGCATTGAATCACAGCGAGCCGTATTAGTGTGTGTACGTGTATTTGTGTATGCGTGTGTGTGTGTGATGGTACAGGCTGAACATTGAGTCACTGAGGTGTGCATGTGTGTATGTGGTGTTACAGACTGTTCGTTAGGTCAAACTGAGCAATATGTGTGTGTAGGGGTGTGTGTGTACAGTTATTTGCTGTGCACTGAGTCACAGTGAACCATGTGTGTGTGGGGAGCTGGTATAGTCAGAGCACTGAGTCACAGTTGAATGTGTGGGAGTTGTTTGTGTATGTGTGTGTGTATTTGCTGGTGTAGACTGTGCATTGAGTCACAGTGAGTAGTGCGGTGTGTGTGATGGTGTGGACTGTGGTTTTATCCACTTTGACCTGAACGGCTGTGTGTGTTTGTGTGTTTGTGTGTGTGTGTGTGCTGGCACTAGATGACAGTTGAGACAGAGCGGGCTGTGTGTCTGTGTGTGCGCTGGTATAGACTCTGTATTGAGTCACTGTGAGCTGTGTGTGTATGTGTGTGCTCGTATAGGCTGTGCATTGAGTCACAGTGAGGTGTTTGTGTGTGTGTGTGCTGGTACAGGAAGCGTTTTGAGTCACAGTCTCGTGTGTGTGTGTGTGCATGTGAGTTTGTGTGCTGGTATGGGCTTTATTGTGCTGGTATGGGCTTTATTGACTCATGGGTGTGTGTGTGAGTGTGGGTGATACAGACTGCATTGAGTCACAGTGCGCTGTGTGTGTGTGTGCTGGTATAGGCGATTTATTGAGTACCAGTGAGCCATGTGTGAGTGTGTGTTGGTGTGTGTGTGTGTGTACTGGTATAGGCTGTGCATTGAGTCACAGTGAGGCCTGCATCTGCGCATGTCTGTGTTTGTGTGTGTGTGTTTGCTGGTATAGGCTGAGCTTTGAATCACTCTGAGGTGTGTGTGCATGTGCTGGTAAAATTGTGCCTTGATTCACTGTGCCATGTGAGTGTGTGTGCACGCTGGTATAGGTTGTGCATTGAGTCAGAGTGGGAGGTGTGTGTGTCTGTGTGTTCTGGTATAGGCTGACAATTGAGGCACACTGAGGTCTGTGTGCACATGTGTGTATATGTGTGCTGGTACAGCCTGCTCATTGAGTCATATTGAGTTTTGTGTGTGTGTGTGTGCAGGTAGAGGCAGCACATTGAGTCACAGTGAGGTGTATGTGTGTGATGTTATATGCTATGCACTGATTCATAGGGAGGTTTGTGTCTGTGTGTGTGCACTTTCTAGTTTAGGATTTGCATTGAATCACACTGAGCTGTGTTTTTGAGTGTCAGTATGTGTGCGTGTGTGGAGGTATGGGCTGTGGATTGACTCACATTTTGCCGTATGTGCTTCTCTGTGTGTGTATGTCTGCTAGCATATCCTGTGCACTAAGTCACAGGGAGCCATGTGTGTGTGTGTGTGTGTCCTGGTACAGAGTGTGCATTGATTCACAGTCAGCCATGTGTGTGTGTGTGAGTGCACTGGTATAGGATGTGCAGTGAGTCAGAGTGATGTGTGTGTGTGTCTGCATGTTCTGATATAGGCTGACCATTGTGTAACATTGAGGGTGTGTGTGTGTGTGTGCTGGTATAGGCTGCATATTTTGTCACAGTGAGCTGTGTGTGTGTGTATGTGTAGGTACAGGCTGTGCATTGAGTCACAGTGTGGGGTGTGTGTGTGATGTTATATTCTGTGCACTAGGACAGAGTGAGCCGTGTGTGTGTGCTGGTATAATCTGAACATTGAGTCACAGTGTGGTGTGGTGTGTGTGCCTTTGCTGGTATGGACTGTGCATTGAATCCCAGCCCTGTGTTCGTGTTTGTGTATTTGGTGCTGTAGAGTCTGCATGAGTCACAGTAAGATGTGTGTGTGTGTACTGCTATAGGCTGTACACTGAGCCATATTAAGGTGTGTTTCTGTGTGTGTGTGTGCGGGTATAGGCTATACATTGACTCACATTGAGCCATGTGTTTGTATGTGCTACTATACGCTATTCATTGAGTCTCAGTGAGCCATTGTTGTGTGTGTCTGTTTACTTGTATGGGCTTGGCATTGAGTCACAGAGAGGTGTTTGTGTGTGTTTGTGTGTCTGTGTGGTGGTATAAACTGCATTGAGTCACACGGCAGTGTGTGTGAGAGTGTGTGTGTGTGCAGGTACAGGCTGGTATTGAACCACAGTGAGCCGTGTGTGTGTGTGCTGGAATAGGCAGAGCATTGAGTCTCAGGTGTGTGTATGTGTGTGTGTATGCTGGTGTGGTCTCTGCATTGATTCACTAAGGTGTGTTGTGTGTGTATGTACATGGAGCTGAAGACTGTACACTGATTCACAGTGAGCTGTGTGTGTATGTGTGTGTGTGTGTGATGGTATGGGCTTTGCATTGAGTCACTGAGGTGTGTGTCTGTGTGTGTATACCTGGAACTACAGACTGTGCACTGATTCACAATGAGCCATGTGTGAATGTGTGTATGTGATAGTATAGGGTGTTCATAGAGTCACAATGAGCCGTGCATATGTGTCTTTGCATGGGTGTTGTGGTATAGGCTGTGCATTGTGTCACAGTGACTGTGCGTGTGTGTGTGTGTGTGTTTGTGATGGTATAGTACATGCATTGTATCAGAGAGAGCCATGCATGCGTCTCTGTGTGTGTGTGCTGGCATAGGCATTACATTGTGTCACAGTGAGCCATGTGTTTGTATGCTGGTGGAGACTCTGCATTGAGTCACAGTAAGACTTGTGTGTGTGCCAGTACAGGCTGTGCAAGGAGTCAGTGAGTCATATGTGTGTGTGTGTGTGTTTCTCTGTGCTGATATATGAAGTGCATTGAGTCCAAGTGAATCATGTATGTTTGTGTGTGTTTGTGGGTGCTGCTATAGGTGGTTCACTGAGTCACAGTCAGGTATGTGTGAGTGTTTGTGTGTTCTTGTATAGGCTGTGCATTGATTCACAGTGAGGCATGTGTGTAAGCTGGTACAGGAGGTGCATTGAGTCACAGTGATGGTTGTGTTTGTGTGTGTGTGTGTGCTGCAGTAGGCTGTGTATTGAGTCACAGAAAGTGTGTCTTTGTGTGTGTATGTGCATGTACAGGCTGCGGTTTGAGTCACAGTGATGGGTGTCTCTGTGTGGTGTTATAGGCTGTGCATTGAATCACAGCCCTGTGTTAGTGTTGTGTATTTGGTGCTGTAGAGTCTGCATGAGTCACAGTAAGGTGTGTGTGTGTGCTGCTATATGCTGAGAATTGAGTCACACCTAGGTGAGTGTATGTGTATGTGTATGCTGATATGGGATTTGCATTGAATCACTGAACGGTGTGTGTTTGTGTGTGTGTGTACTGCTATAGTCTGTACACTGAGACATGTTAAGGTGTGTTTCTGTGTGTGTGTGTGCGGGTATAGGCTATGCATTGACTCACATTGAGCCATGTGTTTGTATGTGCTAGTATACACTGTTCATTGAGTCTCAGTGAGCCTTTGTTTTGTGTGTCTGTTTACTTGTATGGGCTTGGCATTGAGTCTCAGACAGGTGTGTGTGTGTGTCTGTGTGGTGGTATCATCTGCATTGAGTCACACGGCAGTGTGTGTGAGAGTGTGTGTGTGTGCAGGTACAGGCTGGTATTGAATGACAGTGAGCCGTGTGTGTGCCTGTGTGTGTGTGTGTGCTGGAATAGACAGAGCATTGAGTCTCAGGTGTGTGTATGTGTGTGTGTATGCTGGTATGGTCTCTGCATTGATTCACTAAGGTGTGTTGTGTGTGTATGTACATGGAGCTGAAGACTGTACACTGATTCACAGTGAGCTGTGTGTGTATGTGTGTGTGTGTGTGATGGTATGGGCTTTGCATTGAGTCACTGAGGTGTGTGTCTGTGTGTGTATACCTGGAACTACAGACTGTGCACTGATTCACAATGAGCCATGTGTGAATGTGTGTATGTGATAGTATAGGGTGTGCATAGAGTCACAAAGAGCCGTGCATATGTGTCTTTGCATGGGTGTTGTGGTATAGGGTCTGCGTTGTGTCACAGTGACTGTGCGTGTGTGTGTGTTTGTGATGGTATAGTACGTGCATTGAATCAGAGAGAGCCATGCATGTGTCTCTGTGTGTGTGTGCTGGCATAGGCATTACATTGAGTCACAGTGAGCCATGTGTTTGTATGCTGGTGTAGACTCTGCATTGAGTCACAGTAAGCCTTGTGTGTGTGCCAGTACAGGCTGTGCATTGAGTCAGTGAGTCATATGTGTGTGTGTGTTTGTGTGTGTGTGTGCTGGTTTAGGCAGTGCATTGAGTCCAATGAGCAGTGTATGTTTGTGTGTGTGTGTGTGTGCTGTTATAGGTTGTTCACTGAGTCACAGTCAGGTATGTGTCAGTGAGTGTTTGTGTGTTCTTCTATAGGCTGTGCATTGATTCACAGTGAGCTCTGTGTGTATGGTGGTATAGGCGGTGCATTGAATCACAGTGATGGTTGTTTTTCTGTGTGTATGCTGCAGTAGGCTGTGAATTGAGTCACAGAAGGTGGGTCTTTGTGTGTGTATGTGCAGGTACAAGCTGCAGTTCGAGTCACAGTGATGGGTGTCTCTGTGTGATGTTATAGGCTGTGCATTGAATCACAGCGAGCCGTATTAGTGTGTGTACGTGTATTTGTGTATGCGTGTGTGTGTGTGATGGTACAGGCTGAACATTGAGTCACTGAGGTGTGCATGTGTGTATGTGGTGTTACAGACTGTTCGTTAGGTCAAACTGAGCAATATGTGTGTGTAGGGGTGTGTGTGTACAGTTATTTGCTGTGCACTGTGTCACAGTGAACCATGTGTGTGTGGGGAGCTGGTATAGTCAGAGCACTGAGTCACAGTTGAATGTGTGAGAGTTGTTTGTGTATGTGTGTGTGTATTTGCTGGTGTAGACTGTGCATTGAGTCACAGTGAGTAGTGCGGTGTGTGTGTGCTGTGATGGTGTGGACTGTGGTTTTATCCACTTTGACCTGAACGGCTGTGTGTGTTTGTGTGTTTGTGTGTGTGTGTGTGTGTGCTGGCACTAGATGACAATTGAGACAGAGTGGGCTGTGTGTCTGTGTGTGCGCTGGTATAGACTCTGTATTGAGTCACTGTGAGCTGTGTGTGTATGTGTGTGCTCGTATAGGCTGTGCATTGAGTCACAGTGAGGTGTTTGTGTGTGTGTGTGCTGGTACAGGAAGCGTTTTGAGTCACAGTCTCGTGTGTGTGTGTGTGCATGTGAGTTTGTGTGCTGGCATGAGCTTTATTGTGCTGGTATGGGCTTTATTGACTCATGGGTGTGTGTGTGAGTGTGGGTGATACAGACTGCATTGAGTCACAGTGCGCTGTGTGTGTGTGTGCTGGTATAGGCGATTTATTGAGTACCAGTGAGCCATGTGTGAGTGCGTGTTGGTGTGTGTGTGTGTGTACTGGTATAGGCTGTGCATTGAGTCACAGTGAGGCCTGCATCTGTGCATGTCTGTGTTTGTGTGTGTGTGTTTGCTGGTATAGGCTGAGCTTTGAATCACTCTGAGGTGTGTGTGCATGTGCTGGTAAAATTGTGCCTTGATTCACTGTGCCATGTGAGTGTGTGTGCACGCTGGTATAGGTTGTGCATTGAGTCAGAGTGGGAGGTGTGTGTGTCTGTGTGTTCTGGTATAGGCTGACAATTGAGGCACACTGAGGTCTGTGTGCACATGTGTGTATATGTGTGCTGGTACAGCCTGCTCATTGAGTCATATTGAGTTTTTTGTGTGTGTGTGTGCAGGTAGAGGCAGCACATTGAGTCACAGTGAGGTGTATGTGTGTGATGTTATATGCTATGCACTGATTCATAGGGAGGTTTGTGTCTGTGTGTGTGCACTTTCTAGTTTAGGATTTGCATTGAATCACACTGAGCTGTGTTTTTGAGTGTCAGTATGTGTGCGTGTGTGGAGGTATGGGCTGTGGATTGACTCACATTTTGCCGTATGTGCTTCTCTGTGTGTGTATGTCTGCTAGCATATCCTGTGCACTAAGTCACAGGGAGCCATGTGTGTGTGTGTGTGTGTGTCCTGGTACAGAGTGTGCATTGATTCACAGTCAGCCATGTGTGTGTGTGTGAGTGCACTGGTATAGGATGTGCAGTGAGTCAGAGTGATGTGTGTGTGTGTCTGCATGTTCTGATATAGGCTGACCATTGTGTAACATTGAGGGTGTGTGTGTGTGTGTGCTGGTATAGGCTGCATATTTTGTCACAGTGAGCTGTGTGTGTGTGTATGTGTAGGTACAGGCTGTGCATTGAGTCACAGTGTGGGGTGTGTGTGTGATGTTATATTCTGTGCACTAGGACAGAGTGAGCCGTGTGTGTGTGCTGGTATAATCTGAATATTGAGTCACAGTGTGGTGTGGTGTGTGTGCCTTTGCTGGTATGGACTGTGCATTGAATCCCAGCCCTGTGTTCGTGTTTGTGTATTTGGTGCTGTAGAGTCTGCATGAGTCACAGTAAGATGTGTGTGTGTGTACTGCTATAGGCTGTACACTGAGCCATATTAAGGTGTGTTTCTGTGTGTGTGTGTGCGGGTATAGGCTATACATTGACTCACATTGAGCCATGTGTTTGTATGTGCTACTATACGCTATTCATTGAGTCTCAGTGAGCCATTGTTGTGTGTGTCTGTTTACTTGTATGGGCTTGGCATTGAGTCACAGAGAGGTGTTTGTGTGTGTTTGTGTGTCTGTGTGGTGGTATAAACTGCATTGAGTCACACGGCGGTGTGTGTGAGAGTGTGTGTGTGTGCAGGTACAGGCTGGTATTGAACCACAGTGAGCCGTGTGTGTGTGTGCTGGAATAGGCAGAGCATTGAGTCTCAGGTGTGTGTCTGTGTGTGTGTATGCTGGTGTGGTCTCTGCATTGATTCACTAAGGTGTGTTGTGTGTGTATGTACATGGAGCTGAAGACTGTACACTGATTCACAGTGAGCTGTGTGTGTATGTGTGTGTGTGTGTGATGGTATGGGCTTTGCATTGAGTCACTGAGGTGTGTGTCTGTGTGTGTATACCTGGAACTACAGACTGTGCACTGATTCACAATGAGCCATGTGTGAATGTGTGTATGTGATAGTATAGGGTGTTCATAGAGTCACAATGAGCCGTGCATATGTGTCTTTGCATGGGTGTTGTGGTATAGGCTGTGCATTGTGTCACAGTGACTGTGCGTGTGTGTGTGTGTGTGTTTGTGATGGTATAGTACATGCATTGTATCAGAGAGAGCCATGCATGCGTCTCTGTGTGTGTGTGCTGGCATAGGCATTACATTGTGTCACAGTGAGCCATGTGTTTGTATGCTGGTGGAGACTCTGCATTGAGTCACAGTAAGACTTGTGTGTGTGCCAGTACAGGCTGTGCAAGGAGTCAGTGAGTCATATATGTGTGTGTGTGTGTGTGCTGATATATGAAGTGCATTGAGTCCAAGTGAATCATGTATGTTTGTGTGTGTTTGTGGGTGCTGCTATAGGTGGTTCACTGAGTCACAGTCAGGTATGTGTGAGTGTTTGTGTGTTCTTGTATAGGCTGTGCATTGATTCACAGTGAGGCATGTGTGTAAGCTGGTACAGGAGGTGCATTGAGTCACAGTGATGGTTGTGTTTGTGTGTGTGTGTGTGCTGCAGTAGGCTGTGTATTGAGTCACAGAAAGTGGGTCTTTGTGTGTGTATGTGCATGTACAGGCTGCGGTTTGAGCCACAGTGATGGGTGTCTCTGTGTGGTGTTATAGGCTGTGCATTGAATCACAGCCCTGTGTTAGTGTTGTGTATTTGGTGCTGTAGAGTCTGCATGAGTCACAGTAAGGTGTGTGTGTGTGTGCTGCTATATGCTGAGAATTGAGTCACACCTAGGTGAGTGTATGTGTATGTGTATGCTGATATGGGATTTGCATTGAATCACTGAGCGGTGTGTGTTTGTGTGTGTGTGTACTGCTATAGTCTGTACACTGAGCCATGTTAAGGTGTGTTTCTGTGTGTGTGTGTGCGGGCATAGGCTATGCATTGACTCACATTGAGCCATGTGTTTGTATGTGCTAGTATACACTGTTCATTGAGTCTCAGTGAGCCTTTGTTTTGTGTGTCTGTTTACTTGTATGGGCTTGGCATTGAGTCTCAGTCAGGTGTGTGTGTGTGTCTGTGTGGTGGTATCATCTGCATTGAGTCACACGGCGGTGTGTGTGAGAGTGTGTGTGTGTGCAGGTAGAGGCTGGTATTGAATGACAGTGAGCCGTGTGTGTGCCTGTGTGTGTGTGTGTGCTGGAATAGGCAGAGCATTGAGTCTCAGGTGTGTGTATGTGTGTGTGTATGCTGGTATGGTCTCTGCATTGATTCACTAAGGTGTGTTGTGTGTGTATGTACATGGAGCTGAAGACTGTACACTGATTCACAGTGAGCTGTGTGTGTATGTGTGTGTGTGTGTGATGGTATGGGCTTTGCATTGAGTCACTGAGGTGTGTGTCTGTGTGTGTATACCTGGAACTACAGACTGTGCACTGATTCACAATGAGCCATGTGTGAATGTGTGTATGTGATAGTATAGGGTGTGCATAGAGTCACAAAGAGCCGTGCATATGTGTCTTTGCATGGGTGTTGTGGTATAGGGTCTGCGTTGTGTCACAGTGACTGTGCGTGTGTGTGTGTTTGTGATGGTATAGTACGTGCATTGAATCAGAGAGAGCCATGCATGTGTCTCTGTGTGTGTGTGCTGGCATAGGCATTACATTGAGTCACAGTGAGCCATGTGTTTGTATGCTGGTGTAGACTCTGCATTGAGTCACAGTAAGCCTTGTGTGTGTGCCAGTACAGGCTGTGCATTGAGTCAGTGAGTCATATGTGTGTGTGTGTTTGTGTGTGTGTGTGTGCTGGTTTAGGCAGTGCATTGAGTCCAATGAGCAGTGTATGTTTGTGTGTGTGTGTGTGTGCTGCTATAGGTGGTTCACTGAGTCACAGTCAGGTATGTGTGAGTGAGTGTTTGTGTGTTCTTCTATAGGCTGTGCATTGATTCACAGTGAGCTCTGTGTGTATGGTGGTATAGGCGGTGCATTGAATCACAGTGATGGTTGTTTTTCTGTGTGTATGCTGCAGTAGGCTGTGAATTGAGTCACAGAAGGTGGGTCTCTGTGTGTGTATGTGCAGGTACAAGCTGCAGTTCGAGTCACAGTGATGGGTGTCTCTGTGTGATGTTATAGGCTGTGCATTGAATCACAGCGAGCCGTATTAGTGTGTGTACGTGTATTTGTGTATGCGTGTGTGTGTGTGATGGTACAGGCTGAACATTGAGTCACTGAGGTGTGCATGTGTGTATGTGGTGTTACAGACTGTTCGTTAGGTCAAACTGAGCAATATGTGTGTGTAGGGGTGTGTGTGTACAGTTATTTGCTGTGCACTGTGTCACAGTGAACCATGTGTGTGTGGGGAGCTGCTATAGTCAGAGCACTGAGTCACAGTTGAATGTGTGAGAGTTGTTTGTGTATGTGTGTGTGTATTTGCTGGTGTAGACTGTGCATTGAGTCACAGTGAGTAGTGCGGTGTGTGTGTGCTGTGATGGTGTGGACTGTGGTTTTATCCACTTTGACCTGAACGGCTGTGTGTGTTTGTGTGTTTGTGTGTGTGTGTGTGTGCTGGCACTAGATGACAATTGAGACAGAGTGGGCTGTGTGTCTGTGTGTGCGCTGGTATAGACTCTGTATTGAGTCACTGTGAGCTGTGTGCGTATGTGTGTGCTCGTATAGGCTGTGCATTGAGTCACAGTGAGGTGTTTGTGTGTGTGTGTGCTGGTACAGGAAGCGTTTTGAGTCACAGTCTCGTGTGTGTGTGTGTGCATGTGAGTTTGTGTGCTGGTATGGGCTTTATTGTGCTGGTATGGGCTTTATTGACTCATGGGTGTGTGTGTGAGTGTGGGTGATACAGACTGCATTGAGTCACAGTGCGCTGTGTGTGTGTGTGCTGGTATAGGCGATTTATTGAGTACCAGTGAGCCATGTGTGAGTGCGTGTTGGTGTGTGTGTGTGTGTACTGGTATAGGCTGTGCATTGAGTCACAGTGAGGCCTGCATCTGTGCATGTCTGTGTTTGTGTGTGTGTGTTTGCTGGTATAGGCTGAGCTTTGAATCACTCTGAGGTGTGTGTGCATGTGCTGGTAAAATTGTGCCTTGATTCACTGTGCCATGTGAGTGTGTGTGCACGCTGGTATAGGTTGTGCATTGAGTCAGAGTGGGAGGTGTGTGTGTCTGTGTGTTCTGGTATAGGCTGACAATTGAGGCACACTGAGGTCTGTGTGCACATGTGTGTATATGTGTGCTGGTACAGCCTGCTCATTGAGTCATATTGAGTTTTGTGTGTGTGTGTGTGCAGGTAGAGGCAGCACATTGAGTCACAGTGAGGTGTATGTGTGTGATGTTATATGCTATGCACTGATTCATAGGGAGGTTTGTGTCTGTGTGTGTGCACTTTCTAGTTTAGGATTTGCATTGAATCACACTGAGCTGTGTTTTTGAGTGTCAGTATGTGTGCGTGTGTGGAGGTATGGGCTGTGGATTGACTCACATTTTGCCGTATGTGCTTCTCTGTGTGTGTATGTCTGCTAGCATATCCTGTGCACTAAGTCACAGGGAGCCATGTGTGTGTGTGTGTGTGTGTCCTGGTACAGAGTGTGCATTGATTCACAGTCAGCCATGTGTGTGTGTGTGAGTGCACTGGTATAGGATGTGCAGTGAGTCAGAGTGATGTGTGTGTGTGTCTGCATGTTCTGATATAGGCTGACCATTGTGTAACATTGAGGGTGTGTGTGTGTGTGTGCTGGTATAGGCTGCATATTTTGTCACAGTGAGCTGTGTGTGTGTGTATGTGTAGGTACAGGCTGTGCATTGAGTCACAGTGTGGGGTGTGTGTGTGATGTTATATTCTGTGCACTAGGACAGAGTGAGCCGTGTGTGTGTGCTGGTATAATCTGAACATTGAGTCACAGTGTGGTGTGGTGTGTGTGCCTTTGCTGGTATGGACTGTGCATTGAATCCCAGCCCTGTGTTCATGTTTGTGTATTTGGTGCTGTAGAGTCTGCATGAGTCACAGTAAGATGTGTGTGTGTGTACTGCTATAGGCTGTACACTGAGCCATATTAAGGTGTGTTTCTGTGTGTGTGTGTGCGGGTATAGGCTATACATTGACTCACATTGAGCCATGTGTTTGTATGTGCTACTATACGCTATTCATTGAGTCTCAGTGAGCCATTGTTGTGTGTGTCTGTTTACTTGTATGGGCTTGGCATTGAGTCACAGAGAGGTGTTTGTGTGTGTTTGTGTGTCTGTGTGGTGGTATAAACTGCATTGAGTCACACGGCGGTGTGTGTGAGAGTGTGTGTGTGTGCAGGTACAGGCTGGTATTGAACCACAGTGAGCCGTGTGTGTGTGTGCTGGAATAGGCAGAGCATTGAGTCTCAGGTGTGTGTATGTGTGTGTGTATGCTGGTGTGGTCTCTGCATTGATTCACTAAGGTGTGTTGTGTGTGTATGTACATGGAGCTGAAGACTGTACACTGATTCACAGTGAGCTGTGTGTGTATGTGTGTGTGCGTGTGATGGTATGGGCTTTGCATTGAGTCACTGAGGTGTGTGTCTGTGTGTGTATACCTGGAACTACAGACTGTGCACTGATTCACAATGAGCCATGTGTGAATGTGTGTATGTGATAGTATAGGGTGTTCATCGAGTCACAATGAGCCGTGCATATGTGTCTTTGCATGGGTGTTGTGGTATAGGCTGTGCATTGTGTCACAGTGACTGTGCGTGTGTGTGTGTGTGTGTTTGTGATGGTATAGTACATGCATTGTATCAGAGAGGGCCATGCATGCGTCTCTGTGTGTGTGTGCTGGCATAGGCATTACATTGTGTCACAGTGAGCCATGTGTTTGTATGCTGGTGGAGACTCTGCATTGAGTCACAGTAAGACTTGTGTGTGTGCCAGTACAGGCTGTGCAAGGAGTCAGTGAGTCATATATGTGTGTGTGTGTGCTGATATATGAAGTGCATTGAGTCCAAGTGAATCATGTATGTTTGTGTGTGTTTGTGGGTGCTGCTATAGGTGGTTCACTGAGTCACAGTCAGGTATGTGTGAGTGTTTGTGTGTTCTTGTATAGGCTGTGCATTGATTCACAGTGAGGCATGTGTGTAAGCTGGTACAGGAGGTGCATTGAGTCACAGTGATGGTTGTGTTTGTGTGTGTGTGTGTGCTGCAGTAGGCTGTGTATTGAGTCACAGAAAGTGGGTCTTTGTGTGTGTATGTGCATGTACAGGCTGCGGTTTGAGTCACAGTGATGGCTGTCTCTGTGTGGTGTTATAGGCTGTGCATTGAATCACAGCCCTGTGTTAGTGTTGTGTATTTGGTGCTGTAGAGTCTGCATGAGTCACAGTAAGGTGTGTGTGTGTGCTGCTATATGCTGAGAATTGAGTCACACCTAGGTGAGTGTATGTGTATGTGTATGCTGATATGGGATTTGCATTGAATCACTGAACGGTGTGTGTTTGTGTGTGTGTGTACTGCTATAGTCTGTACACTGAGACATGTTAAGGTGTGTTTCTGTGTGTGTGTGTGCGGGTATAGGCTATGCATTGACTCACATTGAGCCATGTGTTTGTATGTGCTAGTATACACTGTTCATTGAGTCTCAGTGAGCCTTTGTTTTGTGTGTCTGTTTACTTGTATGGGCTTGGCATTGAGTCTCAGACAGGTGTGTGTGTGTGTCTGTGTGTCTGTGTGGTGGTATCATCTGCATTGAGTCACACGGCAGTGTGTGTGAGAGTGTGTGTGTGTGCAGGTACAGGCTGGTATTGAATGACAGTGAGCCGTGTGTGTGCCTGTGTGTGTGTGTGTGCTGGAATAGGCAGAGCATTGAGTCTCAGGTGTGTGTATGTGTGTGTGTATGCTGGTATGGTCTCTGCATTGATTCACTAAGGTGTGTTGTGTGTGTATGTACATGGAGCTGAAGACTGTACACTGATTCACAGTGAGCTGTGTGTGTATGTGTGTGTGTGTGTGATGGTATGGGCTTTGCATTGAGTCACTGAGGTGTGTGTCTGTGTGTGTATACCTGGAACTACAGACTGTGCACTGATTCACAATGAGCCATGTGTGAATGTGTGTATGTGATAGTATAGGGTGTGCATAGAGTCACAAAGAGCCGTGCATATGTGTCTTTGCATGGGTGTTGTGGTATAGGGCCTGTGTTGTGTCACAGTGACTGTGCGTGTGTGTGTGTTTGTGATGGTATAGTACGTGCATTGAATCAGAGAGAGCCATGCATGTGTCTCTGTGTGTGTGTGCTGGCATAGGCATTACATTGAGTCACAGTGAGCCATGTGTTTGTATGCTGGTGTAGACTCTGCATTGAGTCACAGTAAGCCTTGTGTGTGTGCCAGTACAGGCTGTGCATTGAGTCAGTGAGTCATATGTGTGTGTGTGTTTGTGTGTGTGTGTGCTGGTTTAGGCAGTGCATTGAGTCCAATGAGCAGTGTATGTTTGTGTGTGTGTGTGTGTGCTGCTATAGGTGGTTCACTGAGTCACAGTCAGGTATGTGTGAGTGAGTGTTTGTGTGTTCTTCTATAGGCTGTGCATTGATTCACAGTGAGCTCTGTGTGTATGGTGGTATAGGCGGTGCATTGAATCACAGTGATGGTTGTTTTTCTGTGTGTATGCTGCAGTAGGCTGTGAATTGAGTCACAGAAGGTGGGTCTTTGTGTGTGTATGTGCAGGTACAAGCTGCAGTTCGAGTACAGTGATGGGTGTCTCTGTGTGATGTTATAGGCTGTGCATTGAATCACAGCGAGCCGTATTAGTGTGTGTACGTGTATTTGTGTATGCGTGTGTGTGTGTGATGGTACAGGCTGAACATTGAGTCACTGAGGTGTGCATGTGTGTATGTGGTGTTACAGACTGTTCATTAGGTCAAACTGAGCACTATGTGTGTGTAGGGGTGTGTGTGTACAGTTATTTGCTGTGCACTGAGTCACAGTGAACCATGTGTGTGTAGGGAGCTGGTATAGTCAGAGCACTGAGTCACAGTTGAATGTGTGGGAGTTGTTTGTGTATGTGTGTGTGTATTTGCTGGTGTAGACTGTGCATTGAGTCACAGTGAGTAGTGCGGTGTGTGTGTGCTGTGATGCTGTGGACTGTGGTTTTATCCACTTTGACCTGAACGGCTGTGTGTGTTTGTGTGTTTGTGTGTGTGTGTGTGCTGGCACTAGATGACAGTTGAGACAGAGTGGGCTGTGTGTCTGTGTGTGCGCTGGTATAGACTCTGTATTGAGTCACTGTGAGCTGTGTGTGTATGTGTGTGCTCGTATAGGCTGTGCATTGAGTCACAGTGAGGTGTTTGTGTGTGTGTGTGCTGGTACAGGAAGCGTTTTGAGTCACAGTCTCGTGTGTGTGTGTGTGCATGTGAGTTTGTGTGCTGGTATGGGCTTTATTGTGCTGGTATGGGCTTTATTGACTCATGGGTGTGTGTGTGAGTGTGGGTGATACAGACTGCATTGAGTCACAGTGCGCTGTGTGTGTGTGTGCTGGTATAGGCGATTTATTGAGTACCAGTGAGCCATGTGTGAGTGCGTGTTGGTGTGTGTGTGTGTGTACTGGTATAGGCTGTGCATTGAGTCACAGTGAGGCCTGCATCTGTGCATGTCTGTGTTTGTGTGTGTGTGTTTGCTGGTATAGGCTGAGCTTTGAATCACTCTGAGGTGTGTGTGCATGTGCTGGTAAAATTGTGCCTTGATTCACTGTGCCATGTGAGTGTGTGTGCACGCTGGTATAGGTTGTGCATTGAGTCAGAGTGGGAGGTGTGTGTGTCTGTGTGTTCTGGTATAGGCTGACAATTGAGGCACACTGAGGTCTGTGTGCACATGTGTGTATATGTGTGCTGGTACAGCCTGCTCATTGAGTCATATTGAGTTTTGTGTGTGTGTGTGTGCAAGTAGAGGCAGCACATTGAGTCACAGTGAGGTGTATGTGTGTGATGTTATATGCTATGCACTGATTCATAGGGAGGTTTGTGTCTGTGTGTGTGCACTTTCTAGTTTAGGATTTGCATTGAATCACACTGAGCTGTGTTTTTGAGTGTCAGTATGTGTGCGTGTGTGGAGGTATGGGCTGTGGATTGACTCACATTTTGCCGTATGTGCTTCTCTGTGTGTGTATGTCTGCTAGCATATCCTGTGCACTAAGTCACAGGGAGCCGTGTGTGTGTGTGTGTGTGTGTCCTGGTACAGAGTGTGCATTGATTCACAGTCAGCCATGTGTGTGTGTGTGTGAGTGCACTGGTATAAGATGTGCAGTGAGTCAGAGTGCTGTGTGTGTGTGTCTGCATGTTCTGATATAGGCTGACCATTGTGTAACATTGAGGGTGTGTGTGTGTGTGTGCTGGTATAGGCTGCATATTTTGTCACAGTGAGCTGTGTGTGTGTGTATGTGTAGGTACAGGCTGTGCATTGAGTCACAGTGTGGGGTGTGTGTGTGATGTTATATTCTGTGCACTAGGACAGAGTGAGCCGTGTGTGTGTGCTGGTATAATCTGAACATTGAGTCACAGTGTGGTGTGGTGTGTGTGCCTTTGCTGGTATGGACTGTGCATTGAATCCCAGCCCTGTGTTCGTGTTTGTGTATTTGGTGCTGTAGAGTCTGCATGAGTCACAGTAAGATGTGTGTGTGTGTACTGCTATAGGCTGTACACTGAGCCATATTAAGGTGTGTTTCTGTGTGTGTGTTTGCGGGTATAGGCTATACATTGACTCACATTGAGCCATGTGTTTGTATGTGCTACTATACGCTATTCATTGAGTCTCAGTGAGCCATTATTGTGTGTGTCTGTTTACTTGTATGGGCTTGGCATTGAGTCACAGAGAGGTGTTTGTGTGTGTTTGTGTGTCTGTGTGGTGGTATAAACTGCATTGAGTCACACGGCGGTGTGTGTGAGAGTGTGTGTGTGTGCAGGTACAGGCTGGTATTGAACCACAGTGAGCCGTGTGTGTGTGTGCTGGAATAGGCAGAGCATTGAGTCTCAGGTGTGTGTATGTGTGTGTGTATGCTGGTATGGTCTCTGCATTGATTCACTAAGGTGTGTTGTGTGTGTATGTACATGGAGCTGAAGACTGTACACTGATTCACAGTGAGCTGTGTGTGTATGTGTGTGTGTGTGTGATGGTATGGGCTTTGCATTGAGTCACTGAGGTGTGTGTCTGTGTGTGTATACCTGGAACTACAGACTGTGCACTGATTCACAATGAGCCATGTGTGAATGTGTGTATGTGATAGTATAGGGTGTTCATAGAGTCACAATGAGCCGTGCATATGTGTCTTTGCATGGGTGTTGTGGTATAGGCTGTGCATTGTGTCACAGTGACTGTGCGTGTGTGTGTGTTTGTGATGGTATAGTACATGCATTGTATCAGAGAGAGCCATGCATGCGTCTCTGTGTGTGTGTGCTGGCATAGGCATTACATTGTGTCACAGTGAGCCATGTGTTTGTATGCTGGTGGAGACTCTGCATTGAGTCACAGTAAGCCTTGTGTGTGTGCCAGTACAGGCTGTGCAAGGAGTCAGTGAGTCATATATGTGTGTGTGTGTGTGTGTGCTGATATATGAAGTGCATTGAGTCCAAGTGAATCATGTATGTTTGTGTGTGTTTGTGGGTGCTGCTATAGGTGGTTCACTGAGTCACAGTCAGGTATGTGTGAGTGTTTGTGTGTTCTTGTATAGGCTGTGCTTTGATTCACAGTGAGGCATGTGTGTAAGCTGGTACAGGAGATGCATTGAGTCACAGTGATGGTTGTGTTTGTGTGTGTGTGTGTGCTGCAGTAGGCTGTATATTGAGTCACAGAAAGTGGGTCTTTGTGTGTGTATGTGCATGTACAGGCTGCGGTTTGAGTCACAGTGATGGGTGTCTCTGTGTGGTGTTATAGGCTGTGCATTGAATCACAGCCCTGTGTTAGTGTTGTGTATTTGGTGCTGTAGAGTCTGCATGAGTCACAGTAAGGTGTGTGTGTGTGCTGCTATATGCTGAGAATTGAGTCACACCTAGGTGAGTGTATGTGTATGTGTATGCTGATATGGGATTTGCATTGAATCACTGAACGGTGTGTGTTTGTGTGTGTGTGTACTGCTATAGTCTGTACACTGAGACATGTTAAGGTGTGTTTCTGTGTGTGTGTGTGCGGGTATAGGCTATGCATTGACTCACATTGAGCCATGTGTTTGTATGTGCTAGTATACACTGTTCATTGAGTCTCAGTGAGCCTTTGTTTTGTGTGTCTGTTTACTTGTATGGGCTTGGCATTGAGTCTCAGACAGGTGTGTGTGTGTGTCTGTGTGTCTGTGTGGTGGTATCATCTGCATTGAGTCACACGGCAGTGTGTGTGAGAGTGTGTGTGTGTGCAGGTACAGGCTGGTATTGAATGACAGTGAGCCGTGTGTGTGCCTGTGTGTGTGTGTGTGCTGGAATAGGCAGAGCATTGAGTCTCAGGTGTGTGTATGTGTGTGTGTATGCTGGTATGGTCTCTGCATTGATTCACTAAGGTGTGTTGTGTGTGTATGTACATGGAGCTGAAGACTGTACACTGATTCACAGTGAGCTGTGTGTGTATGTGTGTGTGTGTGTGATGGTATGGGCTTTGCATTGAGTCACTGAGGTGTGTGTCTGTGTGTGTATACCTGGAACTACAGACTGTGCACTGATTCACAATGAGCCATGTGTGAATGTGTGTATGTGATAGTATAGGGTGTGCATAGAGTCACAAAGAGCCGTGCATATGTGTCTTTGCATGGGTGTTGTGGTATAGGGTCTGTGTTGTGTCACAGTGACTGTGCGTGTGTGTGTGTTTGTGATGGTATAGTACGTGCATTGAATCAGAGAGAGCCATGCATGTGTCTCTGTGTGTGTGTGCTGGCATAGGCATTACATTGAGTCACAGTGAGCCATGTGTTTGTATGCTGGTGTAGACTCTGCATTGAGTCACAGTAAGCCTTGTGTGTGTGCCAGTACAGGCTGTGCATTGAGTCAGTGAGTCATATGTGTGTGTGTGTTTGTGTGTGTGTGTGCTGGTTTAGGCAGTGCATTGAGTCCAATGAGCAGTGTATGTTTGTGTGTGTGTGTGTGTGCTGCTATAGGTGGTTCACTGAGTCACAGTCAGGTATGTGTGAGTGAGTGTTTGTGTGTTCTTCTATAGGCTGTGCATTGATTCACAGTGAGCTCTGTGTGTATGGTGGTATAGGCGGTGCATTGAATCACAGTGATGGTTGTTTTTCTGTGTGTATGCTGCAGTAGGCTGTGAATTGAGTCACAGAAGGTGGGTCTTTGTGTGTGTATGTGCAGGTACAAGCTGCAGTTCGAGTCACAGTGATGGGTGTCTCTGTGTGATGTTATAGGCTGTGCATTGAATCACAGCGAGCCGTATTAGTGTGTGTACGTGTATTTGTGTATGCGTGTGTGTGTGTGATGGTACAGGCTGAACATTGAGTCACTGAGGTGTGCATGTGTGTATGTGGTGTTACAGACTGTTCGTTAGGTCAAACTGAGCAATATGTGTGTGTAGGGGTGTGTGTGTACAGTTATTTGCTGTGCACTGAGTCACAGTGAACCATGTGTGTGTGGGGAGCTGGTATAGTCAGAGCACTGAGTCACAGTTGAATGTGTGGGAGTTGTTTGTGTATGTGTGTGTGTATTTGCTGGTGTAGACTGTGCATTGAGTCACAGTGAGTAGTGCGGTGTGTGTGATGGTGTGGACTGTGGTTTTATCCACTTTGACCTGAACGGCTGTGTGTGTTTGTGTGTTTGTGTGTGTGTGTGTGCTGGCACTAGATGACAGTTGAGACAGAGCGGGCTGTGTGTCTGTGTGTGCGCTGGTATAGACTCTGTATTGAGTCACTGTGAGCTGTGTGTGTATGTGTGTGCTCGTATAGGCTGTGCATTGAGTCACAGTGAGGTGTTTGTGTGTGTGTGTGCTGGTACAGGAAGCGTTTTGAGTCACAGTCTCGTGTGTGTGTGTGTGCATGTGAGTTTGTGTGCTGGTATGGGCTTTATTGTGCTGGTATGGGCTTTATTGACTCATGGGTGTGTGTGTGAGTGTGGGTGATACAGACTGCATTGAGTCACAGTGCGCTGTGTGTGTGTGTGCTGGTATAGGCGATTTATTGAGTACCAGTGAGCCATGTGTGAGTGTGTGTTGGTGTGTGTGTGTGTGTACTGGTATAGGCTGTGCATTGAGTCACAGTGAGGCCTGCATCTGCGCATGTCTGTGTTTGTGTGTGTGTGTTTGCTGGTATAGGCTGAGCTTTGAATCACTCTGAGGTGTGTGTGCATGTGCTGGTAAAATTGTGCCTTGATTCACTGTGCCATGTGAGTGTGTGTGCACGCTGGTATAGGTTGTGCATTGAGTCAGAGTGGGAGGTGTGTGTGTCTGTGTGTTCTGGTATAGGCTGACAATTGAGGCACACTGAGGTCTGTGTGCACATGTGTGTATATGTGTGCTGGTACAGCCTGCTCATTGAGTCATATTGAGTTTTGTGTGTGTGTGTGTGCAGGTAGAGGCAGCACATTGAGTCACAGTGAGGTGTATGTGTGTGATGTTATATGCTATGCACTGATTCATAGGGAGGTTTGTGTCTGTGTGTGTGCACTTTCTAGTTTAGGATTTGCATTGAATCACACTGAGCTGTGTTTTTGAGTGTCAGTATGTGTGCGTGTGTGGAGGTATGGGCTGTGGATTGACTCACATTTTGCCGTATGTGCTTCTCTGTGTGTGTATGTCTGCTAGCATATCCTGTGCACTAAGTCACAGGGAGCCATGTGTGTGTGTGTGTGTGTCCTGGTACAGAGTGTGCATTGATTCACAGTCAGCCATGTGTGTGTGTGTGAGTGCACTGGTATAGGATGTGCAGTGAGTCAGAGTGATGTGTGTGTGTGTCTGCATGTTCTGATATAGGCTGACCATTGTGTAACATTGAGGGTGTGTGTGTGTGTGTGCTGGTATAGGCTGCATATTTTGTCACAGTGAGCTGTGTGTGTGTGTATGTGTAGGTACAGGCTGTGCATTGAGTCACAGTGTGGGGTGTGTGTGTGATGTTATATTCTGTGCACTAGGACAGAGTGAGCCGTGTGTGTGTGCTGGTATAATCTGAACATTGAGTCACAGTGTGGTGTGGTGTGTGTGCCTTTGCTGGTATGGACTGTGCATTGAATCCCAGCCCTGTGTTCGTGTTTGTGTATTTGGTGCTGTAGAGTCTGCATGAGTCACAGTAAGATGTGTGTGTGTGTACTGCTATAGGCTGTACACTGAGCCATATTAAGGTGTGTTTCTGTGTGTGTGTGTGCGGGTATAGGCTATACATTGACTCACATTGAGCCATGTGTTTGTATGTGCTACTATACGCTATTCATTGAGTCTCAGTGAGCCATTGTTGTGTGTGTCTGTTTACTTGTATGGGCTTGGCATTGAGTCACAGAGAGGTGTTTGTGTGTGTTTGTGTGTCTGTGTGGTGGTATAAACTGCATTGAGTCACACGGCGGTGTGTGTGAGAGTGTGTGTGTGTGCAGGTACAGGCTGGTATTGAACCACAGTGAGCCGTGTGTGTGTGTGCTGGAATAGGCAGAGCATTGAGTCTCAGGTGTGTGTATGTGTGTGTGTATGCTGGTGTGGTCTCTGCATTGATTCACTAAGGTGTGTTGTGTGTGTATGTACATGGAGCTGAAGACTGTACACTGATTCACAGTGAGCTGTGTGTGTATGTGTGTGTGTGTGTGATGGTATGGGCTTTGCATTGAGTCACTGAGGTGTGTGTCTGTGTGTGTATACCTGGAACTACAGACTGTGCACTGATTCACAATGAGCCATGTGTGAATGTGTGTATGTGATAGTATAGGGTGTTCATAGAGTCACAATGAGCCGTGCATATGTGTCTTTGCATGGGTTTTGTGGTATAGGCTGTGCATTGTGTCACAGTGACTGTGCGTGTGTGTGTGTGTGTGTTTGTGATGGTATAGTACATGCATTGTATCAGAGAGAGCCATGCATGCGTCTCTGTGTGTGTGTGCTGGCATAGGCATTACATTGTGTCACAGTGAGCCATGTGTTTGTATGCTGGTGGAGACTCTGCATTGAGTCACAGTAAGACTTGTGTGTGTGCCAGTACAGGCTGTGCAAGGAGTCAGTGAGTCATATGTGTGTGTGTGTGTGTTTCTCTGTGCTGATATATGAAGTGCATTGAGTCCAAGTGAATCATGTATGTTTGTGTGTGTTTGTGGGTGCTGCTATAGGTGGTTCACTGAGTCACAGTCAGGTATGTGTGAGTGTTTGTGTGTTCTTGTATAGGCTGTGCATTGATTCACAGTGAGGCATGTGTGTAAGCTGGTACAGGAGGTGCATTGAGTCACAGTGATGGTTGTGTTTGTGTGTGTGTGTGTGCTGCAGTAGGCTGTGTATTGAGTCACAGAAAGTGTGTCTTTGTGTGTGTATGTGCATGTACAGGCTGCGGTTTGAGTCACAGTGATGGGTGTCTCTGTGTGGTGTTATAGGCTGTGCATTGAATCACAGCCCTGTGTTAGTGTTGTGTATTTGGTGCTGTAGAGTCTGCATGAGTCACAGTAAGGTGTGTGTGTGTGCTGCTATATGCTGAGAATTGAGTCACACCTAGGTGAGTGTATGTGTATGTGTATGCTGATATGGGATTTGCATTGAATCACTGAACGGTGTGTGTTTGTGTGTGTGTGTACTGCTATAGTCTGTACACTGAGACATGTTAAGGTGTGTTTCTGTGTGTGTGTGTGCGGGTATAGGCTATGCATTGACTCACATTGAGCCATGTGTTTGTATGTGCTAGTATACACTGTTCATTGAGTCTCAGTGAGCCTTTGTTTTGTGTGTCTGTTTACTTGTATGGGCTTGGCATTGAGTCTCAGACAGGTGTGTGTGTGTGTCTGTGTGTCTGTGTGGTGGTATCATCTGCATTGAGTCACACGGCAGTGTGTGTGAGAGTGTGTGTGTGTGCAGGTACAGGCTGGTATTGAATGACAGTGAGCCGTGTGTGTGCCTGTGTGTGTGTGTGTGCTGGAATAGACAGAGCATTGAGTCTCAGGTGTGTGTATGTGTGTGTGTATGCTGGTATGGTCTCTGCATTGATTCACTAAGGTGTGTTGTGTGTGTATGTACATGGAGCTGAAGACTGTACACTGATTCACAGTGAGCTGTGTGTGTATGTGTGTGTGTGTGTGATGGTATGGGCTTTGCATTGAGTCACTGAGGTGTGTGTCTGTGTGTGTATACCTGGAACTACAGACTGTGCACTGATTCACAATGAGCCATGTGTGAATGTGTGTATGTGATAGTATAGGGTGTGCATAGAGTCACAAAGAGCCGTGCATATGTGTCTTTGCATGGGTGTTGTGGTATAGGGTCTGTGTTGTGTCACAGTGACTGTGCGTGTGTGTGTGTTTGTGATGGTATAGTACGTGCATTGAATCAGAGAGAGCCATGCATGTGTCTCTGTGTGTGTGTGCTGGCATAGGCATTACATTGAGTCACAGTGAGCCATGTGTTTGTATGCTGGTGTAGACTCTGCATTGAGTCACAGTAAGCCTTGTGTGTGTGCCAGTACAGGCTGTGCATTGAGTCAGTGAGTCATATGTGTGTGTGTGTTTGTGTGTGTGTGTGCTGGTTTAGGCAGTGCATTGAGTCCAATGAGCAGTGTATGTTTGTGTGTGTGTGTGTGTGCTGTTATAGGTGGTTCACTGAGTCACAGTCAGGTATGTGTGAGTGAGTGTTTGTGTGTTCTTCTATAGGCTGTGCATTGATTCACAGTGAGCTCTGTGTGTATGGTGGTATAGGCGGTGCATTGAATCACAGTGATGGTTGTTTGTCTGTGTGTATGCTGCAGTAGGCTGTGAATTGAGTCACAGAAGGTGGGTCTCTGTGTGTGTATGTGCAGGTACAAGCTGCAGTTCGAGTCACAGTGATGGGTGTCTCTGTGTGATGTTATAGGCTGTGCATTGAATCACAGCGAGCCGTATTAGTGTGTGTACGTGTATTTGTGTATGCGTGTGTGTGTGTGATGGTACAGGCTGAACATTGAGTCACTGAGGTGTGCATGTGTGTATGTGGTGTTACAGACTGTTCGTTAGGTCAAACTGAGCAATATGTGTGTGTAGGGGTGTGTGTGTACAGTTATTTGCTGTGCACTGTGTCACAGTGAACCATGTGTGTGTGGGGAGCTGCTATAGTCAGAGCACTGAGTCACAGTTGAATGTGTGAGAGTTGTTTGTGTATGTGTGTGTGTATTTGCTGGTGTAGACTGTGCATTGAGTCACAGTGAGTAGTGCGCTGTGTGTGTGCTGTGATGGTGTGGACTGTGGTTTTATCCACTTTGACCTGAACGGCTGTGTGTGTTTGTGTGTTTGTGTGTGTGTGTGTGTGCTGGCACTAGATGACAATTGAGACAGAGTGGGCTGTGTGTCTGTGTGTGCGCTGGTATAGACTCTGTATTGAGTCACTGTGAGCTGTGTGTGTATGTGTGTGCTCGTATAGGCTGTGCATTGAGTCACAGTGAGGTGTTTGTGTGTGTGTGTGCTGGTACAGGAAGCGTTTTGAGTCACAGTCTCGTGTGTGTGTGTGTGCATGTGAGTTTGTGTGCTGGCATGAGCTTTATTGTGCTGGTATGGGCTTTATTGACTCATGGGTGTGTGTGTGAGTGTGGGTGATACAGACTGCATTGAGTCACAGTGCGCTGTGTGTGTGTGTGTGCTGGTATAGGCGATTTATTGAGTACCAGTGAGCCATGTGTGAGTGCGTGTTGGTGTGTGTGTGTGTGTACTGGTATAGGCTGTGCATTGAGTCACAGTGAGGCCTGCATCTGTGCATGTCTGTGTTTGTGTGTGTGTGTTTGCTGGTATAGGCTGAGCTTTGAATCACTCTGAGGTGTGTGTGCATGTGCTGGTAAAATTGTGCCTTGATTCACTGTGCCATGTGAGTGTGTGTGCACGCTGGTATAGGTTGTGCATTGAGTCAGAGTGGGAGGTGTGTGTGTCTGTGTGTTCTGGTATAGGCTGACAATTGAGGCACACTGAGGTCTGTGTGCACATGTGTGTATATGTGTGCTGGTACAGCCTGCTCATTGAGTCATATTGAGTTTTGTGTGTGTGTGTGTGCAGGTAGAGGCAGCACATTGAGTCACAGTGAGGTGTATGTGTGTGATGTTATATGCTATGCACTGATTCATAGGGAGGTTTGTGTCTGTGTGTGTGCACTTTCTAGTTTAGGATTTGCATTGAATCACACTGAGCTGTGTTTTTGAGTGTCAGTATGTGTGCGTGTGTGGAGGTATGGGCTGTGGATTGACTCACATTTTGCCGTATGTGCTTCTCTGTGTGTGTATGTCTGCTAGCATATCCTGTGCACTAAGTCACAGGGAGCCATGTGTGTGTGTGTGTGTGTGTCCTGGTACAGAGTGTGCATTGATTCACAGTCAGCCATGTGTGTGTGTGTGAGTGCACTGGTATAGGATGTGCAGTGAGTCAGAGTGCTGTGTGTGTGTGTCTGCATGTTCTGATATAGGCTGACCATTGTGTAACATTGAGGGTGTGTGTGTGTGTGTGCTGGTATAGGCTGCATATTTTGTCACAGTGAGCTGTGTGTGTGTGTATGTGTAGGTACAGGCTGTGCATTGAGTCACAGTGTGGGGTGTGTGTGTGATGTTATATTCTGTGAACTAGGACAGAGTGAGCCGTGTGTGTGTGCTGGTATAATCTGAACATTGAGTCACAGTGTGGTGTGGTGTGTGTGCCTTTGCTGGTATGGACTGTGCATTGAATCCCAGCCCTGTGTTCGTGTTTGTGTATTTGGTGCTGTAGAGTCTGCATGAGTCACAGTAAGATGTGTGTGTGTGTACTGCTATAGGCTGTACACTGAGCCATATTAAGGTGTGTTTCTGTGTGTGTGTGTGCGGGTATAGGCTATACATTGACTCACATTGAGCCATGTGTTTGTATGTGCTACTATACGCTATTCATTGAGTCTCAGTGAGCCATTGTTGTGTGTGTCTGTTTACTTGTATGGGCTTGGCATTGAGTCACAGAGAGGTGTTTGTGTGTGTTTGTGTGTCTGTGTGGTGGTATAAACTGCATTGAGTCACACGGCGGTGTGTGTGAGAGTGTGTGTGTGTGCAGGTACAGGCTGGTATTGAACCACAGTGAGCCGTGTGTGTGTGTGCTGGAATAGGCAGAGCATTGAGTCTCAGGTGTGTGTATGTGTGTGTGTATGCTGGTGTGGTCTCTGCATTGATTCACTAAGGTGTGTTGTGTGTGTATGTACATGGAGCTGAAGACTGTACACTGATTCACAGTGAGCTGTGTGTGTATGTGTGTGTGTGTGTGATGGTATGGGCTTTGCATTGAGTCACTGAGGTGTGTGTCTGTGTGTGTATACCTGGAACTACAGACTGTGCACTGATTCACAATGAGCCATGTGTGAATGTGTGTATGTGATAGTATAGGGTGTTCATAGAGTCACAATGAGCCGTGCATATGTGTCTTTGCATGGGTGTTGTGGTATAGGCTGTGCATTGTGTCACAGTGACTGTGCGTGTGTGTGTGTGTGTGTTTGTGATGGTATAGTACATGCATTGTATCAGAGAGAGCCATGCATGCGTCTCTGTGTGTGTGTGCTGGCATAGGCATTACATTGTGTCACAGTGAGCCATGTGTTTGTATGCTGGTGGAGACTCTGCATTGAGTCACAGTAAGACTTGTGTGTGTGCCAGTACAGGCTGTGCAAGGAGTCAGTGAGTCATATATGTGTGTGTGTGTGTGTGTGTGTGCTGATATATGAAGTGCATTGAGTCCAAGTGAATCATGTATGTTTGTGTGTGTTTGTGGGTGCTGCTATAGGTGGTTCACTGAGTCACAGTCAGGTATGTGTGAGTGTTTGTGTGTTCTTGTATAGGCTGTGCATTGATTCACAGTGAGGCATGTGTGTAAGCTGGTACAGGAGGTGCATTGAGTCACAGTGATGGTTGTGTTTGTGTGTGTGTGTGTGCTGCAGTAGGCTGTATATTGAGTCACAGAAAGTGGGTCTTTGTGTGTGTATGTGCATGTACAGGCTGCGGTTTGAGTCACAGTGATGGGTGTCTCTGTGTGGTGTTATAGGCTGTGCATTGAATCACAGCCCTGTGTTAGTGTTGTGTATTTGGTGCTGTAGAGTCTGCATGAGTCACAGTAAGGTGTGTGTGTGTGCTGCTATATGCTGAGAATTGAGTCATACCTAGGTGAGTGTATGTGTATGTGTATGCTGATATGGGATTTGCATTGAATCACTGAACGGTGTGTGTTTGTGTGTGTGTGTACTGCTATAGTCTGTACACTGAGACATGTTAAGGTGTGTTTCTGTGTGTGTGTGTGCGGGTATAGGCTATGCATTGACTCACATTGAGCCATGTGTTTGTATGTGCTAGTATACACTGTTCATTGAGTCTCAGTGAGCCTTTGTTTTGTGTGTCTGTTTACTTGTATGGGCTTGGCATTGAGTCTCAGACAGGTGTGTGTGTGTGTCTGTGTGTCTGTGTGGTGGTATCATCTGCATTGAGTCACACGGCAGTGTGTGTGAGAGTGTGTGTGTGTGCAGGTACAGGCTGGTATTGAATGACAGTGAGCCGTGTGTGTGCCTGTGTGTGTGTGTGTGCTGGAATAGACAGAGCATTGAGTCTCAGGTGTGTGTATGTGTGTGTGTATGCTGGTATGGTCTCTGCATTGATTCACTAAGGTGTGTTGTGTGTGTATGTACATGGAGCTGAAGACTGTACACTGATTCACAGTGAGCTGTGTGTGTATGTGTGTGTGTGTGTGATGGTATGGGCTTTGCATTGAGTCACTGAGGTGTGTGTCTGTGTGTGTATACCTGGAACTACAGACTGTGCACTGATTCACAATGAGCCATGTGTGAATGTGTGTATGTGATAGTATAGGGTGTGCATAGAGTCACAAAGAGCCGTGCATATGTGTCTTTGCATGGGTGTTGTGGTATAGGGTCTGTGTTGTGTCACAGTGACTGTGCGTGTGTGTGTGTTTGTGATGGTATAGTACGTGCATTGAATCAGAGAGAGCCATGCATGTGTCTCTGTGTGTGTGTGCTGGCATAGGCATTACATTGAGTCACAGTGAGCCATGTGTTTGTATGCTGGTGTAGACTCTGCATTGAGTCACAGTAAGCCTTGTGTGTGTGCCAGTACAGGCTGTGCATTGAGTCAGTGAGTCATATGTGTGTGTGTGTTTGTGTGTGTGTGTGCTGGTTTAGGCAGTGCATTGAGTCCAATGAGCAGTGTATGTTTGTGTGTGTGTGTGTGTGCTGTTATAGGTGGTTCACTGAGTCACAGTCAGGTATGTGTGAGTGAGTGTTTGTGTGTTCTTCTATAGGCTGTGCATTGATTCACAGTGAGCTCTGTGTGTATGGTGGTATAGGCGGTGCATTGAATCACAGTGATGGTTGTTTGTCTGTGTGTATGCTGCAGTAGGCTGTGAATTGAGTCACAGAAGGTGGGTCTCTGTGTGTGTATGTGCAGGTACAAGCTGCAGTTCGAGTCACAGTGATGGGTGTCTCTGTGTGATGTTATAGGCTGTGCATTGAATCACAGCGAGCCGTATTAGTGTGTGTACGTGTATTTGTGTATGCGTGTGTGTGTGTGATGGTACAGGCTGAACATTGAGTCACTGAGGTGTGCATGTGTGTATGTGGTGTTACAGACTGTTCGTTAGGTCAAACTGAGCAATATGTGTGTGTAGGGGTGTGTGTGTACAGTTATTTGCTGTGCACTGTGTCACAGTGAACCATGTGTGTGTGGGGAGCTGCTATAGTCAGAGCACTGAGTCACAGTTGAATGTGTGAGAGTTGTTTGTGTATGTGTGTGTGTATTTGCTGGTGTAGACTGTGCATTGAGTCACAGTGAGTAGTGCGCTGTGTGTGTGCTGTGATGGTGTGGACTGTGGTTTTATCCACTTTGACCTGAACGGCTGTGTGTGTTTGTGTGTTTGTGTGTGTGTGTGTGTGCTGGCACTAGATGACAATTGAGACAGAGTGGGCTGTGTGTCTGTGTGTGCGCTGGTATAGACTCTGTATTGAGTCACTGTGAGCTGTGTGTGTATGTGTGTGCTCGTATAGGCTGTGCATTGAGTCACAGTGAGGTGTTTGTGTGTGTGTGTGCTGGTACAGGAAGCGTTTTGAGTCACAGTCTCGTGTGTGTGTGTGTGCATGTGAGTTTGTGTGCTGGCATGAGCTTTATTGTGCTGGTATGGGCTTTATTGACTCATGGGTGTGTGTGTGAGTGTGGGTGATACAGACTGCATTGAGTCACAGTGCGCTGTGTGTGTGTGTGTGCTGGTATAGGCGATTTATTGAGTACCAGTGAGCCATGTGTGAGTGCGTGTTGGTGTGTGTGTGTGTGTACTGGTATAGGCTGTGCATTGAGTCACAGTGAGGCCTGCATCTGTGCATGTCTGTGTTTGTGTGTGTGTGTTTGCTGGTATAGGCTGAGCTTTGAATCACTCTGAGGTGTGTGTGCATGTGCTGGTAAAATTGTGCCTTGATTCACTGTGCCATGTGAGTGTGTGTGCACGCTGGTATAGGTTGTGCATTGAGTCAGAGTGGGAGGTGTGTGTGTCTGTGTGTTCTGGTATAGGCTGACAATTGAGGCACACTGAGGTCTGTGTGCACATGTGTGTATATGTGTGCTGGTACAGCCTGCTCATTGAGTCATATTGAGTTTTGTGTGTGTGTGTGTGCAGGTAGAGGCAGCACATTGAGTCACAGTGAGGTGTATGTGTGTGATGTTATATGCTATGCACTGATTCATAGGGAGGTTTGTGTCTGTGTGTGTGCACTTTCTAGTTTAGGATTTGCATTGAATCACACTGAGCTGTGTTTTTGAGTGTCAGTATGTGTGCGTGTGTGGAGGTATGGGCTGTGGATTGACTCACATTTTGCCGTATGTGCTTCTCTGTGTGTGTATGTCTGCTAGCATATCCTGTGCACTAAGTCACAGGGAGCCATGTGTGTGTGTGTGTGTGTGTCCTGGTACAGAGTGTGCATTGATTCACAGTCAGCCATGTGTGTGTGTGTGAGTGCACTGGTATAGGATGTGCAGTGAGTCAGAGTGCTGTGTGTGTGTGTCTGCATGTTCTGATATAGGCTGACCATTGTGTAACATTGAGGGTGTGTGTGTGTGTGTGCTGGTATAGGCTGCATATTTTGTCACAGTGAGCTGTGTGTGTGTGTATGTGTAGGTACAGGCTGTGCATTGAGTCACAGTGTGGGGTGTGTGTGTGATGTTATATTCTGTGAACTAGGACAGAGTGAGCCGTGTGTGTGTGCTGGTATAATCTGAACATTGAGTCACAGTGTGGTGTGGTGTGTGTGCCTTTGCTGGTATGGACTGTGCATTGAATCCCAGCCCTGTGTTCGTGTTTGTGTATTTGGTGCTGTAGAGTCTGCATGAGTCACAGTAAGATGTGTGTGTGTGTACTGCTATAGGCTGTACACTGAGCCATATTAAGGTGTGTTTCTGTGTGTGTGTGTGCGGGTATAGGCTATACATTGACTCACATTGAGCCATGTGTTTGTATGTGCTACTATACGCTATTCATTGAGTCTCAGTGAGCCATTGTTGTGTGTGTCTGTTTACTTGTATGGGCTTGGCATTGAGTCACAGAGAGGTGTTTGTGTGTGTTTGTGTGTCTGTGTGGTGGTATAAACTGCATTGAGTCACACGGCGGTGTGTGTGAGAGTGTGTGTGTGTGCAGGTACAGGCTGGTATTGAACCACAGTGAGCCGTGTGTGTGTGTGCTGGAATAGGCAGAGCATTGAGTCTCAGGTGTGTGTCTGTGTGTGTGTATGCTGGTGTGGTCTCTGCATTGATTCACTAAGGTGTGTTGTGTGTGTATGTACATGGAGCTGAAGACTGTACACTGATTCACAGTGAGCTGTGTGTGTATGTGTGTGTGTGTGTGATGGTATGGGCTTTGCATTGAGTCACTGAGGTGTGTGTCTGTGTGTGTATACCTGGAACTACAGACTGTGCACTGATTCACAATGAGCCATGTGTGAATGTGTGTATGTGATAGTATAGGGTGTTCATAGAGTCACAATGAGCCGTGCATATGTGTCTTTGCATGGGTGTTGTGGTATAGGCTGTGCATTGTGTCACAGTGACTGTGCGTGTGTGTGTGTGTGTGTTTGTGATGGTATAGTACATGCATTGTATCAGAGAGAGCCATGCATGCGTCTCTGTGTGTGTGTGCTGGCATAGGCATTACATTGTGTCACAGTGAGCCATGTGTTTGTATGCTGGTGGAGACTCTGCATTGAGTCACAGTAAGACTTGTGTGTGTGCCAGTACAGGCTGTGCAAGGAGTCAGTGAGTCATATATGTGTGTGTGTGTGCTGATATATGAAGTGCATTGAGTCCAAGTGAATCATGTATGTTTGTGTGTGTTTGTGGGTGCTGCTATAGGTGGTTCACTGAGTCACAGTCAGGTATGTGTGAGTGTTTGTGTGTTCTTGTATAGGCTGTGCATTGATTCACAGTGAGGCATGTGTGTAAGCTGGTACAGGAGGTGCATTGAGTCACAGTGATGGTTGTGTTTGTGTGTGTGTGTGTGCTGCAGTAGGCTGTGTATTGAGTCACAGAAAGTGTGTCTTTGTGTGTGTATGTGCATGTACAGGCTGCGGTTTGAGTCACAGTGATGGGTGTCTCTGTGTGGTGTTATAGGCTGTGCATTGAATCACAGCCCTGTGTTAGTGTTGTGTATTTGGTGCTGTAGAGTCTGCATGAGTCACAGTAAGGTGTGTGTGTGTGCTGCTATATGCTGAGAATTGAGTCACACCTAGGTGAGTGTATGTGTATGTGTATGCTGATATGGGATTTGCATTGAATCACTGAACGGTGTGTGTTTGTGTGTGTGTGTACTGCTATAGTCTGTACACTGAGACATGTTAAGGTGTGTTTCTGTGTGTGTGTGTGCGGGTATAGGCTATGCATTGACTCACATTGAGCCATGTGTTTGTATGTGCTAGTATACACTGTTCATTGAGTCTCAGTGAGCCTTTGTTTTGTGTGTCTGTTTACTTGTATGGGCTTGGCATTGAGTCTCAGACAGGTGTGTGTGTGTGTCTGTGTGTCTGTGTGGTGGTATCATCTGCATTGAGTCACACGGCAGTGTGTGTGAGAGTGTGTGTGTGTGCAGGTACAGGCTGGTATTGAATGACAGTGAGCCGTGTGTGTGCCTGTGTGTGTGTGTGTGCTGGAATAGGCAGAGCATTGAGTCTCAGGTGTGTGTATGTGTGTGTGTATGCTGGTATGGTCTCTGCATTGATTCACTAAGGTGTGTTGTGTGTGTATGTACATGGAGCTGAAGACTGTACACTGATTCACAGTGAGCTGTGTGTGTATGTGTGTGTGTGTGTGATGGTATGGGCTTTGCATTGAGTCACTGAGGTGTGTGTCTGTGTGTGTATACCTGGAACTACAGACTGTGCACTGATTCACAATGAGCCATGTGTGAATGTGTGTATGTGATAGTATAGGGTGTGCATAGAGTCACAAAGAGCCGTGCATATGTGTCTTTGCATGGGTGTTGTGGTATAGGGTCTGTGTTGTGTCACAGTGACTGTGCGTGTGTGTGTGTTTGTGATGGTATAGTACGTGCATTGAATCAGAGAGAGCCATGCATGTGTCTCTGTGTGTGTGTGCTGGCATAGGCATTACATTGAGTCACAGTGAGCCATGTGTTTGTATGCTGGTGTAGACTCTGCATTGAGTCACAGTAAGCCTTGTGTGTGTGCCAGTACAGGCTGTGCATTGAGTCAGTGAGTCATATGTGTGTGTGTGTTTGTGTGTGTGTGTGCTGGTTTAGGCAGTGCATTGAGTCCAATGAGCAGTGTATGTTTGTGTGTGTGTGTGTGTGCTGTTATAGGTGGTTCACTGAGTCACAGTCAGGTATGTGTGAGTGAGTGTTTGTGTGTTCTTCTATAGGCTGTGCATTGATTCACAGTGAGCTCTGTGTGTATGGTGGTATAGGCGGTGCATTGAATCACAGTGATGGTTGTTTTTCTGTGTGTATGCTGCAGTAGGCTGTGAATTGAGTCACAGAAGGTGGGTCTCTGTGTGTGTATGTGCAGGTACAAGCTGCAGTTCGAGTCACAGTGATGGGTGTCTCTGTGTGATGTTATAGGCTGTGCATTGAATCACAGCGAGCCGTATTAGTGTGTGTACGTGTATTTGTGTATGCGTGTGTGTGTGTGATGGTACAGGCTGAACATTGAGTCACTGAGGTGTGCATGTGTGTATGTGGTGTTACAGACTGTTCGTTAGGTCAAACTGAGCAATATGTGTGTGTAGGGGTGTGTGTGTACAGTTATTTGCTGTGCACTGTGTAACAGTGAACCATGTGTGTGTGGGGAGCTGCTATAGTCAGAGCACTGAGTCACAGTTGAATGTGTGAGAGTTGTTTGTGTATGTGTGTGTGTATTTGCTGGTGTAGACTGTGCATTGAGTCACAGTGAGTAGTGCGCTGTGTGTGTGCTGTGATGGTGTGGACTGTGGTTTTATCCACTTTGACCTGAACGGCTGTGTGTGTTTGTGTGTTTGTGTGTGTGTGTGTGTGCTGGCACTAGATGACAATTGAGACAGAGTGGGCTGTGTGTCTGTGTGTGCGCTGGTATAGACTCTGTATTGAGTCACTGTGAGCTGTGTGTGTATGTGTGTGCTCGTATAGGCTGTGCATTGAGTCACAGTGAGGTGTTTGTGTGTGTGTGTGCTGGTACAGGAAGCGTTTTGAGTCACAGTCTCGTGTGTGTGTGTGTGCATGTGAGTTTGTGTGCTGGCATGAGCTTTATTGTGCTGGTATGGGCTTTATTGACTCATGGGTGTGTGTGTGAGTGTGGGTGATACAGACTGCATTGAGTCACAGTGCGCTGTGTGTGTGTGTGCTGGTATAGGCGATTTATTGAGTACCAGTGAGCCATGTGTGAGTGCGTGTTGGTGTGTGTGTGTGTGTACTGGTATAGGCTGTGCATTGAGTCACAGTGAGGCCTGCATCTGTGCATGTCTGTGTTTGTGTGTGTGTGTTTGCTGGTATAGGCTGAGCTTTGAATCACTCTGAGGTGTGTGTGCATGTGCTGGTAAAATTGTGCCTTGATTCACTGTGCCATGTGAGTGTGTGTGCACGCTGGTATAGGTTGTGCATTGAGTCAGAGTGGGAGGTGTGTGTGTCTGTGTGTTCTGGTATAGGCTGACAATTGAGGCACACTGAGGTCTGTGTGCACATGTGTGTATATGTGTGCTGGTACAGCCTGCTCATTGAGTCATATTGAGTTTTGTGTGTGTGTGTGTGCAGGTAGAGGCAGCACATTGAGTCACAGTGAGGTGTATGTGTGTGATGTTATATGCTATGCACTGATTCATAGGGAGGTTTGTGTCTGTGTGTGTGCACTTTCTAGTTTAGGATTTGCATTGAATCACACTGAGCTGTGTTTTTGAGTGTCAGTATGTGTGCGTGTGTGGAGGTATGGGCTGTGGATTGACTCACATTTTGCCGTATGTGCTTCTCTGTGTGTGTATGTCTGCTAGCATATCCTGTGCACTAAGTCACAGGGAGCCATGTGTGTGTGTGTGTGTGTGTCCTGGTACAGAGTGTGCATTGATTCACAGTCAGCCATGTGTGTGTGTGTGAGTGCACTGGTATAGGATGTGCAGTGAGTCAGAGTGCTGTGTGTGTGTGTCTGCATGTTCTGATATAGGCTGACCATTGTGTAACATTGAGGGTGTGTGTGTGTGTGTGCTGGTATAGGCTGCATATTTTGTCACAGTGAGCTGTGTGTGTGTGTATGTGTAGGTACAGGCTGTGCATTGAGTCACAGTGTGGGGTGTGTGTGTGATGTTATATTCTGTGCACTAGGACAGAGTGAGCCGTGTGTGTGTGCTGGTATAATCTGAACATTGAGTCACAGTGTGGTGTGGTGTGTGTGCCTTTGCTGGTATGGACTGTGCATTGAATCCCAGCCCTGTGTTAGTGTTTGTGTATTTGGTGCTGTAGAGTCTGCATGAGTCACAGTAAGATGTGTGTGTGTGTACTGCTATAGGCTGTACACTGAGCCATATTAAGGTGTGTTTCTGTGTGTGTGTGTGCGGGTATAGGCTATACATTGACTCACATTGAGCCATGTGTTTGTATGTGCTACTATACGCTATTCATTGAGTCTCAGTGAGCCATTGTTGTGTGTGTCTGTTTACTTGTGTGGGCTTGGCATTGAGTCACAGAGAGGTGTTTGTGTGTGTTTGTGTGTCTGTGTGGTGGTATAAACTGCATTGAGTCACACGGCGGTGTGTGTGAGAGTGTGTGTGTGTGCAGGTACAGGCTGGTATTGAACCACAGTGAGCCGTGTGTGTGTGTGCTGGAATAGGCAGAGCATTGAGTCTCAGGTGTGTGTATGTGTGTGTGTATGCTGGTGTGGTCTCTGCATTGATTCACTAAGGTGTGTTGTGTGTGTATGTACATGGAGCTGAAGACTGTACACTGATTCACAGTGAGCTGTGTGTGTATGTGTGTGTGTGTGTGATGGTATGGGCTTTGCATTGAGTCACTGAGGTGTGTGTCTGTGTGTGTATACCTGGAACTACAGACTGTGCACTGATTCACAATGAGCCATGTGTGAATGTGTGTATGTGATAGTATAGGGTGTTCATCGAGTCACAATGAGCCGTGCATATGTGTCTTTGCATGGGTGTTGTGGTATAGGCTGTGCATTGTGTCACAGTGACTGTGCGTGTGTGTGTGTGTGTGTTTGTGATGGTATAGTACATGCATTGTATCAGAGAGAGCCATGCATGCGTCTCTGTGTGTGTGTGCTGGCATAGGCATTACATTGTGTCACAGTGAGCCATGTGTTTGTATGCTGGTGGAGACTCTGCATTGAGTCACAGTAAGACTTGTGTGTGTGCCAGTACAGGCTGTGCAAGGAGTCAGTGAGTCATATGTGTGTGTGTGTGTGTTTGTCTGTGCTGATATATGAAGTGCATTGAGTCCAAGTGAATCATGTATGTTTGTGTGTGTTTGTGGGTGCTGCTATAGGTGGTTCACTGAGTCACAGTCAGGTATGTGTGAGTGTTTGTGTGTTCTTGTATAGGCTGTGCATTGATTCACAGTGAGGCATGTGTGTAAGCTGGTACAGGAAGTGCATTGAGTCACAGTGATGGTTGTGTTTGTGTGTGTGTGTGTGCTGCAGTAGGCTGTGTATTGAGTCACAGAAAGTGGGTCTTTGTGTGTGTATGTGCATGTACAGGCTGCGGTTTGAGTCACAGTGATGGGTGTCTCTGTGTGGTGTTATAGGCTGTGCATTGAATCACAGCCCTGTGTTAGTGTTGTGTATTTGGTGCTGTAGAGTCTGCATGAGTCACAGTAAGGTGTGTGTGTGTGCTGCTATATGCTGAGAATTGAGTCACACCTAGGTGAGTGTATGTGTATGTGTATGCTGATATGGGATTTGCATTGAATCACTGAACGGTGTGTGTTTGTGTGTGTGTGTACTGCTATAGTCTGTACACTGAGACATGTTAAGGTGTGTTTCTGTGTGTGTGTGTGCGGGTATAGGCTATGCATTGACTCACATTGAGCCATGTGTTTGTATGTGCTAGTATACACTGTTCATTGAGTCTCAGTGAGCCTTTGTTTTGTGTGTCTGTTTACTTGTATGGGCTTGGCATTGAGTCTCAGACAGGTGTGTGTGTGTGTCTGTGTGTCTGTGTGGTGGTATCATCTGCATTGAGTCACACGGCGGTGTGTGTGAGAGTGTGTGTGTGTGCAGGTAGAGGCTGGTATTGAATGACAGTGAGCCGTGTGTGTGCCTGTGTGTGTGTGTGTGCTGGAATAGGCAGAGCATTGAGTCTCAGGTGTGTGTATGTGTGTGTGTATGCTGGTATGGTCTCTGCATTGATTCACTAAGGTGTGTTGTGTGTGTATGTACATGGAGCTGAAGACTGTACACTGATTCACAGTGAGCTGTGTGTGTATGTGTGTGTGTGTGTGATGGTATGGGCTTTGCATTGAGTCACTGAGGTGTGTGTCTGTGTGTGTATACCTGGAACTACAGACTGTGCACTGATTCACAATGAGCCATGTGTGAATGTGTGTATGTGATAGTATAGGGTGTGCATAGAGTCACAAAGAGCCGTGCATATGTGTCTTTGCATGGGTGTTGTGGTATAGGGTCTGCGTTGTGTCACAGTGACTGTGCGTGTGTGTGTGTTTGTGATGGTATAGTACGTGCATTGAATCAGAGAGAGCCATGCATGTGTCTCTGTGTGTGTGTGCTGGCATAGGCATTACATTGAGTCACAGTGAGCCATGTGTTTGTATGCTGGTGTAGACTCTGCATTGAGTCACAGTAAGACTTGTGTGTGTGCCAGTACAGGCTGTGCATTGAGTCAGTGAGTCATATGTGTGTGTGTGTTTGTGTGTGTGTGTGCTGGTTTAGGCAGTGCATTGAGTCCAATGAGCAGTGTATGTTTGTGTGTGTGTGTGTGTGCTGTTATAGGTTGTTCACTGAGTCACAGTCAGGTATGTGTGAGTGAGTGTTTGTGTGTTCTTCTATAGGCTGTGCATTGATTCACAGTGAGCTCTGTGTGTATGGTGGTATAGGCGGTGCATTGAATCACAGTGATGGTTGTTTTTCTGTGTGTATGCTGCAGTAGGCTGTGAATTGAGCCACAGAAGGTGGGTCTTTGTGTGTGTATGTGCAGGTACAAGCTGCAGTTCGAGTCACAGTGATGGGTGTCTCTGTGTGATGTTATAGGCTGTGCATTGAATCACAGCGAGCCGTATTAGTGTGTGTACGTGTATTTGTGTATGCGTGTGTGTGTGTGATGGTACAGGCTGAACATTGAGTCACTGAGGTGTGCATGTGTGTATGTGGTGTTACAGACTGTTCGTTAGGTCAAACTGAGCAATATGTGTGTGTAGGGGTGTGTGTGTACAGTTATTTGCTGTGCACTGAGTCACAGTGAACCATGTGTGTGTGGGGAGCTGGTATAGTCAGAGCACTGAGTCACAGTTGAATGTGTGAGAGTTGTTTGTGTATGTGTGTGTGTATTTGCTGGTGTAGACTGTGCATTGAGTCACAGTGAGTAGTGCGGTGTGTGTGTGCTGTGATGGTGTGGACTGTGGTTTTATCCACTTTGACCTGAACGGCTGTGTGTGTTTGTGTGTTTGTGTGTGTGTGTGTGCTGGCACTAGATGACAGTTGAGACAGAGTGGGCTGTGTGTCTGTGTGTGCGCTGGTATAGACTCTGTATTGAGTCACTGTGAGCTGTGTGTGTATGTGTGTGCTCGTATAGGCTGTGCATTGAGTCACAGTGAGGTGTTTGTGTGTGTGTGTGCTGGTACAGGAAGCGTTTTGAGTCACAGTCTCGTGTGTGTGTGTGTGCATGTGAGTTTGTGTGCTGGTATGGGCTTTATTGTGCTGGTATGGGCTTTATTGACTCATGGGTGTGTGTGTGAGTGTGGGTGATACAGACTGCATTGAGTCACAGTGCGCTGTGTGTGTGTGTGCTGGTATAGGCGATTTATTGAGTACCAGTGAGCCATGTGTGAGTGCGTGTTGGTGTGTGTGTGTGTGTACTGGTATAGGCTGTGCATTGAGTCACAGTGAGGCCTGCATCTGTGCATGTCTGTGTTTGTGTGTGTGTGTTTGCTGGTATAGGCTGAGCTTTGAATCACTCTGAGGTGTGTGTGCATGTGCTGGTAAAATTGTGCCTTGATTCACTGTGCCATGTGAGTGTGTGTGCACGCTGGTATAGGTTGTGCATTGAGTCAGAGTGGGAGGTGTGTGTGTCTGTGTGTTCTGGTATAGGCTGACAATTGAGGCACACTGAGGTCTGTGTGCACATGTGTGTATATGTGCTGGTACAGCCTGCTCATTGAGTCATATTGAGTTTTGTGTGTGTGTGTGTGCAGGTAGAGGCAGCACATTGAGTCACAGTGAGGTGTATGTGTGTGATGTTATATGCTATGCACTGATTCATAGGGAGGTTTGTGTCTGTGTGTGTGCACTTTCTAGTTTAGGATTTGCATTGAATCACACTGAGCTGTGTTTTTGAGTGTCAGTATGTGTGCGTGTGTGGAGGTATGGGCTGTGGATTGACTCACATTTTGCCGTATGTGCTTCTCTGTGTGTGTATGTCTGCTAGCATATCCTGTGCACTAAGTCACAGGGAGCCATGTGTGTGTGTGTGTGTGTCCTGGTACAGAGTGTGCATTGATTCACAGTCAGCCATGTGTGTGTGTGTGAGTGCACTGGTATAGGATGTGCAGTGAGTCAGAGTGATGTGTGTGTGTGTCTGCATGTTCTGATATAGGCTGACCATTGTGTAACATTGAGGGTGTGTGTGTGTGTGTGCTGGTATAGGCTGCATATTTTGTCACAGTGAGCTGTGTGTGTGTGTATGTGTAGGTACAGGCTGTGCATTGAGTCACAGTGTGGGGTGTGTGTGTGATGTTATATTCTGTGCACTAGGACAGAGTGAGCCGTGTGTGTGTGCTGGTATAATCTGAACATTGAGTCACAGTGTGGTGTGGTGTGTGTGCCTTTGCTGGTATGGACTGTGCATTGAATCCCAGCCCTGTGTTCGTGTTTGTGTATTTGGTGCTGTAGAGTCTGCATGAGTCACAGTAAGATGTGTGTGTGTGTACTGCTATAGGCTGTACACTGAGCCATATTAAGGTGTGTTTCTGTGTGTGTGTGTGCGGGTATAGGCTATACATTGACTCACATTGAGCCATGTGTTTGTATGTGCTACTATACGCTATTCATTGAGTCTCAGTGAGCCATTGTTGTGTGTGTCTGTTTACTTGTATGGGCTTGGCATTGAGTCACAGAGAGGTGTTTGTGTGTGTTTGTGTGTCTGTGTGGTGGTATAAACTGCATTGAGTCACACGGCGGTGTGTGTGAGAGTGTGTGTGTGTGCAGGTACAGGCTGGTATTGAACCACAGTGAGCCGTGTGTGTGTGTGCTGGAATAGGCAGAGCATTGAGTCTCAGGTGTGTGTATGTGTGTGTGTATGCTGGTGTGGTCTCTGCATTGATTCACTAAGGTGTGTTGTGTGTGTATGTACATGGAGCTGAAGACTGTACACTGATTCACAGTGAGCTGTGTGTGTATGTGTGTGTGTGTGTGATGGTATGGGCTTTGCATTGAGTCACTGAGGTGTGTGTCTGTGTGTGTATACCTGGAACTACAGACTGTGCACTGATTCACAATGAGCCATGTGTGAATGTGTGTATGTGATAGTATAGGGTGTTCATAGAGTCACAATGAGCCGTGCATATGTGTCTTTGTATGGGTGTTGTGGTATAGGCTGTGCATTGTGTCACAGTGACTGTGCGTGTGTGTGTGTGTGTGTTTGTGATGGTATAGTACATGCATTGTATCAGAGAGAGCCATGCATGCGTCTCTGTGTGTGTGTGCTGGCATAGGCATTACATTGTGTCACAGTGAGCCATGTGTTTGTATGCTGGTGGAGACTCTGCATTGAGTCACAGTAAGACTTGTGTGTGTGCCAGTACAGGCTGTGCAAGGAGTCAGTGAGTCATATATGTGTGTGTGTGTGTGTGTGCTGATATATGAAGTGCATTGAGTCCAAGTGAATCATGTATGTTTGTGTGTGTTTGTGGGTGCTGCTATAGGTGGTTCACTGAGTCACAGTCAGGTATGTGTGAGTGTTTGTGTGTTCTTGTATAGGCTGTGCATTGATTCACAGTGAGGCATGTGTGTAAGCTGGTACAGGAGGTGCATTGAGTCACAGTGATGGTTGTGTTTGTGTGTGTGTGTGTGCTGCAGTAGGCTGTGTATTGAGTCACAGAAAGTGGGTCTTTGTGTGTGTATGTGCATGTACAGGCTGCGGTTTGAGCCACAGTGATGGGTGTCTCTGTGTGGTGTTATAGGCTGTGCATTGAATCACAGCCCTGTGTTAGTGTTGTGTATTTGGTGCTGTAGAGTCTGCATGAGTCACAGTAAGGTGTGTGTGTGTGCTGCTATATGCTGAGAATTGAGTCACACCTAGGTGAGTGTATGTGTATGTGTATGCTGATATGGGATTTGCATTGAATCACTGAACGGTGTGTGTTTGTGTGTGTGTGTACTGCTATAGTCTGTACACTGAGACATGTTAAGGTGTGTTTCTGTGTGTGTGTGTGCGGGTATAGGCTATGCATTGACCCACATTGAGCCATGTGTTTGTATGTGCTAGTATACACTGTTCATTGAGTCTCAGTGAGCCTTTGTTTTGTGTGTCTGTTTACTTGTGTGGGCTTGGCATTGAGTCTCAGACAGGTGTGTGTGTGTGTCTGTGTGTCTGTGTGGTGGTATCATCTGCATTGAGTCACACAGCGGTGTGTGTGAGAGTGTGTGTGTGTGCAGGTAGAGGCTGGTATTGAATGACAGTGAGCCGTGTGTGTGCCTGTGTGTGTGTGTGTGCTGGAATAGGCAGAGCATTGAGTCTCAGGTGTGTGTATGTGTGTGTGTATGCTGGTATGGTCTCTGCATTGATTCACTAAGGTGTGTTGTGTGTGTATGTACATGGAGCTGAAGACTGTACACTGATTCACAGTGAGCTGTGTGTGTATGTGTGTGTGTGTGTGATGGTATGGGCTTTGCATTGAGTCACTGAGGTGTGTGTCTGTGTGTGTATACCTGGAACTACAGACTGTGCACTGATTCACAATGAGCCATGTGTGAATGTGTGTATGTGATAGTATAGGGTGTGCATAGAGTCACAAAGAGCCGTGCATATGTGTCTTTGCATGGGTGTTGTGGTATAGGGTCTGCGTTGTGTCACAGTGACTGTGCGTGTGTGTGTGTTTGTGATGGTATAGTACGTGCATTGAATCAGAGAGAGCCATGCATGTGTCTCTGTGTGTGTGTGCTGGCATAGGCATTACATTGAGTCACAGTGAGCCATGTGTTTGTATGCTGGTGTAGACTCTGCATTGAGTCACAGTAAGCCTTGTGTGTGTGCCAGTACAGGCTGTGCATTGAGTCAGTGAGTCATATGTGTGTGTGTGTTTGTGTGTGTGTGTGCTGGTTTAGGCAGTGCATTGAGTCCAATGAGCAGTGTATGTTTGTGTGTGTGTGTGTGTGCTGCTATAGGTGGTTCACTGAGTCACAGTCAGGTATGTGTGAGTGAGTGTTTGTGTGTTCTTCTATAGGCTGTGCATTGATTCACAGTGAGCTCTGTGTGTATGGTGGTATAGGCGGTGCATTGAATCACAGTGATGGTTGTTTTTCTGTGTGTATGCTGCAGTAGGCTGTGAATTGAGTCACAGAAGGTGGGTCTTTGTGTGTGTATGTGCAGGTACAAGCTGCAGTTCGAGTCACAGTGATGGGTGTCTCTGTGTGATGTTATAGGCTGTGCATTGAATCACAGCGAGCCGTATTAGTGTGTGTACGTGTATTTGTGTATGTGTGTGTGTGTGTGATGGTACAGGCTGAACATTGAGTCACTGAGGTGTGCATGTGTGTATGTGGTGTTACAGACTGTTCGTTAGGTCAAACTGAGCAATATGTGTGTGTAGGGGTGTGTGTGTACAGTTATTTGCTGTGCACTGAGTCACAGTGAACCATGTGTGTGTGGGGAGCTGGTATAGTCAGAGCACTGAGTCACAGTTGAATGTGTGGGAGTTGTTTGTGTATGTGTGTGTGTATTTGCTGGTGTAGACTGTGCATTGAGTCACAGTGAGTAGTGCGGTGTGTGTGTGCTGTGATGGTGTGGACTGTGGTTTTATCCACTTTGACCTGAACGGCTGTGTGTGTTTGTGTGTTTGTGTGTGTGTGTGTGCTGGCACTAGATGACAGTTGAGACAGAGTGGGCTGTGTGTCTGTGTGTGCGCTGGTATAGACTCTGTATTGAGTCACTGTGAGCTGTGTGTGTATGTGTGTGCTCGTATAGGCTGTGCATTGAGTCACAGTGAGGTGTTTGTGTGTGTGTGTGCTGGTACAGGAAGCGTTTTGAGTCACAGTCTCGTGTGTGTGTGTGTACATGTGAGTTTGTGTGCTGGTATGGGCTTTATTGTGCTGGTATGGGCTTTATTGACTCATGGGTGTGTGTGTGAGTGTGGGTGATACAGACTGCATTGAGTCACAGTGCGCTGTGTGTGTGTGTGCTGGTATAGGCGATTTATTGAGTACAAGTGAGCCATGTGTGAGTGCGTGTTGGTGTGTGTGTGTGTGTACTGGTATAGGCTGTGCATTGAGTCACAGTGAGGCCTGCATCTGTGCATGTCTGTGTTTGTGTGTGTGTGTTTGCTGGTATAGGCTGAGCTTTGAATCACTCTGAGGTGTGTGTGCATGTGCTGGTAAAATTGTGCCTTGATTCACTGTGCCATGTGAGTGTGTGTGCACGCTGGTATAGGTTGTGCATTGAGTCAGAGTGGGAGGTGTGTGTGTCTGTGTGTTCTGGTATAGGCTGACAATTGAGGCACACTGAGGTCTGTGTGCACATGTGTGTATATGTGTGCTGGTACAGCCTGCTCATTGAGTCATATTGAGTTTTGTGTGTGTGTGTGTGCAGGTAGAGGCAGCACATTGAGTCACAGTGAGGTGTATGTGTGTGATGTTATATGCTATGCACTGATTCATAGGGAGGTTTGTGTCTGTGTGTGTGCACTTTCTAGTTTAGGATTTGCATTGAATCACACTGAGCTGTGTTTTTGAGTGTCAGTATGTGTGCGTGTGTGGAGGTATGGGCTGTGGATTGACTCACATTTTGCCGTATGTGCTTCTCTGTGTGTGTATGTCTGCTAGCATATCCTGTGCACTAAGTCACAGGGAGCCATGTGTGTGTGTGTGTGTGTGTCCTGGTACAGAGTGTGCATTGATTCACAGTCAGCCATGTGTGTGTGTGTGAGTGCACTGGTATAGGATGTGCAGTGAGTCAGAGTGATGTGTGTGTGTGTCTGCATGTTCTGATATAGGCTGACCATTGTGTAACATTGAGGGTGTGTGTGTGTGTGTGCTGGTATAGGCTGCATATTTTGTCACAGTGAGCTGTGTGTGTGTGTATGTGTAGGTACAGGCTGTGCATTGAGTCACAGTGTGGGGTGTGTGTGTGATGTTATATTCTGTGCACTAGGACAGAGTGAGCCGTGTGTGTGTGCTGGTATAATCTGAACATTGAGTCACAGTGTGGTGTGGTGTGTGTGCCTTTGCTGGTATGGACTGTGCATTGAATCCCAGCCCTGTGTTAGTGTTTGTGTATTTGGTGCTGTAGAGTCTGCATGAGTCACAGTAAGATGTGTGTGTGTGTACTGCTATAGGCTGTACACTGAGCCATATTAAGGTGTGTTTCTGTGTGTGTGTGTGCGGGTATAGGCTATACATTGACTCACATTGAGCCATGTGTTTGTATGTGCTACTATACGCTATTCATTGAGTCTCAGTGAGCCATTGTTGTGTGTGTCTGTTTACTTGTATGGGCTTGGCATTGAGTCACAGAGAGGTGTTTGTGTGTGTTTGTGTGTCTGTGTGGTGGTATAAACTGCATTGAGTCACACGGCGGTGTGTGTGAGAGTGTGTGTGTGTGCAGGTACAGGCTGGTATTGAACCACAGTGAGCCGTGTGTGTGTGTGCTGGAATAGGCAGAGCATTGAGTCTCAGGTGTGTGTATGTGTGTGTGTATGCTGGTGTGGTCTCTGCATTGATTCACTAAGGTGTGTTGTGTGTGTATGTACATGGAGCTGAAGACTGTACACTGATTCACAGTGAGCTGTGTGTGTATGTGTGTGTGATGGTATGGGCTTTGCATTGAGTCACTGAGGTGTGTGTCTGTGTGTGTATACCTGGAACTACAGACTGTGCACTGATTCACAATGAGCCATGTGTGAATGTGTGTATGTGATAGTATAGGGTGTTCATAGAGTCACAATGAGCCGTGCATATGTGTCTTTGTATGGGTGTTGTGGTATAGGCTGTGCATTGTGTCACAGTGACTGTGCGTGTGTGTGTGTGTGTGTTTGTGATGGTATAGTACATGCATTGTATCAGAGAGAGCCATGCATGCGTCTCTGTGTGTGTGTGCTGGCATAGGCATTACATTGTGTCACAGTGAGCCATGTGTTTGTATGCTGGTGGAGACTCTGCATTGAGTCACAGTAAGACTTGTGTGTGTGCCAGTACAGGCTGTGCAAGGAGTCAGTGAGTCATATATGTGTGTGTGTGTGTGTGTGCTGATATATGAAGTGCATTGAGTCCAAGTGAATCATGTATGTTTGTGTGTGTTTGTGGGTGCTGCTATAGGTGGTTCACTGAGTCACAGTCAGGTATGTGTGAGTGTTTGTGTGTTCTTGTATAGGCTGTGCATTGATTCACAGTGAGGCATGTGTGTAAGCTGGTACAGGAGGTGCATTGAGTCACAGTGATGGTTGTGTTTGTGTGTGTGTGTGTGCTGCAGTAGGCTGTGTATTGAGTCACAGAAAGTGGGTCTTTGTGTGTGTATGTGCATGTACAGGCTGCGGTTTGAGTCACAGTGATGGGTGTCTCTGTGTGGTGTTATAGGCTGTGCATTGAATCACAGCCCTGTGTTAGTGTTGTGTATTTGGTGCTGTAGAGTCTGCATGAGTCACAGTAAGGTGTGTGTGTGTGCTGCTATATGCTGAGAATTGAGTCACACCTAGGTGAGTGTATGTGTATGTGTATGCTGATATGGGATTTGCATTGAATCACTGAACGGTGTGTGTTTGTTTGTGTGTGTACTGCTATAGTCTGTACACTGAGACATGTTAAGGTGTGTTTCTGTGTGTGTGTGTGCGGGTATAGGCTATGCATTGACTCACATTGAGCCATGTGTTTGTATGTGCTAGTATACACTGTTCATTGAGTCTCAGTGAGCCTTTGTTTTGTGTGTCTGTTTACTTGTATGGGCTTGGCATTGAGTCTCAGACAGGTGTGTGTGTGTGTCTGTGTGTCTGTGTGGTGGTATCATCTGCATTGAGTCACACAGCGGTGTGTGTGAGAGTGTGTGTGTGTGCAGGTAGAGGCTGGTATTGAATGACAGTGAGCCGTGTGTGTGCCTGTGTGTGTGTGTGTGCTGGAATAGGCAGAGCATTGAGTCTCAGGTGTGTGTATGTGTGTGTGTATGCTGGTATGGTCTCTGCATTGATTCACTAAGGTGTGTTGTGTGTGTATGTACATGGAGCTGAAGACTGTACACTGATTCACAGTGAGCTGTGTGTGTATGTGTGTGTGTGTGTGATGGTATGGGCTTTGCATTGAGTCACTGAGGTGTGTGTCTGTGTGTGTATACCTGGAACTACAGACTGTGCACTGATTCACAATGAGCCATGTGTGAATGTGTGTATGTGATAGTATAGGGTGTGCATAGAGTCACAAAGAGCCGTGCATATGTGTCTTTGCATGGGTGTTGTGGTATAGGGTCTGCGTTGTGTCACAGTGACTGTGCGTGTGTGTGTGTTTGTGATGGTATAGTACGTGCATTGAATCAGAGAGAGCCATGCATGTGTCTCTGTGTGTGTGTGCTGGCATAGGCATTACATTGAGTCACAGTGAGCCATGTGTTTGTATGCTGGTGTAGACTCTGCATTGAGTCACAGTAAGCCTTGTGTGTGTGCCAGTACAGGCTGTGCATTGAGTCAGTGAGTCATATGTGTGTGTGTGTTTGTGTGTGTGTGTGCTGGTTTAGGCAGTGCATTGAGTCCAATGAGCAGTGTATGTTTGTGTGTGTGTGTGTGTGCTGCTATAGGTGGTTCACTGAGTCACAGTCAGGTATGTGTGAGTGAGTGTTTGTGTGTTCTTCTATAGGCTGTGCATTGATTCACAGTGAGCTCTGTGTGTATGGTGGTATAGGCGGTGCATTGAATCACAGTGATGGTTGTTTTTCTGTGTGTATGCTGCAGTAGGCTGTGAATTGAGTCACAGAAGGTGGGTCTTTGTGTGTGTATGTGCAGGTACAAGCTGCAGTTCGAGTCACAGTGATGGGTGTCTCTGTGTGATGTTATAGGCTGTGCATTGAATCACAGCGAGCCGTATTAGTGTGTGTACGTGTATTTGTGTATGTGTGTGTGTGTGTGATGGTACAGGCTGAACATTGAGTCACTGAGGTGTGCATGTGTGTATGTGGTGTTACAGACTGTTCGTTAGGTCAAACTGAGCAATATGTGTGTGTAGGGGTGTGTGTGTACAGTTATTTGCTGTGCACTGAGTCACAGTGAACCATGTGTGTGTGGGGAGCTGGTATAGTCAGAGCACTGAGTCACAGTTGAATGTGTGGGAGTTGTTTGTGTATGTGTATTTGCTGGTGTAGACTGTGCATTGAGTCACAGTGAGTAGTGCGGTGTGTGTGTGCTGTGATGGTGTGGACTGTGGTTTTATCCACTTTGACCTGAACGGCTGTGTGTGTTTGTGTGTTTGTGTGTGTGTGTGTGCTGGCACTAGATGACAGTTGAGACAGAGTGGGCTGTGTGTCTGTGTGTGCGCTGGTATAGACTCTGTATTGAGTCACTGTGAGCTGTGTGTGTATGTGTGTGCTCGTATAGGCTGTGCATTGAGTCACAGTGAGGTGTTTGTGTGTGTGTGTGCTGGTACAGGAAGCGTTTTGAGTCACAGTCTCGTGTGTGTGTGTGTGCATGTGAGTTTGTGTGCTGGTATGGGCTTTATTGTGCTGGTATGGGCTTTATTGACTCATGGGTGTGTGTGTGAGTGTGGGTGATACAGACTGCATTGAGTCACAGTGCACTGTGTGTGTGTGTGCTGGTATAGGCGATTTATTGAGTACAAGTGAGCCATGTGTGAGTGCGTGTTGGTGTGTGTGTGTGTGTACTGGTATAGGCTGTGCATTGAGTCACAGTGAGGCCTGCATCTGTGCATGTCTGTGTTTGTGTGTGTGTGTTTGCTGGTATAGGCTGAGCTTTGAATCACTCTGAGGTGTGTGTGCATGTGCTGGTAAAATTGTGCCTTGATTCACTGTGCCATGTGAGTGTGTGTGCACGCTGTTATAGGTTGTGCATTGAGTCAGAGTGGGAGGTGTGTGTGTCTGTGTGTTCTGGTATAGGCTGACAATTGAGGCACACTGAGGTCTGTGTGCACATGTGTGTATATGTGTGCTGGTACAGCCTGCTCATTGAGTCATATTGAGTTTTTTTTGTGTGTGTGTGCAAGTAGAGGCAGCACATTGAGTCACAGTGAGGTGTATGTGTGTGATGTTATATGCTATGCACTGATTCATAGGGAGGTTTGTGTCTGTGTGTGTGCACTTTCTAGTTTAGGATTTGCATTGAATCACACTGAGCTGTGTTTTTGAGTGTCAGTATGTGTGCGTGTGTGGAGGTATGGGCTGTGGATTGACTCACATTTTGCCGTATGTGCTTCTCTGTGTGTGTATGTCTGCTAGCATATCCTGTGCACTAAGTCACAGGGAGCCATGTGTGTGTGTGTGTGTGTGTGTCCTGGTACAGAGTGTGCATTGATTCACAGTCAGCCATGTGTGTGTGTGTGTGAGTGCACTGGTATAGGATGTGCAGTGAGTCAGAGTGCTGTGTGTGTGTGTCTGCATGTTCTGATATAGGCTGACCATTGTGTAACATTGAGGGTGTGTGTGTGTGTGTGCTGGTATAGGCTGCATATTTTGTCACAGTGAGCTGTGTGTGTGTGTATGTGTAGGTACAGGCTGTGCATTGAGTCACAGTGTGGGGTGTGTGTGTGATGTTATATTCTGTGCACTAGGACAGAGTGAGCCGTGTGTGTGTGCTGGTATAATCTGAACATTGAGTCACAGTGTGGTGTGGTGTGTGTGCCTTTGCTGGTATGGACTGTGCATTGAATCCCAGCCCTGTGTTCGTGTTTGTGTATTTGGTGCTGTAGAGTCTGCATGAGTCACAGTAAGATGTGTGTGTGTGTACTGCTATAGGCTGTACACTGAGCCTTATTAAGGTGTGTTTCTGTGTGTGTGTGTGCGGGTATAGGCTATGCATTGACTCACATTCAGCCATGTGTTTGTATGTGCTACTATACGCTATTCATTGAGTCTCAGTGAGCCATTGTTGTGTGTGTCTGTTTACTTGTATGGGCTTGGCATTGAGTCACAGAGAGGTGTTTGTGTGTGTTTGTGTGTCTGTGTGGTGGTATAAACTGCATTGAGTCACACGGCGGTGTGTGTGACAGTGTGTGTGTGTGCAGGTACAGGCTGGTATTGAACCACAGTGAGCCGTGTGTGTGTGTGCTGGAATAGGCAGAGCATTGAGTCTCAGGTGTGTGTATGTGCGTGTGTATGCTGGTATGGTCTCTGCATTGATTCACTAAGGTGTGTTGTGTGTGTATGTACATGGAGCTGAAGACTGTACACTGATTCACAGTGAGCTGTGTGTGTATGTGTGTGTGTGTGTGATGGTATGGGCTTTGCATTGAGTCACTGAGGTGTGTGTCTGTGTGTGTATACCTGGAACTACAGACTGTGCACTGATTCACAATGAGCCATGTGTGAATGTGTGTATGTGATAGTATAGGGTGTGCATAGAGTCACAAAGAGCCGTGCATATGTGTCTTTGCATGGGTGTTGTGGTATAGGGTCTGCGTTGTGTCACAGTGACTGTGCGTGTGTGTGTGTTTGTGATGGTATAGTACGTGCATTGAATCAGAGAGAGCCATGCATGTGTCTCTGTGTGTGTGTGCTGGCATAGGCATTACATTGAGTCACAGTGAGCCATGTGTTTGTATGCTGGTGTAGACTCTGCATTGAGTCACAGTAAGCCTTGTGTGTGTGCCAGTACAGGCTGTGCATTGAGTCAGTGAGTCATATGTGTGTGTGTGTTTGTGTGTGTGTGTGCTGGTTTAGGCAGTGCATTGAGTCCAATGAGCAGTGTATGTTTGTGTGTGTGTGTGTGTGCTGCTATAGGTGGTTCACTGAGTCACAGTCAGGTATGTGTGAGTGAGTGTTTGTGTGTTCTTCTATAGGCTGTGCATTGATTCACAGTGAGCTCTGTGTGTATGGTGGTATAGGCGGTGCATTGAATCACAGTGATGGTTGTTTTTCTGTGTGTATGCTGCAGTAGGCTGTGAATTGAGTCACAGAAGGTGGGTCTTTGTGTGTGTATGTGCAGGTACAAGCTGCAGTTCGAGTCACAGTGATGGGTGTCTCTGTGTGATGTTATAGGCTGTGCATTGAATCACAGCGAGCCGTATTAGTGTGTGTACGTGTATTTGTGTATGCGTGTGTGTGTGTGATGGTACAGGCTGAACATTGAGTCACTGAGGTGTGCATGTGTGTATGTGGTGTTACAGACTGTTCGTTAGGTCAAACTGAGCAATATGTGTGTGTAGGGGTGTGTGTGTACAGTTATTTGCTGTGCACTGAGTCACAGTGAACCATGTGTGTGTGGGGAGCTGGTATAGTCAGAGCACTGAGTCACAGTTGAATGTGTGGGAGTTGTTTGTGTATGTGTGTGTGTATTTGCTGGTGTAGACTGTGCATTGAGTCACAGTGAGTAGTGCGGTGTGTGTGTGCTGTGATGGTGTGGACTGTGGTTTTATCCACTTTGACCTGAACGGCTGTGTGTGTTTGTGTGTGTGTGTGTGCTGGCACTAGATGACAATTGAGACAGAGTGGGCTGTGTGTCTGTGTGTGCGCTGGTATAGACTCTGTATTGAGTCACTGTGAGCTGTGTGTGTATGTGTGTGCTCGTATAGGCTGTGCATTGAGTCACAGTGAGGTGTTTGTGTGTGTGTGTGCTGGTACAGGAAGCGTTTTGAGTCACAGTCTCGTGTGTGTGTGTGTGCATGTGAGTTTGTGTGCTGGTATGGGCTTTATTGTGCTGGTATGGGCTTTATTGACTCATGGGTGTGTGTGTGAGTGTGGGTGATACAGACTGCATTGAGTCACAGTGCGCTGTGTGTGTGTGTGCTGGTATAGGCGATTTACTGAGTACCAGTGAGCCATGTGTGAGTGCGTGTTGGTGTGTGTGTGTGTGTACTGGTATAGGCTGTGCATTGAGTCACAGTGAGGCCTGCATCTGTGCATGTCTGTGTTTGTGTGTGTGTGTTTGCTGGTATAGGCTGAGCTTTGAATCACTCTGAGGTGTGTGTGCATGTGCTGGTAAAATTGTGCCTTGATTCACTGTGCCATGTGAGTGTGTGTGCACGCTGGTATAGGTTGTGCATTGAGTCAGAGTGGGAGGTGTGTGTGTCTGTGTGTTCTGGTATAGGCTGACAATTGAGGCACACTGAGGTCTGTGTGCACATGTGTGTATATGTGTGCTGGTACAGCCTGCTCATTGAGTCATATTGAGTTTTTTGTGTGTGTGTGTGCAGGTAGAGGCAGCACATTGAGTCACAGTGAGGTGTATGTGTGTGATGTTATATGCTATGCACTGATTCATAGGGAGGTTTGTGTCTGTGTGTGTGCACTTTCTACTTTAGGATTTGCATTGAATCACACTGAGCTGTGTTTTTGAGTGTCAGTATGTGTGCGTGTGTGGAGGTATGGGCTGTGGATTGACTCACATTTTGCCGTATGTGCTTCTCTGTGTGTGTATGTCTGCTAGCATATCCTGTGCACTAAGTCACAGGGAGCCATGTGTGTGTGTGTGTGTGTGTCCTGGTACAGAGTGTGCATTGATTCACAGTCAGCCATGTGTGTGTGTGTGTGAGTGCACTGGTATAGGATGTGCAGTGAGTCAGAGTGATGTGTGTGTGTGTCTGCATGTTCTGATATAGGCTGACCATTGTGTAACATTGAGGGTGTGTGTGTGTGTGTGCTGGTATAGGCTGCATATTTTGTCACAGTGAGCTGTGTGTGTGTGTATGTGTAGGTACAGGCTGTGCATTGAGTCACAGTGTGGGGTGTGTGTGTGATGTTATATTCTGTGCACTAGGACAGAGTGAGCCGTGTGTGTGTGCTGGTATAATCTGAACATTGAGTCACAGTGTGGTGTGGTGTGTGTGCCTTTGCTGGTATGGACTGTGCATTGAATCCCAGCCCTGTGTTAGTGTTTGTGTATTTGGTGCTGTAGAGTCTGCATGAGTCACAGTAAGATGTGTGTGTGTGTACTGCTATAGGCTGTACACTGAGCCATATTAAGGTGTGTTTCTGTGTGTGTGTGTGCGGGTATAGGCTATGCATTGACTCACATTGAGCCATGTGTTTGTATGTGCTACTATACGCTATTCATTCAGTCTCAGTGAGCCATTGTTGTGTGTGTCTGTTTACTTGTATGGGCTTGGCATTGAGTCACAGAGAGGTGTTTGTGTGTGTTTGTGTGTCTGTATGGTGGTATAAACTGCATTGAGTCACACGGCGGTGTGTGTGACAGTGTGTGTGTGTGCAGGTACAGGCTGGTATTGAACCACAGTGAGCCGTGTGTGTGTGTGCTGGAATAGGCAGAGCATTGAGTCTCAGGTTTGTGTATGTGTGTGTGTATGCTGGTATGGTCTCTGCATTGATTCACTAAGGTGTGTTGTGTGTGTATGTACATGGAGCTGAAGACTGTACACTGATTCACAGTGAGCTGTGTGTGTATGTGTGTATGTGTGTGATGGTATGGGCTTTGCATTGAGTCACTGAGGTGTGTGTCTGTGTGTGTATACCTGGAACTACAGACTGTGCACTGATTCACAATGAGCCATGTGTGAATGTGTGTATGTGATAGTATAGGGTGTTCATAGAGTCACAATGAGCCGTGCATATGTGTCTTTGCATGGGTGTTGTGGTATAGGGTCTGCATTGTGTCACAGTGACTGTGCGTGTGTGTGTGTGTTTGTGATGGTATAGTACATGCATTGTATCAGAGAGAGCCATGCATGCGTCTCTGTGTGTGTGTGCTGGCATAGGCATTACATTGTGTCACAGTGAGCCATGTGTTTGTATGCTGGTGGAGACTCTGCATTGAGTCACAGTAAGACTTGTGTGTGTGCCAGTACAGGCTGTGCAAGGAGTCAGTGAGTCATATATGTGTGTGTGTGTGTGTGTGTGTGCTGATATATGAAGTGCATTGAGTCCAAGTGAATCATGTATGTTTGTGTGTGTTTGTGGGTGCTGCTATAGGTGGTTCACTGAGTCACAGTCAGGTATGTGTGAGTGTTTGTGTGTTCTTGTATAGGCTGTGCATTGATTCACAGTGAGGCATGTGTGTAAGCTGGTACAGGAGGTGCATTGAGTCACAGTGATGGTTGTGTTTGTGTGTGTGTGTGTGCTGCAGTAGGCTGTGTATTGAGTCACAGAAAGTGGGTCTTTGTGTGTGTATGTGCATGTACAGGCTGCGGTTTGAGTCACAGTGATGGGTGTCTCTGTGTGGTGTTATAGGCTGTGCATTGAATCACAGCCCTGTGTTAGTGTTGTGTATTTGGTGCTGTAGAGTCTGCATGAGTCACAGTAAGGTGTGTGTGTGTGCTGCTATATGCTGAGAATTGAGTCACACCTAGGTGAGTGTATGTGTATGTGTATGCTGATATGGGATTTGCATTGAATCACTGAGCGGTGTGTGTTTGTGTGTGTGTGTACTGCTATAGTCTGTACACTGAGCCATGTTAAGGTGTGTTTCTGTGTGTGTGTGTGCGGGTATAGGCTATGCATTGACTCACATTGAGCCATGTGTTTGTATGTGCTAGTATACACTGTTCATTGAGTCTCAGTGAGCCTTTGTTTTGTGTGTCTGTTTACTTGTATGGGCTTGGCATTGAGTCTCAGACAGGTGTGTGTGTGTGTCTGTGTGTCTGTGTGGTGGTATCATCTGCATTGAGTCACACGGCGGTGTATGTGAGAGTGTGTGTGTGTGCAGGTAGAGGCTGGTATTGAATGACAGTGAGCCGTGTGTGTGCCTGTGTGTGTGTGTGTGCTGGAATAGGCAGAGCATTGAGTCTCAGGTGTGTGTATGTGTGTGTGTATGCTGGTATGGTCTCTGCATTGATTCACTAAGGTGTGTTGTGTGTGTATGTACATGGAGCTGAAGACTGTACACTGATTCACAGTGAGCTGTGTGTGTATGTGTGTGTGTGTGTGATGGTATGGGCTTTGCATTGAGTCACTGAGGTGTGTGTCTGTGTGTGTATACCTGGAACTACAGACTGTGCACTGATTCACAATGAGCCATGTGTGAATGTGTGTATGTGATAGTATAGGGTGTGCATAGAGTCACAAAGAGCCGTGCATATGTGTCTTTGCATGGGTGTTGTGGTATAGGGTCTGTGTTGTGTCACAGTGACTGTGCGTGTGTGTGTGTTTGTGATGGTATAGTACGTGCATTGAATCAGAGAGAGCCATGCATGTGTCTCTGTGTGTGTGTGCTGGCATAGGCATTACATTGAGTCACAGTGAGCCATGTGTTTGTATGCTGGTGTAGACTCTGCATTGAGTCACAGTAAGCCTTGTGTGTGTGCCAGTACAGGCTGTGCATTGAGTCAGTGAGTCATGTGTGTGTGTGTTTGTGTGTGTGTGTGCTGGTTTAGGCAGTGCATTGAGTCCAATGAGCAGTGTATGTTTGTGTGTGTGTGTGTGTGCTGCTATAGGTGGTTCACTGAGTCACAGTCAGGTATGTGTGAGTGAGTGTTTGTGTGTTCTTCTATAGGCTGTGCATTGATTCACAGTGAGCTCTGTGTGTATGGTGGTATAGGCGGTGCATTGAATCACAGTGATGGTTGTTTTTCTGTGTGTATGCTGCAGTAGGCTGTGAATTGAGCCACAGAAGGTGGGTCTTTGTGTGTGTATGTGCAGGTACAAGCTGCAGTTCGAGTCACAGTGATGGGTGTCTCTGTGTGATGTTATAGGCTGTGCATTGAATCACAGCGAGCCGTATTAGTGTGTGTACGTGTATTTGTGTATGCGTGTGTGTGTGTGATGGTACAGGCTGAACATTGAGTCACTGAGGTGTGCATGTGTGTATGTGGTGTTACAGACTGTTCGTTAGGTCAAACTGAGCAATATGTGTGTGTAGGGGTGTGTGTGTACAGTTATTTGCTGTGCACTGTGTCACAGTGAACCATGTGTGTGTGGGGAGCTGGTATAGTCAGAGCACTGAGTCACAGTTGAATGTGTGAGAGTTGTTTGTGTATGTGTGTGTGTATTTGCTGGTGTAGACTGTGCATTGAGTCACAGTGAGTAGTGCGGTGTGTGTGTGCTGTGATGGTGTGGACTGTGGTTTTATCCACTTTGACCTGAACGGCTGTGTGTGTTTGTGTGTTTGTGTGTGTGTGTGTGCTGGCACTAGATGACAGTTGAGACAGAGTGGGCTGTGTGTCTGTGTGTGCGCTGGTATAGACTCTGTATTGAGTCACTGTGAGCTGTGTGTGTATGTGTGTGCTCGTATAGGCTGTGCATTGAGTCACAGTGAGGTGTTTGTGTGTGTGTGTGCTGGTACAGGAAGCGTTTTGAGTCACAGTCTCGTGTGTGTGTGTGTGCATGTGAGTTTGTGTGCTGGTATGGGCTTTATTGTGCTGGTATGGGCTTTATTGACTCATGGGTGTGTGTGTGAGTGTGGGTGATACAGACTGCATTGAGTCACAGTGCGCTGTGTGTGTGTGTGCTGGTATAGGCGATTTATTGAGTACCAGTGAGCCATGTGTGAGTGCGTGTTGGTGTGTGTGTGTGTGTACTGGTATAGGCTGTGCATTGAGTCACAGTGAGGCCTGCATCTGTGCATGTCTGTGTTTGTGTGTGTGTGTTTGCTGGTATAGGCTGAGCTTTGAATCACTCTGAGGTGTGTGTGCATGTGCTGGTAAAATTGTGCCTTGATTCACTGTGCCATGTGAGTGTGTGTGCACGCTGGTATAGGTTGTGCATTGAGTCAGAGTGGGAGGTGTGTGTGTCTGTGTGTTCTGGTATAGGCTGACAATTGAGGCACACTGAGGTCTGTGTGCACATGTGTGTATATGTGTGCTGGTACAGCCTGCTCATTGAGTCATATTGAGTTTTGTGTGTGTGTGTGTGCAGGTAGAGGCAGCACATTGAGTCACAGTGAGGTGTATGTGTGTGATGTTATATGCTATGCACTGATTCATAGGGAGGTTTGTGTCTGTGTGTGTGCACTTTCTAGTTTAGGATTTGCATTGAATCACACTGAGCTGTGTTTTTGAGTGTCAGTATGTGTGCGTGTGTGGAGGTATGGGCTGTGGATTGACTCACATTTTGCCGTATGTGCTTCTCTGTGTGTGTATGTCTGCTAGCATATCCTGTGCACTAAGTCACAGGGAGCCATGTGTGTGTGTGTGTGTGTCCTGGTACAGAGTGTGCATTGATTCACAGTCAGCCATGTGTGTGTGTGTGAGTGCACTGGTATAGGATGTGCAGTGAGTCAGAGTGATGTGTGTGTGTGTCTGCATGTTCTGATATAGGCTGACCATTGTGTAACATTGAGGGTGTGTGTGTGTGTGTGCTGGTATAGGCTGCATATTTTGTCACAGTGAGCTGTGTGTGTGTGTATGTGTAGGTACAGGCTGTGCATTGAGTCACAGTGTGGGGTGTGTGTGTGATGTTATATTCTGTGCACTAGGACAGAGTGAGCCGTGTGTGTGTGCTGGTATAATCTGAACATTGAGTCACAGTGTGGTGTGGTGTGTGTGCCTTTGCTGGTATGGACTGTGCATTGAATCCCAGCCCTGTGTTCGTGTTTGTGTATTTGGTGCTGTAGAGTCTGCATGAGTCACAGTAAGATGTGTGTGTGTGTACTGCTATAGGCTGTACACTGAGCCATATTAAGGTGTGTTTCTGTGTGTGTGTGTGCGGGTATAGGCTATACATTGACTCACATTGAGCCATGTGTTTGTATGTGCTACTATACGCTATTCATTGAGTCTCAGTGAGCCATTGTTGTGTGTGTCTGTTTACTTGTATGGGCTTGGCATTGAGTCACAGAGAGGTGTTTGTGTGTGTTTGTGTGTCTGTGTGGTGGTATAAACTGCATTGAGTCACACGGCGGTGTGTGTGAGAGTGTGTGTGTGTGCAGGTACAGGCTGGTATTGAACCACAGTGAGCCGTGTGTGTGTGTGCTGGAATAGGCAGAGCATTGAGTCTCAGGTGTGTGTATGTGTGTGTGTATGCTGGTGTGGTCTCTGCATTGATTCACTAAGGTGTGTTGTGTGTGTATGTACATGGAGCTGAAGACTGTACACTGATTCACAGTGAGCTGTGTGTGTATGTGTGTGTGTGTGTGATGGTATGGGCTTTGCATTGAGTCACTGAGGTGTGTGTCTGTGTGTGTATACCTGGAACTACAGACTGTGCACTGATTCACAATGAGCCATGTGTGAATGTGTGTATGTGATAGTATAGGGTGTTCATAGAGTCACAATGAGCCGTGCATATGTGTCTTTGTATGGGTGTTGTGGTATAGGCTGTGCATTGTGTCACAGTGACTGTGCGTGTGTGTGTGTGTGTGTTTGTGATGGTATAGTACATGCATTGTATCAGAGAGAGCCATGCATGCGTCTCTGTGTGTGTGTGCTGGCATAGGCATTACATTGTGTCACAGTGAGCCATGTGTTTGTATGCTGGTGGAGACTCTGCATTGAGTCACAGTAAGACTTGTGTGTGTGCCAGTACAGGCTGTGCAAGGAGTCAGTGAGTCATATATGTGTGTGTGTGTGTGTGTGCTGATATATGAAGTGCATTGAGTCCAAGTGAATCATGTATGTTTGTGTGTGTTTGTGGGTGCTGCTATAGGTGGTTCACTGAGTCACAGTCAGGTATGTGTGAGTGTTTGTGTGTTCTTGTATAGGCTGTGCATTGATTCACAGTGAGGCATGTGTGTAAGCTGGTACAGGAGGTGCATTGAGTCACAGTGATGGTTGTGTTTGTGTGTGTGTGTGTGCTGCAGTAGGCTGTGTATTGAGTCACAGAAAGTGGGTCTTTGTGTGTGTATGTGCATGTACAGGCTGCGGTTTGAGCCACAGTGATGGGTGTCTCTGTGTGGTGTTATAGGCTGTGCATTGAATCACAGCCCTGTGTTAGTGTTGTGTATTTGGTGCTGTAGAGTCTGCATGAGTCACAGTAAGGTGTGTGTGTGTGCTGCTATATGCTGAGAATTGAGTCACACCTAGGTGAGTGTATGTGTATGTGTATGCTGATATGGGATTTGCATTGAATCACTGAACGGTGTGTGTTTGTGTGTGTGTGTACTGCTATAGTCTGTACACTGAGACATGTTAAGGTGTGTTTCTGTGTGTGTGTGTGCGGGTATAGGCTATGCATTGACCCACATTGAGCCATGTGTTTGTATGTGCTAGTATACACTGTTCATTGAGTCTCAGTGAGCCTTTGTTTTGTGTGTCTGTTTACTTGTATGGGCTTGGCATTGAGTCTCAGACAGGTGTGTGTGTGTGTCTGTGTGTCTGTGTGGTGGTATCATCTGCATTGAGTCACACAGCGGTGTGTGTGAGAGTGTGTGTGTGTGCAGGTAGAGGCTGGTATTGAATGACAGTGAGCCGTGTGTGTGCCTGTGTGTGTGTGTGTGCTGGAATAGGCAGAGCATTGAGTCTCAGGTGTGTGTATGTGTGTGTGTATGCTGGTATGGTCTCTGCATTGATTCACTAAGGTGTGTTGTGTGTGTATGTACATGGAGCTGAAGACTGTACACTGATTCACAGTGAGCTGTGTGTGTATGTGTGTGTGTGTGTGATGGTATGGGCTTTGCATTGAGTCACTGAGGTGTGTGTCTGTGTGTGTATACCTGGAACTACAGACTGTGCACTGATTCACAATGAGCCATGTGTGAATGTGTGTATGTGATAGTATAGGGTGTGCATAGAGTCACAAAGAGCCGTGCATATGTGTCTTTGCATGGGTGTTGTGGTATAGGGTCTGCGTTGTGTCACAGTGACTGTGCGTGTGTGTGTGTTTGTGATGGTATAGTACGTGCATTGAATCAGAGAGAGCCATGCATGTGTCTCTGTGTGTGTGTGCTGGCATAGGCATTACATTGAGTCACAGTGAGCCATGTGTTTGTATGCTGGTGTAGACTCTGCATTGAGTCACAGTAAGCCTTGTGTGTGTGCCAGTACAGGCTGTGCATTGAGTCAGTGAGTCATATGTGTGTGTGTGTTTGTGTGTGTGTGTGCTGGTTTAGGCAGTGCATTGAGTCCAATGAGCAGTGTATGTTTGTGTGTGTGTGTGTGTGCTGCTATAGGTGGTTCACTGAGTCACAGTCAGGTATGTGTGAGTGAGTGTTTGTGTGTTCTTCTATAGGCTGTGCATTGATTCACAGTGAGCTCTGTGTGTATGGTGGTATAGGCGGTGCATTGAATCACAGTGATGGTTGTTTTTCTGTGTGTATGCTGCAGTAGGCTGTGAATTGAGTCACAGAAGGTGGGTCTTTGTGTGTGTATGTGCAGGTACAAGCTGCAGTTCGAGTCACAGTGATGGGTGTCTCTGTGTGATGTTATAGGCTGTGCATTGAATCACAGCGAGCCGTATTAGTGTGTGTACGTGTATTTGTGTATGTGTGTGTGTGTGTGATGGTACAGGCTGAACATTGAGTCACTGAGGTGTGCATGTGTGTATGTGGTGTTACAGACTGTTCGTTAGGTCAAACTGAGCAATATGTGTGTGTAGGGGTGTGTGTGTACAGTTATTTGCTGTGCACTGAGTCACAGTGAACCATGTGTGTGTGGGGAGCTGGTATAGTCAGAGCACTGAGTCACAGTTGAATGTGTGGGAGTTGTTTGTGTATGTGTGTGTGTATTTGCTGGTGTAGACTGTGCATTGAGTCACAGTGAGTAGTGCGGTGTGTGTGTGCTGTGATGGTGTGGACTGTGGTTTTATCCACTTTGACCTGAACGGCTGTGTGTGTTTGTGTGTTTGTGTGTGTGTGTGTGCTGGCACTAGATGACAGTTGAGACAGAGTGGGCTGTGTGTCTGTGTGTGCGCTGGTATAGACTCTGTATTGAGTCACTGTGAGCTGTGTGTGTATGTGTGTGCTCGTATAGGCTGTGCATTGAGTCACAGTGAGGTGTTTGTGTGTGTGTGTGCTGGTACAGGAAGCGTTTTGAGTCACAGTCTCGTGTGTGTGTGTGTACATGTGAGTTTGTGTGCTGGTATGGGCTTTATTGTGCTGGTATGGGCTTTATTGACTCATGGGTGTGTGTGTGAGTGTGGGTGATACAGACTGCATTGAGTCACAGTGCGCTGTGTGTGTGTGTGCTGGTATAGGCGATTTATTGAGTACAAGTGAGCCATGTGTGAGTGCGTGTTGGTGTGTGTGTGTGTGTACTGGTATAGGCTGTGCATTGAGTCACAGTGAGGCCTGCATCTGTGCATGTCTGTGTTTGTGTGTGTGTGTTTGCTGGTATAGGCTGAGCTTTGAATCACTCTGAGGTGTGTGTGCATGTGCTGGTAAAATTGTGCCTTGATTCACTGTGCCATGTGAGTGTGTGTGCACGCTGGTATAGGTTGTGCATTGAGTCAGAGTGGGAGGTGTGTGTGTCTGTGTGTTCTGGTATAGGCTGACAATTGAGGCACACTGAGGTCTGTGTGCACATGTGTGTATATGTGTGCTGGTACAGCCTGCTCATTGAGTCATATTGAGTTTTGTGTGTGTGTGTGTGCAGGTAGAGGCAGCACATTGAGTCACAGTGAGGTGTATGTGTGTGATGTTATATGCTATGCACTGATTCATAGGGAGGTTTGTGTCTGTGTGTGTGCACTTTCTAGTTTAGGATTTGCATTGAATCACACTGAGCTGTGTTTTTGAGTGTCAGTATGTGTGCGTGTGTGGAGGTATGGGCTGTGGATTGACTCACATTTTGCCGTATGTGCTTCTCTGTGTGTGTATGTCTGCTAGCATATCCTGTGCACTAAGTCACAGGGAGCCATGTGTGTGTGTGTGTGTGTGTCCTGGTACAGAGTGTGCATTGATTCACAGTCAGCCATGTGTGTGTGTGTGAGTGCACTGGTATAGGATGTGCAGTGAGTCAGAGTGATGTGTGTGTGTGTCTGCATGTTCTGATATAGGCTGACCATTGTGTAACATTGAGGATGTGTGTGTGTGTGTGTGCTGGTATAGGCTGCATATTTTGTCACAGTGAGCTGTGTGTGTGTGTATGTGTAGGTACAGGCTGTGCATTGAGTCACAGTGTGGGGTGTGTGTGTGATGTTATATTCTGTGCACTAGGACAGAGTGAGCCGTGTGTGTGTGCTGGTATAATCTGAACATTGAGTCACAGTGTGGTGTGGTGTGTGTGCCTTTGCTGGTATGGACTGTGCATTGAATCCCAGCCCTGTGTTAGTGTTTGTGTATTTGGTGCTGTAGAGTCTGCATGAGTCACAGTAAGATGTGTGTGTGTGTACTGCTATAGGCTGTACACTGAGCCATATTAAGGTGTGTTTCTGTGTGTGTGTGTGCGGGTATAGGCTATACATTGACTCACATTGAGCCATGTGTTTGTATGTGCTACTATACGCTATTCATTGAGTCTCAGTGAGCCATTGTTGTGTGTGTCTGTTTACTTGTATGGGCTTGGCATTGAGTCACAGAGAGGTGTTTGTGTGTGTTTGTGTGTCTGTGTGGTGGTATAAACTGCATTGAGTCACACGGCGGTGTGTGTGAGAGTGTGTGTGTGTGCAGGTACAGGCTGGTATTGAACCACAGTGAGCCGTGTGTGTGTGTGCTGGAATAGGCAGAGCATTGAGTCTCAGGTGTGTGTATGTGTGTGTGTATGCTGGTGTGGTCTCTGCATTGATTCACTAAGGTGTGTTGTGTGTGTATGTACATGGAGCTGAAGACTGTACACTGATTCACAGTGAGCTGTGTGTGTATGTGTGTGTGTGTGTGATGGTATGGGCTTTGCATTGAGTCACTGAGGTGTGTGTCTGTGTGTGTATACCTGGAACTACAGACTGTGCACTGATTCACAATGAGCCATGTGTGAATGTGTGTATGTGATAGTATAGGGTGTTCATAGAGTCACAATGAGCCGTGCATATGTGTCTTTGTATGGGTGTTGTGGTATAGGCTGTGCATTGTGTCACAGTGACTGTGCGTGTGTGTGTGTGTGTGTTTGTGATGGTATAGTACATGCATTGTATCAGAGAGAGCCATGCATGCGTCTCTGTGTGTGTGTGCTGGCATAGGCATTACATTGTGTCACAGTGAGCCATGTGTTTGTATGCTGGTGGAGACTCTGCATTGAGTCACAGTAAGACTTGTGTGTGTGCCAGTACAGGCTGTGCAAGGAGTCAGTGAGTCATATATGTGTGTGTGTGTGTGTGTGCTGATATATGAAGTGCATTGAGTCCAAGTGAATCATGTATGTTTGTGTGTGTTTGTGGGTGCTGCTATAGGTGGTTCACTGAGTCACAGTCAGGTATGTGTGAGTGTTTGTGTGTTCTTGTATAGGCTGTGCATTGATTCACAGTGAGGCATGTGTGTAAGCTGGTACAGGAGGTGCATTGAGTCACAGTGATGGTTGTGTTTGTGTGTGTGTGTGTGCTGCAGTAGGCTGTGTATTGAGTCACAGAAAGTGGGTCTTTGTGTGTGTATGTGCATGTACAGGCTGCGGTTTGAGTCACAGTGATGGGTGTCTCTGTGTGGTGTTATAGGCTGTGCATTGAATCACAGCCCTGTGTTAGTGTTGTGTATTTGGTGCTGTAGAGTCTGCATGAGTCACAGTAAGGTGTGTGTGTGTGCTGCTATATGCTGAGAATTGAGTCACACCTAGGTGAGTGTATGTGTATGTGTATGCTGATATGGGATTTGCATTGAATCACTGAACGGTGTGTGTTTGTGTGTGTGTGTACTGCTATAGTCTGTACACTGAGACATGTTAAGGTGTGTTTCTGTGTGTGTGTGTGCGGGTATAGGCTATGCATTGACTCACATTGAGCCATGTGTTTGTATGTGCTAGTATACACTGTTCATTGAGTCTCAGTGAGCCTTTGTTTTGTGTGTCTGTTTACTTGTATGGGCTTGGCATTGAGTCTCAGTCAGGTGTGTGTGTGTGTCTGTGTGTCTGTGTGGTGGTATCATCTGCATTGAGTCACACGGCGGTGTGTGTGAGAGTGTGTGTGTGTGCAGGTACAGGCTGGTATTGAATGACAGTGAGCCGTGTGTGTGCCTGTGTGTGTGTGTGTGCTGGAATAGGCAGAGCATTGAGTCTCAGGTGTGTGTATGTGTGTGTGTATGCTGGTATGGTCTCTGCATTGATTCACTAAGGTGTGTTGTGTGTGTATGTACATGGAGCTGAAGACTGTACACTGATTCACAGTGAGCTGTGTGTGTATGTGTGTATGTGTGTGATGGTATGGGCTTTGCATTGAGTCACTGAGGTGTGTGTCTGTGTGTGTATACCTGGAACTACAGACTGTGCACTGATTCACAATGAGCCATGTGTGAATGTGTGTATGTGATAGTATAGGGTGTGCATAGAGTCACAAAGAGCCGTGCATATGTGTCTTTGCATGGGTGTTGTGGTATAGGGTCTGCGTTGTGTCACAGTGACTGTGCGTGTGTGTGTGTTTGTGATGGTATAGTACGTGCATTGAATCAGAGAGAGCCATGCATGTGTCTCTGTGTGTGTGTGCTGGCATAGGCATTACATTGAGTCACAGTGAGCCATGTGTTTGTATGCTGGTGTAGACTCTGCATTGAGTCACAGTAAGCCTTGTGTGTGTGCCAGTACAGGCTGTGCATTGAGTCAGTGAGTCATATGTGTGTGTGTGTTTGTGTGTGTGTGTGCTGGTTTAGGCAGTGCATTGAGTCCAATGAGCAGTGTATGTTTGTGTGTGTGTGTGTGTGCTGCTATAGGTGGTTCACTGAGTCACAGTCAGGTATGTGTGAGTGAGTGTTTGTGTGTTCTTCTATAGGCTGTGCATTGATTCACAGTGAGCTCTGTGTGTATGGTGGTATAGGCGGTGCATTGAATCACAGTGATGGTTGTTTTTCTGTGTGTATGCTGCAGTAGGCTGTGAATTGAGTCACAGAAGGTGGGTCTTTGTGTGTGTATGTGCAGGTACAAGCTGCAGTTCGAGTCACAGTGATGGGTGTCTCTGTGTGATGTTATAGGCTGTGCATTGAATCACAGCGAGCCGTATTAGTGTGTGTACGTGTATTTGTGTATGCGTGTGTGTGTGTGATGGTACAGGCTGAACATTGAGTCACTGAGGTGTGCATGTGTGTATGTGGTGTTACAGACTGTTCGTTAGGTCAAACTGAGCAATATGTGTGTGTAGGGGTGTGTGTGTACAGTTATTTGCTGTGCACTGAGTCACAGTGAACCATGTGTGTGTGGGGAGCTGGTATAGTCAGAGCACTGAGTCACAGTTGAATGTGTGGGAGTTGTTTGTGTATGTGTGTGTGTATTTGCTGGTGTAGACTGTGCATTGAGTCACAGTGAGTAGTGCGGTGTGTGTGTGCTGTGATGGTGTGGACTGTGGTTTTATCCACTTTGACCTGAACGGCTGTGTGTGTTTGTGTGTGTGTGTGTGCTGGCACTAGATGACAATTGAGACAGAGTGGGCTGTGTGTCTGTGTGTGCGCTGGTATAGACTCTGTATTGAGTCACTGTGAGCTGTGTGTGTATGTGTGTGCTCGTATAGGCTGTGCATTGAGTCACAGTGAGGTGTTTGTGTGTGTGTGTGCTGGTACAGGAAGCGTTTTGAGTCACAGTCTCGTGTGTGTGTGTGTGCATGTGAGTTTGTGTGCTGGTATGGGCTTTATTGTGCTGGTATGGGCTTTATTGACTCATGGGTGTGTGTGTGAGTGTGGGTGATACAGACTGCATTGAGTCACAGTGCGCTGTGTGTGTGTGTGCTGGTATAGGCGATTTATTGAGTACCAGTGAGCCATGTGTGAGTGCGTGTTGGTGTGTGTGTGTGTGTACTGGTATAGGCTGTGCATTGAGTCACAGTGAGGCCTGCATCTGTGCATGTCTGTGTTTGTGTGTGTGTGTTTGCTGGTATAGGCTGAGCTTTGAATCACTCTGAGGTGTGTGTGCATGTGCTGGTAAAATTGTGCCTTGATTCACTGTGCCATGTGAGTGTGTGTGCATGCTGGTATAGGTTGTGCATTGAGTCAGAGTGGGAGGTGTGTGTGTCTGTGTGTTCTGGTATAGGCTGACAATTGAGGCACACTGAGGTCTGTGTGCACATGTGTGTATATGTGTGCTGGTACAGCCTGCTCATTGAGTCATATTGAGTTTTTTGTGTGTGTGTGTGCAGGTAGAGGCAGCACATTGAGTCACAGTGAGGTGTATGTGTGTGATGTTATATGCTATGCACTGATTCATAGGGAGGTTTGTGTCTGTGTGTGTGCACTTTCTAGTTTAGGATTTGCATTGAATCACACTGAGCTGTGTTTTTGAGTGTCAGTATGTGTGCGTGTGTGGAGGTATGGGCTGTGGATTGACTCACATTTTGCCGTATGTGCTTCTCTGTGTGTGTATGTCTGCTAGCATATCCTGTGCACTAAGTCACAGGGAGCCATGTGTGTGTGTGTGTGTGTGTCCTGGTACAGAGTGTGCATTGATTCACAGTCAGCCATGTGTGTGTGTGTGTGAGTGCACTGGTATAGGATGTGCAGTGAGTCAGAGTGATGTGTGTGTGTGTCTGCATGTTCTGATATAGGCTGACCATTGTGTAACATTGAGGGTGTGTGTGTGTGTGTGCTGGTATAGGCTGCATATTTTGTCACAGTGAGCTGTGTGTGTGTGTATGTGTAGGTACAGGCTGTGCATTGAGTCACAGTGTGGGGTGTGTGTGTGATGTTATATTCTGTGCACTAGGACAGAGTGAGCCGTGTGTGTGTGCTGGTATAATCTGAACATTGAGTCACAGTGTGGTGTGGTGTGTGTGCCTTTGCTGGTATGGACTGTGCATTGAATCCCAGCCCTGTGTTCGTGTTTGTGTATTTGGTGCTGTAGAGTCTGCATGAGTCACAGTAAGATGTGTGTGTGTGTACTGCTATAGGCTGTACACTGAGCCATATTAAGGTGTGTTTCTGTGTGTGTGTGTGCGGGTATAGGCTATGCATTGACTCACATTGAGCCATGTGTTTGTATGTGCTACTATACGCTATTCATTGAGTCTCAGTGAGCCATTGTTGTGTGTGTCTGTTTACTTGTATGGGCTTGGCATTGAGTCACAGAGAGGTGTTTGTGTGTGTTTGTGTGTCTGTGTGGTGGTATAAACTGCATTGAGTCACACGGCGGTGTGTGTGAGAGTGTGTGTGTGTGCAGGTACAGGCTGGTATTGAACCACAGTGAGCCGTGTGTGTGTGTGCTGGAATAGGCAGAGCATTGAGTCTCAGGTGTGTGTATGTGTGTGTGTATGCTGGTATGGTCTCTGCATTGATTCACTAAGGTGTGTTGTGTGTGTATGTACATGGAGCTGAAGACTGTACACTGATTCACAGTGAGCTGTGTATGTGTGTATGTGTGTGATGGTATGGGCTTTGCATTGAGTCACTGAGGTGTGTGTCTGTGTGTGTATACCTGGAACTACAGACCGTGCACTGATTCACAATGAGCCATGTGTGAATGTGTGTATGTGATAGTATAGGGTGTGCATAGAGTCACAAAGAGCCGTGCATATGTGTCTTTGCATGGGTGTTGTGGTATAGGGTCTGCGTTGTGTCACAGTGACTGTGCGTGTGTGTGTGTTTGTGATGGTATAGTACGTGCATTGAATCAGAGAGAGCCATGCATGTGTCTCTGTGTGTGTGTGCTGGCATAGGCATTACATTGAGTCACAGTGAGCCATGTGTTTGTATGCTGGTGTAGACTCTGCATTGAGTCACAGTAAGCCTTGTGTGTGTGCCAGTACAGGCTGTGCATTGAGTCAGTGAGTCATATGTGTGTGTGTTTGTGTGTGTGTGTGCTGGTTTAGGCAGTGCATTGAGTCCAATGAGCAGTGTATGTTTGTGTGTGTGTGTGTGTGCTGCTATAGGTGGTTCACTGAGTCACAGTCAGGTATGTGTGAGTGAGTGTTTGTGTGTTCTTCTATAGGCTGTGCATTGATTCACAGTGAGCTCTGTGTGTATGGTGGTATAGGCGGTGCATTGAATCACAGTGATGGTTGTTTTTCTGTGTGTATGCTGCAGTAGGCTGTGAATTGAGTCACAGAAGGTGGGTCTTTGTGTGTGTATGTGCAGGTACAAGCTGCAGTTCGAGTCACAGTGATGGGTGTCTCTGTGTGATGTTATAGGCTGTGCATTGAATCACAGCGAGCCGTATTAGTGTGTGTACGTGTATTTGTGTATGCGTGTGTGTGTGTGATGGTACAGGCTGAACATTGAGTCACTGAGGTGTGCATGTGTGTATGTGGTGTTACAGACTGTTCGTTAGGTCAAACTGAGCAATATGTGTGTGTAGGGGTGTGTGTGTACAGTTATTTGCTGTGCACTGAGTCACAGTGAACCATGTGTGTGTGGGGAGCTGGTATAGTCAGAGCACTGAGTCACAGTTGAATGTGTGGGAGTTGTTTGTGTATGTGTGTGTGTATTTGCTGGTGTAGACTGTGCATTGAGTCACAGTGAGTAGTGCGGTGTGTGTGTGCTGTGATGGTGTGGACTGTGGTTTTATCCACTTTGACCTGAACGGCTGTGTGTGTTTGTGTGTGTGTGTGTGCTGGCACTAGATGACAATTGAGACAGAGTGGGCTGTGTGTCTGTGTGTGCGCTGGTATAGACTCTGTATTGAGTCACTGTGAGCTGTGTGTGTATGTGTGTGCTCGTATAGGCTGTGCATTGAGTCACAGTGAGGTGTTTGTGTGTGTGTGTGCTGGTACAGGAAGCGTTTTGAGTCACAGTCTCGTTTGTGTGTGTGTGCATGTGAGTTTGTGTGCTGGTATGGGCTTTATTGTGCTGGTATGGGCTTTATTGACTCATGGGTGTGTGTGTGAGTGTGGGTGATACAGACTGCATTGAGTCACAGTGCGCTGTGTGTGTGTGTGCTGGTATAGGCGATTTACTGAGTACCAGTGAGCCATGTGTGAGTGCGTGTTGGTGTGTGTGTGTGTGTACTGGTATAGGCTGTGCATTGAGTCACAGTGAGGCCTGCATCTGTGCATGTCTGTGTTTGTGTGTGTGTGTTTGCTGGTATAGGCTGAGCTTTGAATCACTCTGAGGTGTGTGTGCATGTGCTGGTAAAATTGTGCCTTGATTCACTGTGCCATGTGAGTGTGTGTGCACGCTGGTATAGGTTGTGCATTGAGTCAGAGTGGGAGGTGTGTGTGTCTGTGTGTTCTGGTATAGGCTGACAATTGAGGCACACTGAGGTCTGTGTGCACATGTGTGTATATGTGTGCTGGTACAGCCTGCTCATTGAGTCATATTGAGTTTTTTGTGTGTGTGTGTGCAGGTAGAGGCAGCACATTGAGTCACAGTGAGGTGTATGTGTGTGATGTTATATGCTATGCACTGATTCATAGGGAGGTTTGTGTCTGTGTGTGTGCACTTTCTAGTTTAGGATTTGCATTGAATCACACTGAGCTGTGTTTTTGAGTGTCAGTATGTGTGCATGTGTGGAGGTATGGGCTGTGGATTGACTCACATTTTGCCGTATGTGCTTCTCTGTGTGTGTATGTCTGCTAGCATATCCTGTGCACTAAGTCACAGGGAGCCATGTGTGTGTGTGTGTGTGTGTCCTGGTACAGAGTGTGCATTGATTCACAGTCAGCCATGTGTGTGTGTGTGTGAGTGCACTGGTATAGGATGTGCAGTGAGTCAGAGTGATGTGTGTGTGTGTCTGCATGTTCTGATATAGGCTGACCATTGTGTAACATTGAGGGTGTGTGTGTGTGTGTGCTGGTATAGGCTGCATATTTTGTCACAGTGAGCTGTGTGTGTGTGTATGTGTAGGTACAGGCTGTGCATTGAGTCACAGTGTGGGGTGTGTGTGTGATGTTATATTCTGTGCACTAGGACAGAGTGAGCCGTGTGTGTGTGCTGGTATAATCTGAACATTGAGTCACAGTGTGGTGTGGTGTGTGTGCCTTTGCTGGTATGGACTGTGCATTGAATCCCAGCCCTGTGTTCGTGTTTGTGTATTTGGTGCTGTAGAGTCTGCATGAGTCACAGTAAGATGTGTGTGTGTGTACTGCTATAGGCTGTACACTGAGCCATATTAAGGTGTGTTTCTGTGTGTGTGTGTGCGGGTATAGGCTATGCATTGACTCACATTGAGCCATGTGTTTGTATGTGCTACTATACGCTATTCATTGAGTCTCAGTGAGCCATTGTTGTGTGTGTCTGTTTACTTGTATGGGCTTGGCATTGAGTCACAGAGAGGTGTTTGTGTGTGTTTGTGTGTCTGTGTGGTGGTATAAACTGCATTGAGTCACACGGCGGTGTGTGTGAGAGTGTGTGTGTGTGCAGGTACAGGCTGGTATTGAACCACAGTGAGCCGTGTGTGTGTGTGCTGGAATAGGCAGAGCATTGAGTCTCAGGTGTGTGTATGTGTGTGTGTATGCTGGTATGGTCTCTGCATTGATTCACTAAGGTGTGTTGTGTGTGTATGTACATGGAGCTGAAGACTGTACACTGATTCACAGTGAGCTGTGTGTGTATGTGTGTGTGTGTGTGATGGTATGGGCTTTGCATTGAGTCACTGAGGTGTGTGTCTGTGTGTGTATACCTGGAACTACAGACTGTGCACTGATTCACAATGAGCCATGTGTGAATGTGTGTATGTGATAGTATAGGGTGTTCATAGAGTCACAATGAGCCGTGCATATGTGTCTTTGCATGGGTGTTGTGGTATAGGGTCTGCATTGTGTCACAGTGACTGTGCGTGTGTGTGTGTGTTTGTGATGGTATAGTACATGCATTGTATCAGAGAGAGCCATGCATGCGTCTCTGTGTGTGTGTGCTGGCATAGGCATTACATTGTGTCACAGTGAGCCATGTGTTTGTATGCTGGTGGAGACTCTGCATTGAGTCACAGTAAGACTTGTGTGTGTGCCAGTACAGGCTGTGCAAGGAGTCAGTGAGTCATATATGTGTGTGTGTGTGTGTGTGTGCTGATATATGAAGTGCATTGAGTCCAAGTGAATCATGTATGTTTGTGTGTGTTTGTGGGTGCTGCTATAGGTGGTTCACTGAGTCACAGTCAGGTATGTGTGAGTGTTTGTGTGTTCTTGTATAGGCTGTGCATTGATTCACAGTGAGGCATGTGTGTAAGCTGGTACAGGAGGTGCATTGAGTCACAGTGATGGTTGTGTTTGTGTGTGTGTGTGTGCTGCAGTAGGCTGTGTATTGAGTCACAGAAAGTGGGTCTTTGTGTGTGTATGTGCATGTACAGGCTGCGGTTTGAGTCACAGTGATGGGTGTCTCTGTGTGGTGTTATAGGCTGTGCATTGAATCACAGCCCTGTGTTAGTGTTGTGTATTTGGTGCTGTAGAGTCTGCATGAGTCACAGTAAGGTGTGTGTGTGTGCTGCTATATGCTGAGAATTGAGTCACACCTAGGTGAGTGTATGTGTATGTGTATGCTGATATGGGATTTGCATTGAATCACTGAGCGGTGTGTGTTTGTGTGTGTGTACTGCTATAGTCTGTACACTGAGCCATGTTAAGGTGTGTTTCTGTGTGTGTGTGTGCGGGTATAGGCTATGCATTGACTCACATTGAGCCATGTGTTTGTATGTGCTAGTATACACTGTTCATTGAGTCTCAGTGAGCCTTTGTTTTGTGTGTCTGTTTACTTGTATGGGCTTGGCATTGAGTCTCAGACAGGTGTGTGTGTGTGTCTGTGTGTCTGTGTGGTGGTATCATCTGCATTGAGTCACACGGCGGTGTGTGTGAGAGTGTGTGTGTGTGCAGGTAGAGGCTGGTATTGAATGACAGTGAGCCGTGTGTGTGCCTGTGTGTGTGTGTGTGCTGGAATAGGCAGAGCATTGAGTCTCAGGTGTGTGTATGTGTGTGTGTATGCTGGTATGGTCTCTGCATTGATTCACTAAGGTGTGTTGTGTGTGTATGTACATGGAGCTGAAGACTGTACACTGATTCACAGTGAGCTGTGTGTGTATGTGTGTGTGTGTGTGATGGTATGGGCTTTGCATTGAGTCACTGAGGTGTGTGTCTGTGTGTGTATACCTGGAACTACAGACTGTGCACTGATTCACAATGAGCCATGTGTGAATGTGTGTATGTGATAGTATAGGGTGTGCATAGAGTCACAAAGAGCCGTGCATATGTGTCTTTGCATGGGTGTTGTGGTATAGGGTCTGCGTTGTGTCACAGTGACTGTGCGTGTGTGTGTGTTTGTGATGGTATAGTACGTGCATTGAATCAGAGAGAGCCATGCATGTGTCTCTGTGTGTGTGTGCTGGCATAGGCATTACATTGAGTCACAGTGAGCCATGTGTTTGTATGCTGGTGTAGACTCTGCATTGAGTCACAGTAAGCCTTGTGTGTGTGCCAGTACAGGCTGTGCATTGAGTCAGTGAGTCATGTGTGTGTGTGTTTGTGTGTGTGTGTGCTGGTTTAGGCAGTGCATTGAGTCCAATGAGCAGTGTATGTTTGTGTGTGTGTGTGTGTGCTGCTATAGGTGGTTCACTGAGTCACAGTCAGGTATGTGTGAGTGAGTGTTTGTGTGTTCTTCTATAGGCTGTGCATTGATTCACAGTGAGCTCTGTGTGTATGGTGGTATAGGCGGTGCATTGAATCACAGTGATGGTTGTTTTTCTGTGTGTATGCTGCAGTAGGCTGTGAATTGACTCACAGAAGGTGGGTCTTTGTGTGTGTATGTGCAGGTACAAGCTGCAGTTCGAGTCACAGTGATGGGTGTCTCTGTGTGATGTTATAGGCTGTGCATTGAATCACAGCGAGCCATATTAGTGTGTGTACGTGTATTTGTGTATGCGTGTGTGTGTGTGATGGTACAGGCTGAACATTGAGTCACTGAGGTGTGCATGTGTGTATGTGGTGTTACAGACTGTTCGTTAGGTCAAACTGAGCAATATGTGTGTGTAGGGGTGTGTGTGTACAGTTATTTGCTGTGCACTGAGTCACAGTGAACCATGTGTGTGTGGGGAGCTGGTATAGTCAGAGCACTGAGTCACAGTTGAATGTGTGGGAGTTGTTTGTGTATGTGTGTGTGTATTTGCTGGTGTAGACTGTGCATTGAGTCACAGTGAGTAGTGCGGTGTGTGTGTGCTGTGATGGTGTGGACTGTGGTTTTATCCACTTTGACCTGAACGGCTGTGTGTGTTTGTGTGTTTGTGTGTGTGTGTGTGCTGGCACTAGATGACAATTGAGACAGAGTGGGCTGTGTGTCTGTGTGTGCGCTGGTATAGACTCTGTATTGAGTCACTGTGAGCTGTGTGTGTATGTGTGTGCTCGTATAGGCTGTGCATTGAGTCACAGTGAGGTGTTTGTGTGTGTGTGTGCTGGTACAGGAAGCGTTTTGAGTCACAGTCTCGTTTGTGTGTGTGTGCATGTGAGTTTGTGTGCTGGTATGGGCTTTATTGTGCTGGTATGGGCTTTATTGACTCATGGGTGTGTGTGTGAGTGTGGGTGATACAGACTGCATTGAGTCACAGTGCGCTGTGTGTGTGTGTGCTGGTATAGGCGATTTACTGAGTACCAGTGAGCCATGTGTGAGTGCGTGTTGGTGTGTGTGTGTGTGTACTGGTATAGGCTGTGCATTGAGTCACAGTGAGGCCTGCATCTGTGCATGTCTGTGTTTGTGTGTGTGTGTTTGCTGGTATAGGCTGAGCTTTGAATCACTCTGAGGTGTGTGTGCATGTGCTGGTAAAATTGTGCCTTGATTCACTGTGCCATGTGAGTGTGTGTGCACGCTGGTATAGGTTGTGCATTGAGTCAGAGTGGGAGGTGTGTGTGTCTGTGTGTTCTGGTATAGGCTGACAATTGAGGCACACTGAGGTCTGTGTGCACATGTGTGTATATGTGTGCTGGTACAGCCTGCTTATTGAGTCATATTGAGTTTTTTGTGTGTGTGTGTGTGCAGGTAGAGGCAGCACATTGAGTCACAGTGAGGTGTATGTGTGTGATGTTATATGCTATGCACTGATTCATAGGGAGGTTTGTGTCTGTGTGTGTGCACTTTCTAGTTTAGGATTTGCATTGAATCACACTGAGCTGTGTTTTTGAGTGTCAGTATGTGTGCGTGTGTGGAGGTATGGGCTGTGGATTGACTCACATTTTGCCGTATGTGCTTCTCTGTGTGTGTATGTCTGCTAGCATATCCTGTGCACTAAGTCACAGGGAGCCATGTGTGTGTGTGTGTGTGTGTCCTGGTACAGAGTGTGCATTGATTCACAGTCAGCCATGTGTGTGTGTGTGTGAGTGCACTGGTATAGGATGTGCAGTGAGTCAGAGTGATGTGTGTGTGTGTCTGCATGTTCTGATATAGGCTGACCATTGTGTAACATTGAGGGTGTGTGTGTGTGTGTGCTGGTATAGGCTGCATATTTTGTCACAGTGAGCTGTGTGTGTGTGTATGTGTAGGTACAGGCTGTGCATTGAGTCACAGTGTGGGGTGTGTGTGTGATGTTATATTCTGTGCACTAGGACAGAGTGAGCCGTGTGTGTGTGCTGGTATAATCTGAACATTGAGTCACAGTGTGGTGTGGTGTGTGTGCCTTTGCTGGTATGGACTGTGCATTGAATCCCAGCCCTGTGTTCGTGTTTGTGTATTTGGTGCTGTAGAGTCTGCATGAGTCACAGTAAGATGTGTGTGTGTGTACTGCTATAGGCTGTACACTGAGCCATATTAAGGTGTGTTTCTGTGTGTGTGTGTGCGGGTATAGGCTATGCATTGACTCACATTGAGCCATGTGTTTGTATGTGCTACTATACGCTATTCATTGAGTCTCAGTGAGCCATTGTTGTGTGTGTCTGTTTACTTGTATGGGCTTGGCATTGAGTCACAGAGAGGTGTTTGTGTGTGTTTGTGTGTCTGTGTGGTGGTATAAACTGCATTGAGTCACACGGCGGTGTGTGTGAGAGTGTGTGTGTGTGCAGGTACAGGCTGGTATTGAACCACAGTGAGCCGTGTGTGTGTGTGTTGGAATAGGCAGAGCATTGAGTCTCAGGTGTGTGTATGTGTGTGTGTATGCTGGTATGGTCTCTGCATTGATTCACTAAGGTGTGTTGTGTGTGTATGTACATGGAGCTGAAGACTGTACACTGATTCACAGTGAGCTGTGTGTGTATGTGTGTGTGTGTGTGATGGTATGGGCTTTGCATTGAGTCACTGAGGTGTGTGTCTGTGTGTGTATACCTGGAACTACAGACTGTGCACTGATTCACAATGAGCCATGTGTGAATGTGTGTATGTGATAGTATAGGGTGTTCATAGAGTCACAATGAGCCGTGCATATGTGTCTTTGCATGGGTGTTGTGGTATAGGGTCTGCATTGTGTCACAGTGACTGTGCGTGTGTGTGTGTGTTTGTGATGGTATAGTACATGCATTGTATCAGAGAGAGCCATGCATGCGTCTCTGTGTGTGTGTGCTGGCATAGGCATTACATTGTGTCACAGTGAGCCATGTGTTTGTATGCTGGTGGAGACTCTGCATTGAGTCACAGTAAGACTTGTGTGTGTGCCAGTACAGGCTGTGCAAGGAGTCAGTGAGTCATATATGTGTGTGTGTGTGTGTGTGCTGATATATGAAGTGCATTGAGTCCAAGTGAATCATGTATGTTTGTGTGTGTTTGTGGGTGCTGCTATAGGTGGTTCACTGAGTCACAGTCAGGTATGTGTGAGTGTTTGTGTGTTCTTGTATAGGCTGTGCATTGATTCACAGTGAGGCATGTGTGTAAGCTGGTACAGGAGGTGCATTGAGTCACAGTGATGGTTGTGTTTGTGTGTGTGTGTGTGCTGCAGTAGGCTGTGTATTGAGTCACAGAAAGTGGGTCTTTGTGTGTGTATGTGCATGTACAGGCTGCGGTTTGAGTCACAGTGATGGGTGTCTCTGTGTGGTGTTATAGGCTGTGCATTGAATCACAGCCCTGTGTTAGTGTTGTGTATTTGGTGCTGTAGAGTCTGCATGAGTCACAGTAAGGTGTGTGTGTGTGCTGTTATATGCTGAGAATTGAGTCACACCTAGGTGAGTGTATGTGTATGTGTATGCTGATATGGGATTTGCATTGAATCACTGAGCGGTGTGTGTTTGTGTGTGTGTGTACTGCTATAGTCTGTACACTGAGCCATGTTAAGGTGTGTTTCTGTGTGTGTGTGTGCGGGTATAGGCTATGCATTGACTCACATTGAGCCATGTGTTTGTATGTGCTAGTATACACTGTTCATTGAGTCTCAGTGAGCCTTTGTTTTGTGTGTCTGTTTACTTGTATGGGCTTGGCATTGAGTCTCAGACAGGTGTGTGTGTGTGTCTGTGTGTCTGTGTGGTGGTATCATCTGCATTGAGTCACACGGCGGTGTGTGTGAGAGTGTGTGTGTGTGCAGGTAGAGGCTGGTATTGAATGACAGTGAGCCGTGTGTGTGCCTGTGTGTGTGTGTGTGCTGGAATAGGCAGAGCATTGAGTCTCAGGTGTGTGTATGTGTGTGTGTATGCTGGTATGGTCTCTGCATTGATTCACTAAGGTGTGTTGTGTGTGTATGTACATGGAGCTGAAGACTGTACACTGATTCACAGTGAGCTGTGTGTGTATGTGTGTGTGTGTGTGATGGTATGGGCTTTGCATTGAGTCACTGAGGTGTGTGTCTGTGTGTGTATACCTGGAACTACAGACTGTGCACTGATTCACAATGAGCCATGTGTGAATGTGTGTATGTGATAGTATAGGGTGTGCATAGAGTCACAAAGAGCCGTGCATATGTGTCTTTGCATGGGTGTTGTGGTATAGGGTCTGCGTTGTGTCACAGTGACTGTGCGTGTGTGTGTGTTTGTGATGGTATAGTACGTGCATTGAATCAGAGAGAGCCATGCATGTGTCTCTGTGTGTGTGTGCTGGCATAGGCATTACATTGAGTCACAGTGAGCCATGTGTTTGTATGCTGGTGTAGACTCTGCATTGAGTCACAGTAAGCCTTGTGTGTGTGCCAGTACAGGCTGTGCATTGAGTCAGTGAGTCATGTGTGTGTGTGTTTGTGTGTGTGTGTGCTGGTTTAGGCAGTGCATTGAGTCCAATGAGCAGTGTATGTTTGTGTGTGTGTGTGTGTGCTGCTATAGGTGGTTCACTGAGTCACAGTCAGGTATGTGTGAGTGAGTGTTTGTGTGTTCTTCTATAGGCTGTGCATTGATTCACAGTGAGCTCTGTGTGTATGGTGGTATAGGCGGTGCATTGAATCACAGTGATGGTTGTTTTTCTGTGTGTATGCTGCAGTAGGCTGTGAATTGAGTCACAGAAGGTGGGTCTTTGTGTGTGTATGTGCAGGTACAAGCTGCAGTTCGAGTCACAGTGATGGGTGTCTCTGTGTGATGTTATAGGCTGTGCATTGAATCACAGCGAGCCGTATTAGTGTGTGTACGTGTATTTGTGTATGCGTGTGTGTGTGATGGTACAGGCTGAACATTGAGTCACTGAGGTGTGCATGTGTGTATGTGGTGTTACAGACTGTTCGTTAGGTCAAACTGAGCAATATGTGTGTGTAGGGGTGTGTGTGTACAGTTATTTGCTGTGCACTGAGTCACAGTGAACCATGTGTGTGTGGGGAGCTGGTATATTCAGAGCACTGAGTCACAGTTGAATGTGTGGGAGTTGTTTGTGTATGTGTGTGTGTATTTGCTGGTGTAGACTGTGCATTGAGTCACAGTGAGTAGTGCGGTGTGTGTGTGCTGTGATGGTGTGGACTGTGGTTTTATCCACTTTGACCTGAACGGCTGTGTGTGTTTGTGTGTGTGTGTGTGTTGGCACTAGATGACAATTGAGACAGAGTGGGCTGTGTGTCTGTGTGTGCGCTGGTATAGACTCTGTATTGAGTCACTGTGAGCTGTGTGTGTATGTGTGTGCTCGTATAGGCTGTGCATTGAGTCACAGTGAGGTGTTTGTGTGTGTGTGTGCTGGTACAGGAAGCGTTTTGAGTCACAGTCTCGTTTGTGTGTGTGTGCATGTGAGTTTGTGTGCTGGTATGGGATTTATTGTGCTGGTATGGGCTTTATTGACTCATGGGTGTGTGTGTGAGTGTGGGTGATACAGACTGCATTGAGTCACAGTGCGCTGTGTGTGTGTGTGCTGGTATAGGCGATTTACTGAGTACCAGTGAGCCATGTGTGAGTGCGTGTTGGTGTGTGTGTGTGTGTACTGGTATAGGCTGTGCATTGAGTCACAGTGAGGCCTGCATCTGTGCATGTCTGTGTTTGTGTGTGTGTGTTTGCTGGTATAGGCTGAGCTTTGAATCACTCTGAGGTGTGTGTGCATGTGCTGGTAAAATTGTGCCTTGATTCACTGTGCCATGTGAGTGTGTGTGCACGCTGGTATAGGTTGTGCATTGAGTCAGAGTGGGAGGTGTGTGTGTCTGTGTGTTCTGGTATAGGCTGACAATTGAGGCACACTGAGGTCTGTGTGCACATGTGTGTATATGTGTGCTGGTACAGCCTGCTCATTGAGTCATATTGAGTTTTTTGTGTGTGTGTGTGCAGGTAGAGGCAGCACATTGAGTCACAGTGAGGTGTATGTGTGTGATGTTATATGCTATGCACTGATTCATAGGGAGGTTTGTGTCTGTGTGTGTGCACTTTCTAGTTTAGGATTTGCATTGAATCACACTGAGCTGTGTTTTTGAGTGTCAGTATGTGTGCGTGTGTGGAGGTATGGACTGTGGATTGACTCACATTTTGCCGTATGTGCTTCTCTGTGTGTGTATGTCTGCTAGCATATCCTGTGCACTGAGTCACAGGGAGCCATGTGTGTGTGTGTGTTTGTCCTGGTACAGAGTGTGCATTGATTCACAGTCAGCCATGTGTGTGTGTGTGTGAGTGCACTGGTATAGGATGGGCAGTGAGTCAGAGTGATGTGTATGTGTGTCTGCATGTTCTGATATAGGCTGACCATTGTGTAACATTGAGGGTGTGTGTGTGTGTGTGCTGGTATAGGCTGCATATTTTGTCACAGTGAGCTGTGTGTGTGTGTATGTGTAGGTACAGGCTGTGCATTGAGTCACAGTGTGGGGTGTGTGTGTGATGTTATATTCTGTGCACTAGGACAGAGTGAGCCGTGTGTGTGTGCTGGTATAATCTGAACATTGAGTCACAGTGTGGTGTGGTGTGTGTGCCTTTGCTGGTATGGACTGTGCATTGAATCCCAGCCCTGTGTTCGTGTTTGTGTATTTGGTGCTGTAGAGTCTGCATGAGTCACAGTAAGATGTGTGTGTGTGTACTGCTATAGGCTGTACACTGAGCCATATTAAGGTGTGTTTCTGTGTGTGTGTGTGCGGGTATAGGCTATGCATTGACTCACATTGAGCCATGTGTTTGTATGTGCTACTATACGCTATTCATTGAGTCTCAGTGAGCCATTGTTGTGTGTGTCTGTTTACTTGTATGGGCTTGGCATTGAGTCACAGAGAGGTGTTTGTGTGTGTTTGTGTGTCTGTGTGGTGGTATAAACTGCATTGAGTCACACGGCGGTGTGTGTGAGAGTGTGTGTGTGTGCAGGTACAGGCTGGTATTGAACCACAGTGAGCCGTGTGTGTGTGTGCTGGAATAGGCAGAGCATTGAGTCTCAGGTGTGTGTATGTGTGTGTGTATGCTGGTATGGTCTCTGCATTGATTCACTAAGGTGTGTTGTGTGTGTATGTACATGGAGCTGAAGACTGTACACTGATTCACAGTGAGCTGTGTGTGTATGTGTGTGTGTGTGTGATGGTATGGGCTTTGCATTGAGTCACTGAGGTGTGTGTCTGTGTGTGTATACCTGGAACTACAGACTGTGCACTGATTCACAATGAGCCATGTGTGAATGTGTGTATGTGATAGTATAGGGTGTTCATAGAGTCACAATGAGCCGTGCATATGTGTCTTTGCATGGGTGTTGTGGTATAGGCTGTGCATTGTGTCACAGTGACTGTGCATGTGTGTTTGTGTGTGTTTGTGATGGTATAGTACATGCATTGTATCAGAGAGAGCCATGCATGCGTCTCTGTGTGTGTGTGCTGGCATAGGCATTACATTGTGTCACAGTGAGCCATGTGTTTGTATGCTGGTGGAGACTCTGCATTGAGTCACAGTAAGACTTGTGTGTGTGCCAGTACAGGCTGTGCAAGGAGTCAGTGAGTCATATGTGTGTGTGTGTGTGTGTGTGCTGATATATGAAGTGCATTGAGTCCAAGTGAATCATGTATGTTTGTGTGTGTTTGTGGGTGCTGCTATAGGTGGTTCACTGAGTCACAGTCAGGTATGTGTGAGTGTTTGTGTGTTCTTGTATAGGCTGTGCATTGATTCACAGTGAGGCATGTGTGTAAGCTGGTACAGGAGGTGCATTGAGTCACAGTGATGGTTGTGTTTGTGTGTGTGTGTGTGCTGCAGTAGGCTGTGTATTGAGTCACAGAAAGTGGGTCTTTGTGTGTGTATGTGCATGTACAGGCTGCGGTTTGAGTCACAGTGATGGGTGTCTCTGTGTGGTGTTATAGGCTGTGCATTGAATCACAGCCCTGTGTTAGTGTTGTGTATTTGGTGCTGTAGAGTCTGCATGAGTCACAGTAAGGTGTGTGTGTGTGCTGCTATATGCTGAGAATTGAGTCACACCTAGGTGAGTGTATGTGTATGTGTATGCTGATATAGGATTTGCATTGAATCACTGAGCAGTGTGTGTTTGTGTGTGTGTGTACTGCTATAGTCTGTACACTGAGCCATGTTAAGGTGTGTTTCTGTGTGTGTGTGTGCGGGTATAGGCTATGCATTGACTCACATTGAGCCATGTGTTTGTATGTGCTAGTATAAACTATTCATTGAGTCTCAGTGAGCCTTTGTTTTGTGTGTCTGTTTACTTGTATGGGCTTGGCATTGAGTCTCAGACAGGTGTGTGTGTGTGTCTGTGTGTCTGTGTGGTGGTATCATCTGCATTGAGTCACACGGCAGTGTGTGTGAGAGTGTGTGTGTGTGCAGGTACAGGCTGGTATTGAATGACAGTGAGCCGTGTGTGTGCCTGTGTGTGTGTGTGTGCTGGAATAGGCAGAGCATTGAGTCTCAGGTGTGTGTATGTGTGTGTGTATGCTGGTATGGTCTCTGCATTGATTCACTAAGGTGTGTTGTGTGTGTATGTACATGGAGCTGAAGACTGTACACTGATTCACAGTGAGCTGTGTGTGTATGTGTGTGTGTGTGTGATGGTATGGGCTTTGCATTGAGTCACTGAGGTGTGTGTCTGTGTGTGTATACCTGGAACTACAGACTGTGCACTGATTCACAATGAGCCATGTGTGAATGTGTGTATGTGATAGTATAGGGTGTGCATAGAGTCACAAAGAGCCGTGCATATGTGTCTTTGCATGGGTGTTGTGGTATAGGGTCTGCGTTGTGTCACAGTGACTGTGCGTGTGTGTGTGTTTGTGATGGTATAGTACGTGCATTGAATCAGAGAGAGCCATGCATGTGTCTCTGTGTGTGTGTGCTGGCATAGGCATTACATTGAGTCACAGTGAGCCATGTTTTTGTATGCTGGTGTAGACTCTGCATTGAGTCACAGTAAGACTTGTGTGTGTGCCAGTACAGGCTGTGCATTGAGTCAGTGAGTCATATGTGTGTGTGTGTTTGTGTGTGTGTGTGCTGGTTTAGGCAGTGCATTGAGTCCAATGAGCAGTGTATGTTTGTGTGTGTGTGTGTGTGCTGCTATAGGTGGTTCACTGAGTCACAGTCAGGTATGTGTGAGTGAGTGTTTGTGTGTTCTTCTATAGGCTGTGCATTGATTCACAGTGAGCTCTGTGTGTATGGTGGTATAGGCGGTGCATTGAATCACAGTGATGGTTGTTTTTCTGTGTGTATGCTGCAGTAGGCTGTGAATTGAGTCACAGAAGGTGGGTCTTTGTGTGTGTATGTGCAGTTACAAGCTGCAGTTCGAGTCACAGTGATGGGTGTCTCTGTGTGATGTTATAGGCTGTGCATTGAATCACAGCGAGCCGTATTAGTGTGTGTACGTGTATTTGTGTATGCGTGTGTGTGTGTTATGGTACAGGCTGAACATTGAGTCACTGAGGTGTGCATGTGTGTATGTGGTGTTACAGACTGTTCGTTAGGTCAAACTGAGCAATATGTGTGTGTAGGGGTGTGTGTGTACAGTTATTTGCTGTGCACTGTGTCACAGTGAACCATGTGTGTGTGGGGAGCTGGTATAGTCAGAGCACTGAGTCACAGTTGAATGTGTGGGAGTTGTTTGTGTATGTGTGTGTGTATTTGCTGGTGTAGACTGTGCATTGAGTCACAGTGAGTAGTGCGGTGTGTGTGTGCTGTGATGGTGTGGACTGTGGTTTTATCCACTTTGACCTGAACGGCTGTGTGTGTTTGTGTGTTTGTGTGTGTGTGTGTGCTGGCACTAGATGACAATTGAGACAGAGTGGGCTGTGTGTCTGTGTGTGCGCTGGTATAGACTCTGTATTGAGTCACTGTGAGCTGTGTGTGTATGTGTGTGCTCGTATAGGCTGTGCATTGAGTCACAGTGAGGTGTTTGTGTGTGTGTGTGCTGGTACAGGAAGCGTTTTGAGTCACAGTCTCGTGTGTGTGTGTGTGCATGTGAGTTTGTGTGCTGGTATGGGCTTTATTGTGCTGGTATGGGCTTTATTGACTCATGGGTGTGTGTGTGAGTGTGGGTGATACAGACTGCATTGAGTCACAGTGCGCTGTGTGTGTGTGTGCTGGTATAGGCGATTTACTGAGTACCAGTGAGCCATGTGTGAGTGCGTGTTGGTGTGTGTGTGTGTGTACTGGTATAGGCTGTGCATTGAGTCACAGTGAGGCCTGCATCTGTGCATGTCTGTGTTTGTGTGTGTGTGTTTGCTGGTATAGGCTGAGCTTTGAATCACTCTGAGGTGTGTGTGCATGTGCTGGTAAAATTGTGCCTTGATTCACTGTGCCATGTGAGTGTGTGTGCACGCTGGTATAGGTTGTGCATTGAGTCAGAGTGGGAGGTGTGTGTGTCTGTGTGTTCTGGTATAGGCTGACAATTGAGGCACACTGAGGTCTGTGTGCACATGTGTGTATATGTGTGCTGGTACAGCCTGCTCATTGAGTCATATTGAGTTTTTTGTGTGTGTGTGTGCAGGTAGAGGCAGCACATTGAGTCACAGTGAGGTGTATGTGTGTGATGTTATATGCTATGCACTGATTCATAGGGAGGTTTGTGTCTGTGTGTGTGCACTTTCTAGTTTAGGATTTGCATTGAATCACACTGAGCTGTGTTTTTGAGTGTCAGTATGTGTGCGTGTGTGGAGGTATGGGCTGTGGATTGACTCACATTTTGCCGTATCTGCTTCTCTGTGTGTGTATGTCTGCTAGCATATCCTGTGCACTAAGTCACAGGGAGCCATGTGTGTGTGTGTGTGTGTGTCCTGGTACAGAGTGTGCATTGATTCACAGTCAGCCATGTGTGTGTGTGTGTGAGTGCACTGGTATAAGATGTGCAGTGAGTCAGAGTGCTGTGTGTGTGTGTCTGCATGTTCTGATATAGGCTGACCATTGTGTAACATTGAGGGTGTGTGTGTGTGTGTGCTGGTATAGGCTGCATATTTTGTCACAGTGAGCTGTGTGTGTGTGTATGTGTAGGTACAGGCTGTGCATTGAGTCACAGTGTGGGGTGTGTGTGTGATGTTATATTCTGTGCACTAGGACAGAGTGAGCCGTGTGTGTGTGCTGGTATAATCTGAACATTGAGTCACAGTGTGGTGTGGTGTGTGTGCCTTTGCTGGTATGGACTGTGCATTGAATCCCAGCCCTGTGTTCGTGTTTGTGTATTTGGTGCTGTAGAGTCTGCATGAGTCACAGTAAGATGTGTGTGTGTGTACTGCTATAGGCTGTACACTGAGCCATATTAAGGTGTGTTTCTGTGTGTGTGTGTGCGGGTATAGGCTATGCATTGACTCACATTGAGCCATGTGTTTGTATGTGCTACTATACGCTATTCATTGAGTCTCAGTGAGCCATTGTTGTGTGTGTCTGTTTACTTGTATGGGCTTGGCATTGAGTCACAGAGAGGTGTTTGTGTGTGTTTGTGTGTCTGTGTGGTGGTATAAACTGCATTGAGTCACACGGCGGTGTGTGTGAGAGTGTGTGTGTGTGCAGGTACAGGCTGGTATTGAACCACAGTGAGCCGTGTGTGTGTGTGCTGGAATAGGCAGAGCATTGAGTCTCAGGTGTGTGTATGTGTGTGTGTATGCTGGTATGGTCTCTGCATTGATTCACTAAGGTGTGTTGTGTGTGTATGTACATGGAGCTGAAGACTGTACACTGATTCACAGTGAGCTGTGTGTGTATGTGTGTGTGTGTGTGATGGTATGGGCTTTGCATTGAGTCACTGAGGTGTGTGTCTCTGTGTGTATACCTGGAACTACAGACTGTGCACTGATTCACAATGAGCCATGTGTGAATGTGTGTATGTGATAGTATAGGGTGTTCATAGAGTCACAATGAGCCGTGCATATGTGTCTTTGCATGGGTGTTGTGGTATAGGCTGTGCATTGTGTCACAGTGACTGTGCGTGTGTGTATGTTTGTGATGGTATAGTACATGCATTGTATCAGAGAGAGCCATGCATGCGTCTCTGTGTGTGTGTGCTGGCATAGGCATTACATTGTGTCACAGTGAGCCATGTGTTTGTATGCTGGTGGAGACTCTGCATTGAGTCACAGTAAGACTTGTGTGTGTGCCAGTACAGGCTGTGCAAGGAGTCAGTGAGTCATATATGTGTGTGTGTGTGTGTGTGCTGATATATGAAGTGCATTGAGTCCAAGTGAATCATGTATGTTTGTGTGTGTTTGTGGGTGCTGCTATAGGTGGTTCACTGAGTCACAGTCAGGTATGTGTGAGTGTTTGTGTGTTCTTGTATAGGCTGTGCATTGATTCACAGTGAGGCATGTGTGTAAGCTGGTACAGGAGGTGCATTGAGTCACAGTGATGGTTGTGTTTGTGTGTGTGTGTGTGCTGCAGTAGGCTGTGTATTGAGTCACAGAAAGTGGGTCTTTGTGTGTGTATGTGCATGTACAGGCTGCGGTTTGAGCCACAGTGATGGGTGTCTCTGTGTGGTGTTATAGGCTGTGCATTGAATCACAGCCCTGTGTTAGTGTTGTGTATTTGGTGCTGTAGAGTCTGCATGAGTCACAGTAAGGTGTGTGTGTGTGCTGCTATATGCTGAGAATTGAGTCACACCTAGGTGAGTGTATGTGTATGTGTATGCTGATATGGGATTTGCATTGAATCACTGAACGGTGTGTGTTTGTGTGTGTGTGTACTGCTATAGTCTGTACACTGAGACATGTTAAGGTGTGTTTCTGTGTGTGTGTGTGCGGGTATAGGCTATGCATTGACTCACATTGAGCCATGTGTTTGTATGTGCTAGTATACACTGTTCATTGAGTCTCAGTGAGCCTTTGTTTTGTGTGTCTGTTTACTTGTATGGGCTTGGCATTGAGTCTCAGACAGGTGTGTGTGTGTGTCTGTGTGTCTGTGTGGTGGTATCATCTGCATTGAGTCACACGGCAGTGTGTGTGAGAGTGTGTGTGTGTGCAGGTACAGGCTGGTATTGAATGACAGTGAGCCATGTGTGTGCCTGTGTGTGTGTGTGTGCTGGAATAGGCAGAGCATTGAGTCTCAGGTGTGTGTATGTGTGTGTGTAGGCTGGTATGGTCTCTGCATTGATTCACTAAGGTGTGTTGTGTGTGTATGTACATGGAGCTGAAGACTGTAAACTGATTCACAGTGAGCTGTGTGTGTATGTGTGTGTGTGTGTGATGGTATGGGCTTTGCATTGAGTCACTGAGGTGTGTGTCTGTGTGTGTATACCTGGAACTACAGACTGTGCACTGATTCACAATGAGCCATGTGTGAATGTGTGTATGTGATAGTATAGGGTGTGCATAGAGTCACAAAGAGCCGTGCATATGTGTCTTTGCATGGGTGTTGTGGTATAGGGTCTGCGTTGTGTCACAGTGACTGTGCGTGTGTGTGTGCTTGTGATGGTATAGTACGTGCATTGAATCAGAGAGAGCCATGCATGTGTCTCTGTGTGTGTGTGCTGGCATAGGCATTACATTGAGTCACAGTGAGCCATGTGTTTGTATGCTGGTGTAGACTCTGCATTGAGTCACAGTAAGCCTTGTGTGTGTGCCAGTACAGGCTGTGCATTGAGTCAGTGAGTCATATGTGTGTGTGTGTTTGTGTGTGTGTGTGCTGGTTTAGGCAGTGCATTGAGTCCAATGAGCAGTGTATGTTTGTGTGTGTGTGTGTGTGCTGCTATAGGTGGTTCACTGAGTCACAGTCAGGTATGTGTGAGTGAGTGTTTGTGTGTTCTTCTATAGGCTGTGCATTGATTCACAGTGAGCTCTGTGTGTATGGTGGTATAGGCGGTGCATTGAATCACAGTGATGGTTGTTTTTCTGTGTGTATGCTGCAGTAGGCTGTGAATTGAGTCACAGAAGGTGGGTCTTTGTGTGTGTATGTGCAGGTACAAGCTGCAGTTCGAGTCACAGTGATGGGTGTCTCTGTGTGATGCTATAGGCTGTGCATTGAATCACAGCGAGCCGTATTAGTGTGTGTACGTGTATTTGTGTATGCGTGTGTGTGTGTGATGGTACAGGCTGAACATTGAGTCACTGAGGTGTGCATGTGTGTATGTGGTGTTACAGACTGTTCGTTAGGTCAAACTGAGCAATATGTGTGTGTAGGGGTGTGTGTGTACAGTTATTTGCTGTGCACTGAGTCACAGTGAACCATGTGTGTGTGGGGAGCTGGTATAGTCAGAGCACTGAGTCTCAGTTGAATGTGTGGGAGTTGTTTGTGTATGTGTGTGTGTATTTGCTGGTGTAGACTGTGCATTGAGTCACAGTGAGTAGTGCGGTGTGTGTGTGCTGTGATGGTGTGGACTGTGGTTTTATCCACTTTGACCTGAACGGCTGTGTGTGTTTGTGTGTTTGTGTGTGTGTGAGTGTGCTGGCACTAGATGACAGTTGAGACAGAGTGGGCTGTGTGTCTGTGTGTGCGCTGGTATAGACTCTGTATTGAGTCACTGTGAGCTGTGTGTGTATGTGTGTGCTCGTATAGGCTGTGCATTGAGTCACAGTGAGGTGTTTGTGTGTGTGTGTGCTGGTACAGGAAGCGTTTTGAGTCACAGTCTCGTGTGTGTGTGTGTGCATGTGAGTTTGTGTGCTGGTATGGGCTTTATTGTGCTGGTATGGGCTTTATTGACTCATGGGTGTGTGTGTGAGTGTGGGTGATACAGACTGCATTGAGTCACAGTGCGCTGTGTGTGTGTGTGCTGGTATAGGCGATTTATTGAGTACCAGTGAGCCATGTGTGAGTGCGTGTTGGTGTGTGTGTGTGTGTACTGGTATAGGCTGTGCATTGAGTCACAGTGAGGCCTGCATCTGTGCATGTCTGTGTTTGTGTGTGTGTGTTTGCTGGTATAGGCTGAGCTTTGAATCACTCTGAGGTGTGTGTGCATGTGCTGGTAAAATTGTGCCTTGATTCACTGTGCCATGTGAGTGTGTGTGCACGCTGGTATAGGTTGTGCATTGAGTCAGAGTGGGAGGTGTGTGTGTCTGTGTGTTCTGGTATAGGCTGACAATTGAGGCACACTGAGGTCTGTGTGCACATGTGTGTATATGTGTGCTGGTACAGCCTGCTCATTGAGTCATATTGAGTTTTTTGTGTGTGTGTGTGCAGGTAGAGGCAGCACATTGAGTCACAGTGAGGTGTATGTGTGTGATGTTATATGCTATGCACTGATTCATAGGGAGGTTTGTGTCTGTGTGTGTGCACTTTCTAGTTTAGGATTTGCATTGAATCACACTGAGCTGTGTTTTTGAGTGTCAGTATGTGTGCGTGTGTGGAGGTATGGGCTGTGGATTGACTCACATTTTGCCGTATCTGCTTCTCTGTGTGTGTATGTCTGCTAGCATATCCTGTGCACTAAGTCACAGGGAGCCATGTGTGTGTGTGTGTGTGTGTCCTGGTACAGAGTGTGCATTGATTCACAGACAGCCATGTGTGTGTGTGTGTGAGTGCACTGGTATAAGATGTGCAGTGAGTCAGAGTGCTGTGTGTGTGTGTCTGCATGTTCTGATATAGGCTGACCATTGTGTAACATTGAGGGTGTGTGTGTGTGTGTGCTGGTATAGGCTGCATATTTTGTCACAGTGAGCTGTGTGTGTGTGTATGTGTAGGTACAGGCTGTGCATTGAGTCACAGTGTGGGGTGTGTGTGTGATGTTATATTCTGTGCACTAGGACAGAGTGAGCCGTGTGTGTGTGCTGGTATAATCTGAACATTGAGTCACAGTGTGGTGTGGTGTGTGTGCCTTTGCTGGTATGGACTGTGCATTGCATCCCAGCCCTGTGTTCGTGTTTGTGTATTTGGTGCTGTAGAGTCTGCATGAGTCACAGTAAGATGTGTGTGTGTGTACTGCTATAGGCTGTACACTGAGCCATATTAAGGTGTGTTTCTGTGTGTGTGTGTGCGGGTATAGGCTATGCATTGACTCACATTGAGCCATGTGTTTGTATGTGCTACTATACGCTATTCATTGAGTCTCAGTGAGCCATTGTTGTGTGTGTCTGTTTACTTGTATGGGCTTGGCATTGAGTCACAGAGAGGTGTTTGTGTGTGTTTGTGTGTCTGTGTGGTGGTATAAACTGCATTGAGTCACACGGCGGTGTGTGTGAGAGTGTGTGTGTGTGCAGGTACAGGCTGGTATTGAACCACAGTGAGCCGTGTGTGTGTGTGCTGGAATAGGCAGAGCATTGAGTCTCAGGTGTGTGTATGTGTGTGTGTATGCTGGTATGGTCTCTGCATTGATTCACTAAGGTGTGTTGTGTGTGTATGTACATGGAGCTGAAGACTGTACACTGATTCACAGTGAGCTGTGTGTGTATGTGTGTGTGTGTGTGATGGTATGGGCTTTGCATTGAGTCACTGAGGTGTGTGTCTGTGTGTGTATACCTGGAACTACAGACTGTGCACTGATTCACAATGAGCCATGTGTGAATGTGTGTATGTGATAGTATAGGGTGTTCATAGAGTCACAATGAGCCGTGCATATGTGTCTTTGCATGGGTGTTGTGGTATAGGGTCTGCATTGTGTCACAGTGACTGTGCGTGTGTGTGTGTGTGTGTTTGTGATGGTATAGTACATGCATTGTATCAGAGAGAGCCATGCATGCGTCTCTGTGTGTGTGTGCTGGCATAGGCATTACATTGTGTCACAGTGAGCCATGTGTTTGTATGCTGGTGGAGACTCTGCATTGAGTCACAGTAAGACTTGTGTGTGTGCCAGTACAGGCTGTGCAAGGAGTCAGTGAGTCATATATGTGTGTGTGTGTGTGTGTGCTGATATATGAAGTGCATTGAGTCCAAGTGAATCATGTATGTTTGTGTGTGTTTGTGGGTGCTGCTATAGGTGGTTCACTGAGTCACAGTCAGGTATGTGTGAGTGTTTGTGTGTTCTTGTATAGGCTGTGCATTGATTCACAGTGAGGCATGTGTGTAAGCTGGTACAGGAGGTGCATTGAGTCACAGTGATGGTTGTGTTTGTGTGTGTGTGTGTGCTGCAGTAGGCTGTGTATTGAGTCACAGAAAGTGGGTCTTTGTGTGTGTATGTGCATGTACAGGCTGCGGTTTGAGTCACAGTGATGGGTGTCTCTGTGTGGTGTTATAGGCTGTGCATTGAATCACAGCCCTGTGTTAGTGTTGTGTATTTGGTGCTGTAGAGTCTGCATGAGTCACAGTAAGGTGTGTGTGTGTGCTGCTATATGCTGAGAATTGAGTCACACCTAGGTGAGTGTATGTGTATGTGTATGCTGATATGGGATTTGCATTGAATCACTGAGCGGTGTGTGTTTGTGTGTGTGTGTACTGCTATAGTCTGTACACTGAGCCATGTTAAGGTGTGTTTCTGTGTGTGTGTGTGCGGGTATAGGCTATGCATTGACTCACATTGAGCCATGTGTTTGTATGTGCTAGTATACACTGTTCATTGAGTCTCAGTGAGCCTTTGTTTTGTGTGTCTGTTTACTTGTATGGGCTTGGCATTGAGTCTCAGACAGGTGTGTGTGTGTGTCTGTGTGTCTGTGTGGTGGTATCATCTGCATTGAGTCACACGGCGGTGTGTGTGAGAGTGTGTGTGTGTGCAGGTAGAGGCTGGTATTGAATGACAGTGAGCCGTGTGTGTGCCTGTGTGTGTGTGTGTGCTGGAATAGGCAGAGCATTGAGTCTCAGGTGTGTGTATGTGTGTGTGTATGCTGGTATGGTCTCTGCATTGATTCACTAAGGTGTGTTGTGTGTGTATGTACATGGAGCTGAAGACTGTACACTGATTCACAGTGAGCTGTGTGTGTATGTGTGTGTGTGTGTGATGGTATGGGCTTTGCATTGAGTCACTGAGGTGTGTGTCTGTGTGTGTATACCTGGAACTACAGACTGTGCACTGATTCACAATGAGCCATGTGTGAATGTGTGTATGTGATAGTATAGGGTGTGCATAGAGTCACAAAGAGCCGTGCATATGTGTCTTTGCATGGGTGTTGTGGTATAGGGTCTGCGTTGTGTCACAGTGACTGTGCGTGTGTGTGTGTTTGTGATGGTATAGTACGTGCATTGAATCAGAGAGAGCCATGCATGTGTCTCTGTGTGTGTGTGCTGGCATAGGCATTACATTGAGTCACAGTGAGCCATGTGTTTGTATGCTGGTGTAGACTCTGCATTGAGTCACAGTAAGCCTTGTGTGTGTGCCAGTACAGGCTGTGCATTGAGTCAGTGAGTCATATGTGTGTGTGTGTTTGTGTGTGTGTGTGCTGGTTTAGGCAGTGCATTGAGTCCAATGAGCAGTGTATGTTTGTGTGTGTGTGTGTGTGCTGCTATAGGTGGTTCACTGAGTCACAGTCAGGTATGTGTGAGTGAGTGTTTGTGTGTTCTTCTATAGGCTGTGCATTGATTCACAGTGAGCTCTGTGTGTATGGTGGTATAGGCGGTGCATTGAATCACAGTGATGGTTGTTTTTCTGTGTGTATGCTGCAGTAGGCTGTGAATTGAGTCACAGAAGGTGGGTCTTTGTGTGTGTATGTGCAGTTACAAGCTGCAGTTCGAGTCACAGTGATGGGTGTCTCTGTGTGATGTTATAGGCTGTGCATTGAATCACAGCGAGCCGTATTAGTGTGTGTACGTGTATTTGTGTATGCGTGTGTGTGTGTTATGGTACAGGCTGAACATTGAGTCACTGAGGTGTGCATGTGTGTATGTGGTGTTACAGACTGTTCGTTAGGTCAAACTGAGCAATATGTGTGTGTAGGGGTGTGTGTGTACAGTTATTTGCTGTGCACTGTGTCACAGTGAACCATGTGTGTGTGGGGAGCTGGTATAGTCAGAGCACTGAGTCACAGTTGAATGTGTGGGAGTTGTTTGTGTATGTGTGTGTGTATTTGCTGGTGTAGACTGTGCATTGAGTCACAGTGAGTAGTGCGGTGTGTGTGTGCTGTGATGGTGTGGACTGTGGTTTTATCCACTTTGACCTGAACGGCTGTGTGTGTTTGTGTGTTTGTGTGTGTGTGTGTGCTGGCACTAGATGACAATTGAGACAGAGTGGGCTGTGTGTCTGTGTGTGCGCTGGTATAGACTCTGTATTGAGTCACTGTGAGCTGTGTGTGTATGTGTGTGCTCGTATAGGCTGTGCATTGAGTCACAGTGAGGTGTTTGTGTGTGTGTGTGCTGGTACAGGAAGCGTTTTGAGTCACAGTCTCGTTTGTGTGTGTGTGCATGTGAGTTTGTGTGCTGGTATGGGCTTTATTGTGCTGGTATGGGCTTTATTGACTCATGGGTGTGTGTGTGAGTGTGGGTGATACAGACTGCATTGAGTCACAGTGTGCTGTGTGTGTGTGTGCTGGTATAGGCGATTTATTGAGTACCAGTGAGCCATGTGTGAGTGCGTGTTGGTGTGTGTGTGTGTGTACTGGTATAGGCTGTGCATTGAGTCACAGTGAGGCCTGCATCTGTGCATGTCTGTGTTTGTGTGTGTGTGTTTGCTGGTATAGGCTGAGCTTTGAATCACTCTGAGGTGTGTGTGCATGTGCTGGTAAAATTGTGCCTTGATTCACTGTGCCATGTGAGTGTGTGTGCACGCTGGTATAGGTTGTGCATTGAGTCAGAGTGGGAGGTGTGTGTGTCTGTGTGTTCTGGTATAGGCTGACAATTGAGGCACACTGAGGTCTGTGTGCACATGTGTGTATATGTGTGCTGGTACAGCCTGCTCATTGAGTCATATTGAGTTTTGTGTGTGTGTGTGTGCAGGTAGAGGCAGCACATTGAGTCACAGTGAGGTGTATGTGTGTGATGTTATATGCTATGCACTGATTCATAGGGAGGTTTGTGTCTGTGTGTGTGCACTTTCTAGTTTAGGATTTGCATTGAATCACACTGAGCTGTGTTTTTGAGTGTCAGTATGTGTGCGTGTGTGGAGGTATGGGCTGTGGATTGACTCACATTTTGCCGTATCTGCTTCTCTGTGTGTGTATGTCTGCTAGCATATCCTGTGCACTAAGTCACAGGGAGCCATGTGTGTGTGTGTGTGTGTGTCCTGGTACAGAGTGTGCATTGATTCACAGTCAGCCATGTGTGTGTGTGTGTGAGTGCACTGGTATAAGATGTGCAGTGAGTCAGAGTGCTGTGTGTGTGTGTCTGCATGTTCTGATATAGGCTGACCATTGTGTAACATTGAGGGTGTGTGTGTGTGTGTGCTGGTATAGGCTGCATATTTTGTCACAGTGAGCTGTGTGTGTGTGTATGTGTAGGTACAGGCTGTGCATTGAGTCACAGTGTGGGGTGTGTGTGTGATGTTATATTCTGTGCACTAGGACAGAGTGAGCCGTGTGTGTGTGCTGGTATAATCTGAACATTGAGTCACAGTGTGGTGTGGTGTGTGTGCCTTTGCTGGTATGGACTGTGCATTGAATCCCAGCCCTGTGTTCGTGTTTGTGTATTTGGTGCTGTAGAGTCTGCATGAGTCACAGTAAGATGTGTGTGTGTGTACTGCTATAGGCTGTACACTGAGCCATATTAAGGTGTGTTTCTGTGTGTGTGTGTGCGGGTATAGGCTATGCATTGACTCACATTGAGCCATGTGTTTGTATGTGCTACTATACGCTATTCATTGAGTCTCAGTGAGCCATTGTTGTGTGTGTCTGTTTACTTGTATGGGCTTGGCATTGAGTCACAGAGAGGTGTTTGTGTGTGTTTGTGTGTCTGTGTGGTGGTATAAACTGCATTGAGTCACACGGCGGTGTGTGTGAGAGTGTGTGTGTGTACAGGTACAGGCTGGTATTGAACCACAGTGAGCCGTGTGTGTGTGTGCTGGAATAGGCAGAGCATTGAGTCTCAGGTGTGTGTATGTGTGTGTGTATGCTGGTATGGTCTCTGCATTGATTCACTAAGGTGTGTTGTGTGTGTATGTACATGGAGCTGAAGACTGTACACTGATTCACAGTGAGCTGTGTGTGTATGTGTGTGTGTGTGTGATGGTATGGGCTTTGCATTGAGTCACTGAGGTGTGTGTCTGTGTGTGTATACCTGGAACTACAGACTGTGCACTGATTCACAATGAGCCATGTGTGAATGTGTGTATGTGATAGTATAGGGTGTTCATAGAGTCACAATGAGCCGTGCATATGTGTCTTTGCATGGGTGTTGTGGTATAGGGTCTGCATTGTGTCACAGTGACTGTGCGTGTGTGTGTGTGTGTGTTTGTGATGGTATAGTACATGCATTGTATCAGAGAGAGCCATGCATGCGTCTCTGTGTGTGTGTGCTGGCATAGGCATTACATTGTGTCACAGTGAGCCATGTGTTTGTATGCTGGTGGAGACTCTGCATTGAGTCACAGTAAGACTTGTGTGTGTGCCAGTACAGGCTGTGCAAGGAGTCAGTGAGTCATATATGTGTGTGTGTGTGTGTGTGTGCTGATATATGAAGTGCATTGAGTCCAAGTGAATCATGTATGTTTGTGTGTGTTTGTGGGTGCTGCTATAGGTGGTTCACTGAGTCACAGTCAGGTATGTGTGAGTGTTTGTGTGTTCTTGTATAGGCTGTGCATTGATTCACAGTGAGGCATGTGTGTAAGCTGGTACAGGAGGTGCATTGAGTCACAGTGATGGTTGTGTTTGTGTGTGTGTGTGTGCTGCAGTAGGCTGTGTATTGAGTCACAGAAAGTGGGTCTTTGTGTGTGTATGTGCATGTACAGGCTGCGGTTTGAGTCACAGTGATGGGTGTCTCTGTGTGGTGTTATAGGCTGTGCATTGAATCACAGCCCTGTGTTAGTGTTGTGTATTTGGTGCTGTAGAGTCTGCATGAGTCACAGTAAGGTGTGTGTGTGTGCTGCTATATGCTGAGAATTGAGTCACACCTAGGTGAGTGTATGTGTATGTGTATGCTGATATGGGATTTGCATTGAATCACTGAGCGGTGTGTGTTTGTGTGTGTGTGTACTGCTATAGTCTGTACACTGAGCCATGTTAAGGTGTGTTTCTGTGTGTGTGTGTGCGGGTATAGGCTATGCATTGACTCACATTGAGCCATGTGTTTGTATGTGCTAGTATACACTGTTCATTGAGTCTCAGTGAGCCTTTGTTTTGTGTGTCTGTTTACTTGTATGGGCTTGGCATTGAGTCTCAGACAGGTGTGTGTGTGTTTCTGTGTGTCTGTGTGGTGGTATCATCTGCATTGAGTCACACGGCGGTGTGTGTGAGAGTGTGTGTGTGTGCAGGTAGAGGCTGGTATTGAATGACAGTGAGCCGTGTGTGTGCCTGTGTGTGTGTGTGTGCTGGAATAGGCAGAGCATTGAGTCTCAGGTGTGTGTATGTGTGTGTGTATGCTGGTATGGTCTCTGCATTGATTCACTAAGGTGTGTTGTGTGTGTATGTACATGGAGCTGAAGACTGTACACTGATTCACAGTGAGCTGTGTGTGTATGTGTGTGTGTGTGTGATGGTATGGGCTTTGCATTGAGTCACTGAGGTGTGTGTCTGTGTGTGTATACCTGGAACTACAGACTGTGCACTGATTCACAATGAGCCATGTGTGAATGTGTGTATGTGATAGTATAGGGTGTGCATAGAGTCACAAAGAGCCGTGCATATGTGTCTTTGCATGGGTGTTGTGGTATAGGGTCTGCGTTGTGTCACAGTGACTGTGCGTGTGTGTGTGTTTGTGATGGTATAGTACGTGCATTGAATCAGAGAGAGCCATGCATGTGTCTCTGTGTGTGTGTGCTGGCATAGGCATTACATTGAGTCACAGTGAGCCATGTGTTTGTATGCTGGTGTAGACTCTGCATTGAGTCACAGTAAGCCTTGTGTGTGTGCCAGTACAGGCTGTGCATTGAGTCAGTGAGTCATATGTGTGTGTGTGTTTGTGTGTGTGTGTGCTGGTTTAGGCAGTGCATTGAGTCCAATGAGCAGTGTATGTTTGTGTGTGTGTGTGTGTGCTGCTATAGGTGGTTCACTGAGTCACAGTCAGGTATGTGTGAGTGAGTGTTTGTGTGTTCTTCTATAGGCTGTGCATTGATTCACAGTGAGCTCTGTGTGTATGGTGGTATAGGCGGTGCATTGAATCACAGTGATGGTTGTTTTTCTGTGTGTATGCTGCAGTAGGCTGTGAATTGAGTCACAGAAGGTGGGTCTTTGTGTGTGTATGTGCAGGTACAAGCTGCAGTTCGAGTCACAGTGATGGGTGTCTCTGTGTGATGTTATAGGCTGTGCATTGAATCACAGCGAGCCGTATTAGTGTGTGTACGTGTATTTGTGTATGCGTGTGTGTGTGTGATGGTACAGGCTGAACATTGAGTCACTGAGGTGTGCATGTGTGTATGTGGTGTTACAGACTGTTCGTTAGGTCAAACTGAGCACTATGTGTGTGTAGGGGTGTGTGTGTACAGTTATTTGCTGTGCACTGAGTCACAGTTGAATGTGTGGGAGTTGTTTGTGTATGTGTGTGTGTATTTGCTGGTGTAGACTGTGCATTGAGTCACAGTGAGTAGTGCGGTGTGTGTGTGCTGTGATGGTGTGGACTGTGGTTTTATCCACTTTGACCTGAACGGCTGTGTGTGTTTGTGTGTTTGTGTGTGTGTGTGTGCTGGCACTAGATGACAGTTGAGACAGAGTGGGCTGTGTGTCTGTGTGTGCGCTGGTATAGACTCTGTATTGAGTCACTGTGAGCTGTGTGTGTATGTGTGTGCTCGTATAGGCTGTGCATTGAGTCACAGTGAGGTGTTTGTGTGTGTGTGTGCTGGTACAGGAAGCGTTTTGAGTCACAGTCTCGTGTGTGTGTGTGTGCATGTGAGTTTGTGTGCTGGTATGGGCTTTATTGTGCTGGTATGGGCTTTATTGACTCATGGGTGTGTGTGTGAGTGTGGGTGATACAGACTGCATTGTGTCACAGTGCACTGTGTGTGTGTGTGCTGGTATAGGCGATTTATTGAGTACCAGTGAGCCATGTGTGAGTGTGTGTTGGTGTGTGTGTGTGTGTACTGGTATAGGCTGTGCATTGAGTCACAGTGAGGCCTGCATCTGTGCATGTCTGTGTTTGTGTGTGTGTGTTTGCTGGTATAGGCTGAGCTTTGAATCACTCTGAGGTGTGTGTGCATGTGCTGGTAAAATTGTGCCTTGATTCACTGTGCCATGTGAGTGTGTGTGCACGCTGTTATAGGTTGTGCATTGAGTCAGAGTGGGAGGTGTGTGTGTCTGTGTGTTCTGGTATAGGCTGACAATTGAGGCACACTGAGGTCTGTGTGCACATGTGTGTATATGTGTGCTGGTACAGCCTGCTCATTGAGTCATATTGAGTTTTTTGTGTGTGGGTGTGCAAGTAGAGGCAGCACATTGAGTCACAGTGAGGTGTATGTGTGTGATGTTATATGCTATGCACTGATTCATAGGGAGGTTTGTGTCTGTGTGTGTGCACTTTCTAGTTTAGGATTTGCATTGAATCACACTGAGCTGTGTTTTTGAGTGTCAGTATGTGTGCGTGTGTGGAGGTATGGGCTGTGGATTGACTCACATTTTGCCGTATGTGCTTCTCTGTGTGTGTATGTCTGCTAGCATATCCTGTGCACTAAGTCACAGGGAGCCATGTGTGTGTGTGTGTGTGTGTCCTGGTACAGAGTGTGCATTGATTCACAGTCAGCCATGTGTGTGTGTGTGTGAGTGCACTGGTATAGGATGTGCAGTGAGTCAGAGTGATGTGTGTGTGTGTCTGCATGTTCTGATATAGGCTGACCATTGTGTAACATTGAGGGTGTGTGTGTGTGTGTGCTGGTATAGGCTGCATATTTTGTCACAGTGAGCTGTGTGTGTGTGTATGTGTAGGTACAGGCTGTGCATTGAGTCACAGTGTGGGGTGTGTGTGTGATGTTATATTCTGTGCACTAGGACAGAGTGAGCCGTGTGTGTGTGCTGGTATAATCTGAACATTGAGTCACAGTGTGGTGTGGTGTGTGTGCCTTTGCTGGTATGGACTGTGCATTGAATCCCAGCCCTGTGTTCGTGTTTGTGTATTTGGTGCTGTAGAGTCTGCATGAGTCACAGTAAGATGTGTGTGTGTGTACTGCTATAGGCTGTACACTGAGCCATATTAAGGTGTGTTTCTGTGTGTGTGTGTGCGGGTATAGGCTATGCATTGACTCACATTGAGCCATGTGTTTGTATGTGCTACTATACGCTATTCATTGAGTCTCAGTGAGCCATTGTTGTGTGTGTCTGTTTACTTGTATGGGCTTGGCATTGAGTCACAGAGAGGTGTTTGTGTGTGTTTGTGTGTCTGTGTGGTGGTATAAACTGCATTGAGTCACACGGCGGTGTGTGTGACAGTGTGTGTGTGTGCAGGTACAGGCTGGTATTGAACCACAGTGAGCCGTGTGTGTGTGTGCTGGAATAGGCAGAGCATTGAGTCTCAGGTGTGTGTATGTGTGTGTGTATGCTGGTATGGTCTCTGCATTGATTCACTAAGGTGTGTTGTGTGTGTATGTACATGGAGCTGAAGACTGTACACTGATTCACAGTGAGCTGTGTGTGTATGTGTGTGTGTGTGTGATGGTATGGGCTTTGCATTGAGTCACTGAGGTGTGTGTCTCTGTGTGTATACCTGGAACTACAGACTGTGCACTGATTCACAATGAGCCATGTGTGAATGTGTGTATGTGATAGTATAGGGTGTTCATAGAGTCACAATGAGCCGTGCATATGTGTCTTTGCATGGGTGTTGTGGTATAGGCTGTGCATTGTGTCACAGTGACTGTGCGTGTGTGTATGTTTGTGATGGTATAGTACATGCATTGTATCAGAGAGAGCCATGCATGCGTCTCTGTGTGTGTGTGCTGGCATAGGCATTACATTGTGTCACAGTGAGCCATGTGTTTGTATGCTGGTGGAGACTCTGCATTGAGTCACAGTAAGACTTGTGTGTGTGCCAGTACAGGCTGTGCAAGGAGTCAGTGAGTCATATATGTGTGTGTGTGTGTGTGTGCTGATATATGAAGTGCATTGAGTCCAAGTGAATCATGTATGTTTGTGTGTGTTTGTGGGTGCTGCTATAGGTGGTTCACTGAGTCACAGTCAGGTATGTGTGAGTGTTTGTGTGTTCTTGTATAGGCTGTGCATTGATTCACAGTGAGGCATGTGTGTAAGCTGGTACAGGAGGTGCATTGAGTCACAGTGATGGTTGTGTTTGTGTGTGTGTGTGTGCTGCAGTAGGCTGTGTATTGAGTCACAGAAAGTGGGTCTTTGTGTGTGTATGTGCATGTACAGGCTGCGGTTTGAGCCACAGTGATGGGTGTCTCTGTGTGGTGTTATAGGCTGTGCATTGAATCACAGCCCTGTGTTAGTGTTGTGTATTTGGTGCTGTAGAGTCTGCATGAGTCACAGTAAGGTGTGTGTGTGTGCTGCTATATGCTGAGAATTGAGTCACACCTAGGTGAGTGTATGTGTATGTGTATGCTGATATGGGATTTGCATTGAATCACTGAACGGTGTGTGTTTGTGTGTGTGTGTACTGCTATAGTCTGTACACTGAGACATGTTAAGGTGTGTTTCTGTGTGTGTGTGTGCGGGTATAGGCTATGCATTGACTCACATTGAGCCATGTGTTTGTATGTGCTAGTATACACTGTTCATTGAGTCTCAGTGAGCCTTTGTTTTGTGTGTCTGTTTACTTGTATGGGCTTGGCATTGAGTCTCAGACAGGTGTGTGTGTGTGTCTGTGTGTCTGTGTGGTGGTATCATCTGCATTGAGTCACACGGCAGTGTGTGTGAGAGTGTGTGTGTGTGCAGGTACAGGCTGGTATTGAATGACAGTGAGCCATGTGTGTGCCTGTGTGTGTGTGTGTGCTGGAATAGGCAGAGCATTGAGTCTCAGGTGTGTGTATGTGTGTGTGTAGGCTGGTATGGTCTCTGCATTGATTCACTAAGGTGTGTTGTGTGTGTATGTACATGGAGCTGAAGACTGTAAACTGATTCACAGTGAGCTGTGTGTGTATGTGTGTGTGTGTGTGATGGTATGGGCTTTGCATTGAGTCACTGAGGTGTGTGTCTGTGTGTGTATACCTGGAACTACAGACTGTGCACTGATTCACAATGAGCCATGTGTGAATGTGTGTATGTGATAGTATAGGGTGTGCATAGAGTCACAAAGAGCCGTGCATATGTGTCTTTGCATGGGTGTTGTGGTATAGGGTCTGCGTTGTGTCACAGTGACTGTGCGTGTGTGTGTGCTTGTGATGGTATAGTACGTGCATTGAATCAGAGAGAGCCATGCATGTGTCTCTGTGTGTGTGTGCTGGCATAGGCATTACATTGAGTCACAGTGAGCCATGTGTTTGTATGCTGGTGTAGACTCTGCATTGAGTCACAGTAAGCCTTGTGTGTGTGCCAGTACAGGCTGTGCATTGAGTCAGTGAGTCATATGTGTGTGTGTGTTTGTGTGTGTGTGTGCTGGTTTAGGCAGTGCATTGAGTCCAATGAGCAGTGTATGTTTGTGTGTGTGTGTGTGTGCTGCTATAGGTGGTTCACTGAGTCACAGTCAGGTATGTGTGAGTGAGTGTTTGTGTGTTCTTCTATAGGCTGTGCATTGATTCACAGTGAGCTCTGTGTGTATGGTGGTATAGGCGGTGCATTGAATCACAGTGATGGTTGTTTTTCTGTGTGTATGCTGCAGTAGGCTGTGAATTGAGTCACAGAAGGTGGGTCTTTGTGTGTGTATGTGCAGGTACAAGCTGCAGTTCGAGTCACAGTGATGGGTGTCTCTGTGTGATGCTATAGGCTGTGCATTGAATCACAGCGAGCCGTATTAGTGTGTGTACGTGTATTTGTGTATGCGTGTGTGTGTGTGATGGTACAGGCTGAACATTGAGTCACTGAGGTGTGCATGTGTGTATGTGGTGTTACAGACTGTTCGTTAGGTCAAACTGAGCAATATGTGTGTGTAGGGGTGTGTGTGTACAGTTATTTGCTGTGCACTGAGTCACAGTGAACCATGTGTGTGTGGGGAGCTGGTATAGTCAGAGCACTGAGTCTCAGTTGAATGTGTGGGAGTTGTTTGTGTATGTGTGTGTGTATTTGCTGGTGTAGACTGTGCATTGAGTCACAGTGAGTAGTGCGGTGTGTGTGTGCTGTGATGGTGTGGACTGTGGTTTTATCCACTTTGACCTGAACGGCTGTGTGTGTTTGTGTGTTTGTGTGTGTGTGAGTGTGCTGGCACTAGATGACAGTTGAGACAGAGTGGGCTGTGTGTCTGTGTGTGCGCTGGTATAGACTCTGTATTGAGTCACTGTGAGCTGTGTGTGTATGTGTGTGCTCGTATAGGCTGTGCATTGAGTCACAGTGAGGTGTTTGTGTGTGTGTGTGCTGGTACAGGAAGCGTTTTGAGTCACAGTCTCGTGTGTGTGTGTGTGCATGTGAGTTTGTGTGCTGGTATGGGCTTTATTGTGCTGGTATGGGCTTTATTGACTCATGGGTGTGTGTGTGAGTGTGGGTGATACAGACTGCATTGAGTCACAGTGCGCTGTGTGTGTGTGTGCTGGTATAGGCGATTTATTGAGTACCAGTGAGCCATGTGTGAGTGCGTGTTGGTGTGTGTGTGTGTGTACTGGTATAGGCTGTGCATTGAGTCACAGTGAGGCCTGCATCTGTGCATGTCTGTGTTTGTGTGTGTGTGTTTGCTGGTATAGGCTGAGCTTTGAATCACTCTGAGGTGTGTGTGCATGTGCTGGTAAAATTGTGCCTTGATTCACTGTGCCATGTGAGTGTGTGTGCACGCTGGTATAGGTTGTGCATTGAGTCAGAGTGGGAGGTGTGTGTGTCTGTGTGTTCTGGTATAGGCTGACAATTGAGGCACACTGAGGTCTGTGTGCACATGTGTGTATATGTGTGCTGGTACAGCCTGCTCATTGAGTCATATTGAGTTTTTTGTGTGTGTGTGTGCAGGTAGAGGCAGCACATTGAGTCACAGTGAGGTGTATGTGTGTGATGTTATATGCTATGCACTGATTCATAGGGAGGTTTGTGTCTGTGTGTGTGCACTTTCTAGTTTAGGATTTGCATTGAATCACACTGAGCTGTGTTTTTGAGTGTCAGTATGTGTGCGTGTGTGGAGGTATGGGCTGTGGATTGACTCACATTTTGCCGTATCTGCTTCTCTGTGTGTGTATGTCTGCTAGCATATCCTGTGCACTAAGTCACAGGGAGCCATGTGTGTGTGTGTGTGTGTGTCCTGGTACAGAGTGTGCATTGATTCACAGACAGCCATGTGTGTGTGTGTGTGAGTGCACTGGTATAAGATGTGCAGTGAGTCAGAGTGCTGTGTGTGTGTGTCTGCATGTTCTGATATAGGCTGACCATTGTGTAACATTGAGGGTGTGTGTGTGTGTGTGCTGGTATAGGCTGCATATTTTGTCACAGTGAGCTGTGTGTGTGTGTATGTGTAGGTACAGGCTGTGCATTGAGTCACAGTGTGGGGTGTGTGTGTGATGTTATATTCTGTGCACTAGGACAGAGTGAGCCGTGTGTGTGTGCTGGTATAATCTGAACATTGAGTCACAGTGTGGTGTGGTGTGTGTGCCTTTGCTGGTATGGACTGTGCATTGCATCCCAGCCCTGTGTTCGTGTTTGTGTATTTGGTGCTGTAGAGTCTGCATGAGTCACAGTAAGATGTGTGTGTGTGTACTGCTATAGGCTGTACACTGAGCCATATTAAGGTGTGTTTCTGTGTGTGTGTGTGCGGGTATAGGCTATGCATTGACTCACATTGAGCCATGTGTTTGTATGTGCTACTATACGCTATTCATTGAGTCTCAGTGAGCCATTGTTGTGTGTGTCTGTTTACTTGTATGGGCTTGGCATTGAGTCACAGAGAGGTGTTTGTGTGTGTTTGTGTGTCTGTGTGGTGGTATAAACTGCATTGAGTCACACGGCGGTGTGTGTGAGAGTGTGTGTGTGTGCAGGTACAGGCTGGTATTGAACCACAGTGAGCCGTGTGTGTGTGTGCTGGAATAGGCAGAGCATTGAGTCTCAGGTGTGTGTATGTGTGTGTGTATGCTGGTATGGTCTCTGCATTGATTCACTAAGGTGTGTTGTGTGTGTATGTACATGGAGCTGAAGACTGTACACTGATTCACAGTGAGCTGTGTGTGTATGTGTGTGTGTGTGTGATGGTATGGGCTTTGCATTGAGTCACTGAGGTGTGTGTCTGTGTGTGTATACCTGGAACTACAGACTGTGCACTGATTCACAATGAGCCATGTGTGAATGTGTGTATGTGATAGTATAGGGTGTTCATAGAGTCACAATGAGCCGTGCATATGTGTCTTTGCATGGGTGTTGTGGTATAGGGTCTGCATTGTGTCACAGTGACTGTGCGTGTGTGTGTGTGTGTGTTTGTGATGGTATAGTACATGCATTGTATCAGAGAGAGCCATGCATGCGTCTCTGTGTGTGTGTGCTGGCATAGGCATTACATTGTGTCACAGTGAGCCATGTGTTTGTATGCTGGTGGAGACTCTGCATTGAGTCACAGTAAGACTTGTGTGTGTGCCAGTACAGGCTGTGCAAGGAGTCAGTGAGTCATATATGTGTGTGTGTGTGTGTGTGCTGATATATGAAGTGCATTGAGTCCAAGTGAATCATGTATGTTTGTGTGTGTTTGTGGGTGCTGCTATAGGTGGTTCACTGAGTCACAGTCAGGTATGTGTGAGTGTTTGTGTGTTCTTGTATAGGCTGTGCATTGATTCACAGTGAGGCATGTGTGTAAGCTGGTACAGGAGGTGCATTGAGTCACAGTGATGGTTGTGTTTGTGTGTGTGTGTGTGCTGCAGTAGGCTGTGTATTGAGTCACAGAAAGTGGGTCTTTGTGTGTGTATGTGCATGTACAGGCTGCGGTTTGAGTCACAGTGATGGGTGTCTCTGTGTGGTGTTATAGGCTGTGCATTGAATCACAGCCCTGTGTTAGTGTTGTGTATTTGGTGCTGTAGAGTCTGCATGAGTCACAGTAAGGTGTGTGTGTGTGCTGCTATATGCTGAGAATTGAGTCACACCTAGGTGAGTGTATGTGTATGTGTATGCTGATATGGGATTTGCATTGAATCACTGAGCGGTGTGTGTTTGTGTGTGTGTGTACTGCTATAGTCTGTACACTGAGCCATGTTAAGGTGTGTTTCTGTGTGTGTGTGTGCGGGTATAGGCTATGCATTGACTCACATTGAGCCATGTGTTTGTATGTGCTAGTATACACTGTTCATTGAGTCTCAGTGAGCCTTTGTTTTGTGTGTCTGTTTACTTGTATGGGCTTGGCATTGAGTCTCAGACAGGTGTGTGTGTGTGTCTGTGTGTCTGTGTGGTGGTATCATCTGCATTGAGTCACACGGCGGTGTGTGTGAGAGTGTGTGTGTGTGCAGGTAGAGGCTGGTATTGAATGACAGTGAGCCGTGTGTGTGCCTGTGTGTGTGTGTGTGCTGGAATAGGCAGAGCATTGAGTCTCAGGTGTGTGTATGTGTGTGTGTATGCTGGTATGGTCTCTGCATTGATTCACTAAGGTGTGTTGTGTGTGTATGTACATGGAGCTGAAGACTGTACACTGATTCACAGTGAGCTGTGTGTGTATGTGTGTGTGTGTGTGATGGTATGGGCTTTGCATTGAGTCACTGAGGTGTGTGTCTGTGTGTGTATACCTGGAACTACAGACTGTGCACTGATTCACAATGAGCCATGTGTGAATGTGTGTATGTGATAGTATAGGGTGTGCATAGAGTCACAAAGAGCCGTGCATATGTGTCTTTGCATGGGTGTTGTGGTATAGGGTCTGCGTTGTGTCACAGTGACTGTGCGTGTGTGTGTGTTTGTGATGGTATAGTACGTGCATTGAATCAGAGAGAGCCATGCATGTGTCTCTGTGTGTGTGTGCTGGCATAGGCATTACATTGAGTCACAGTGAGCCATGTGTTTGTATGCTGGTGTAGACTCTGCATTGAGTCACAGTAAGCCTTGTGTGTGTGCCAGTACAGGCTGTGCATTGAGTCAGTGAGTCATATGTGTGTGTGTGTTTGTGTGTGTGTGTGCTGGTTTAGGCAGTGCATTGAGTCCAATGAGCAGTGTATGTTTGTGTGTGTGTGTGTGTGCTGCTATAGGTGGTTCACTGAGTCACAGTCAGGTATGTGTGAGTGAGTGTTTGTGTGTTCTTCTATAGGCTGTGCATTGATTCACAGTGAGCTCTGTGTGTATGGTGGTATAGGCGGTGCATTGAATCACAGTGATGGTTGTTTTTCTGTGTGTATGCTGCAGTAGGCTGTGAATTGAG